>NC_092348.1:23701824-24301824 GCF_963676685.1 Mytilus edulis | reverse complement strand
GTCCGACCCCAACTTTGGACCAACTTTAAACAAAATCTAAGCCGAACAACACCCTCGATTTTTTTTCATGTAGACCTTAGCTATTCAGCTTCACATTGCACCTAGTAGCGATAAAAGTATTGCCGTAGAACATTTTTTAGTAACATTTCCGTAAGTAGGGTGTCCGACCCCAACTTTGGACCAACTTTTCAAAAAAATGTAAGCCGAACAACACCCTGGATTTTTTCTCAAGTAGACCTTAGCTATTCAGCTTCACATTCCACCTAGTGGCGAAAAAAGTATTGCCGTAGAACATTTTTTTATCAATATTTCCGTAAGGGTGGGGTAGGGTGTCCGACCCCAACTTTGGACCAACTTTTCAAAAAAATGTAAGCCGAACAACACCCTGGATTTTTTCTCAAGTAGACCTTAGCTATTCAGCTTCACATCGCACCTAGTGGCGAAAAAAGAATTGCTGTAGATTATTTTTTATCAACATTTCCGTAAGGGTGGGGTAGGGTGTCCGACCCCAACTTTGGACCAACTTTAAACAAAATCTAAGCCGAACAACACCCTGGATTTTTTTTTTCAAATAGACCTTAGCTATTCAGCTTCACATTGCACCTAGTGGCGAAAAACGTATTGCCGTAGAACATTTTTTTATCAACATTTCCGTAAGGGTTGGGTAGGGTGTCCGACCCAAATTAAGACCAACTTTAAAACAAATCTAAGCCGGACAACACCCTGGATTTTTTTCTCAAGTAGACCTTAGCTATTCAGCTTCACATTCCACCTAGTGGCGAAAAAAGAATTGCCGTACAATATTTTTTATCAACATTTCCGTAAGGGTGGGGTAGGGTGTCCGACCCCAACTTTGGACCAACTTTGAAAATAATGTAAGCCGAACAACACCCTGGATTTTTTCTCAAGTAGACCTTAGCTATTCAGCTTCACATTGCACCTAGTGGCAAAAAAAAGAATTGCCGTAGAACATTTTTTTATCAACATTTCCGTAAGGTTGGGGTAGGGTGTCCGACCCCAACTTTGTACCAACTTTAAAAAAAATGTAAGCCGAACAACACCCTGGATTTTTTCTCAAGTAGACCTAAGCTATTTAGCGTCACATTGCACCTACAATGTAGTGGCGATAAAAGTAATGCCGTAGAACATTTTTTATCAACATTTCCGTAAGTAGGGTGTCCGACCCCAACTTTGGACCAACTTTTAAAAAAATCTAAGCCGAACAACACCCTGGATTTTTTCTCAAGTAGACCTTAGCTATTCAGCTTCACATTGCACCTAGTGTCGAAATTTATTTTGCCGTAGAACATTTTTTATCAACATTTCCGTAGGGGTGGGGTAGGGTGTCCGACCCCAACTTTGGACCAACTTTTAAAAAAATCTAAGCCGAACAACACCCTGCATTTTTTCTCAAGTAGACATTAGCTATTCAGCTTCACATTGCACCTAGTGGCGATAAAAGTATTGCCGTAGAACATTTTTTATCAACATTTCCGTAGGTAGGGTGTCCGACCCCAACTTTGGACCAACTTAAAAAAAAATCTAAGCCGAACAACACCCTGGATTTTTTCTCAAGTAGACCTTAGCTATTCAGCTTCACATTGCACCTAGTGGCGAAAAACGTATTGCCGTAGAACATTTTTTTATCAACATTTCCGTAAGGGTGGGTTAGGGTGTCCGACCCAAATTAAGACAAACTTTTTAAAAAATGTAAGCCGGACAACACCCTGGATTTTTTCTCAAGTAGACCTTAGCTATTCAGCTTCACATTCCACCTAGTGGCGAAAAAAGAATTGCCGTACAATATTTTTTATCAACATTTCCGTAAGGGTGGGGTAGGGTGTCCGACCCCAACTTTGGACCAACTTTAAAAAAAATCTAAGCCGAACAACACCCTGGATTTTTTCTGAAGTAGACCTTAGCTATTCAGCTTCACATTGTACCTAGTGGCGATAAAAGTATTGCCGTAGAACATTTTTTATTAACATTTCCGTAAGGGTGGGGTAGGATGTCCGACCCCAACTTTGGACCAACTTTATAAAAAATCTAAGACGAACAACACCCTGGATTTTTTTTCAAGTAGACCTTAGCTATTCAGCTTCACATTGCACCTAGTGGCGATAAAAGTATTGCCGTAGAACATTTTTTATTAACATTTCCGTAAGTAGGGTGTCCGACCCCAACTTTTGACCAACTTTTGAAAAAAATGTAAGCCGAACAACACCCTGGATTTTTTCTCAAGTAGACCTTAGCTATTCAGCTTCACATTGCACCTAGTGGCGAAAAAAGCATTGCCGTAGAACATTTTTTTATCGACATTTCCGTAAGGGTGGAGTAGGGTGTCCGACCCCAACTTTGGACCAACTTTTAAAAAAATCTAAGCCGAACAACACCCTTAGCGAGGCTTCATTGGCACTAGGGTAGTCATCAAAGTAAATAGTGAGGTTTTTTATATCACGCCTTAGACCGGTAGCGACAGAGTGAATAAATTGGTCCTCATTTAATGTATCCTTAATCTGCAGACACATCTTGATGTAGTTCTGGAAGTTTAAACTAGGCTCCAACTTTCCTGCAGCAGATATGGCTTCCCCTATAGTAAGGTCAGAGCTAAACACTCTATTTGACATTCATTGTCCCCGCTGTGTCTGAATTGTAATTGAGCTGCCATAATAACTAATTAATTTGTTCTAACGTTTGGCAAATTGGTATGTTTAGACGACAATTTTGGGTAAAACTGATCGGTATATGTTGAGGATGTGCGACATAAAAAATGCCTTTTTTGTGGAAGAACAGATCATCATTAACTATTGTTATTAATGACTTGAAAAAGCAAGTTTATATTCTGATTCTTCAGTAACTGTATTACCTGATTGCACAGGAGTTGACGGCTTTCCAAAACCGAGGATAACAAAATAGAGGCTAAAACATCTAAGTCCTTTATTACTTACCAGTTGAAAACAGAGGTAAAGGATTTTATGTCTAATTGCGAAAGAAGAAAACTTGGTAGCTAAGGTTTACTAGAGAGAAAAAAAGACTACACCAGTTTGTTTTTGTAAGTCACAAAATGGGGTCGAACACAATACCAGGCCCTTACGTCAGAGTAAAACGTTAAAAAAACTCGTTTATAAACGATAATACTTTTATCCGTTCTACTAGTAGTTCCAAAGGGAAACTAAGAAGCTAAGGTCTACTTGACAAAAAGAATCTAGGGTGTTGTTTGGTTTACTTTTAAAAAAAATTAGGTCCAAAGTTGGGGTCGGACACCCTATTACACACCCTTACGGAAATGTTAATAAAAAAAATTTCAACGGCATTGCGTTTTTCGCCACTAGGTGCAATGTGAAGCTGAATAGCTAAGGTCTACTTGAGAAAAAAACCAGGGTGTTGTTCGGCTTAAATTTTTTTTAAAGTTGGTCCAAAGTTTGGGTCGGACACCTTACCCCACCCTTACGGAAATGTTAGTAAAAAATGTTCTACGGCAATACTTTTTTCGCCACTAGGTGCAATATGAAGCTGAATAGCTAAGGTCTACTTGAGAAAAAATCCAGGGTGTTGTTCGGCTTAAATTTTTTTAAAGTTGGTCCAAATTTGGGGTCGGACACCCTATCCCACCCTTACGGAAATGTTAATAAAAAATGTTCTACGGCAATACTTTTTTCGCCACTAGGTGCAATGTGAAGCTTAATAGCTAAGGTCTACTTGAGAAAAAATCCAGGGTGTTGTTCGGCTTAAATTTTTTTTAAAGTTGGTCCAAAGTTTGGGTCGGACACCTTACCCCACCCTTACGGAAATGTTAGTAAAAAATGTTCTACGGCAATACTTTTTTCGCCACTAGGTGCAATATGAAGCTGAATAGCTAAGGTCTACTTGAGAAAAAATCCAGGGTGTTGTTCGGCTTAAATTTTTTTAAAGTTGGTCCAAAGTTGGGGTCGGACACCCTATCCCACCCTTACGGAAATGTTAATAAAAAATGTTCTACGGCAATACTTTTTTCGCCACTAGGTGCAATGTGAAGCTTAATAGCTAATGTCTACTTGAGAAAAAATCCAGGGTTGTTCGGCTTAAATTTTTTTTAATTTGGTCCAAAGTTGGGGTCGGACACCCTACCCCACCCTTACAGAAATGTTAATAACAAATGTTCTACGGCAATACTTTTTTCGCCACTAGGTGCAATGTGAAGCTGAATAGCTAATGTCTACTTGAAAAAAAAATCCAGGGTGTTGTTCGGCTTAAATTTTTTTTTAAATTTGGTCCAAAGTTGGGGTCGGACACCCTACCCCACCCTTACGGAAATGTCAATAAAAAATGTTCTACGGCAATGCTTTTGCTCATGCACACTAGGTGCAAACGGAAGCTTTGGACCCATGGTCCAATTGACCAGAATTCCAAGTTGGGGTATAGCATTTAGTCTTGTTTTTGAATAGAGAATAGATAATTTCCTGGCCCACCATACTTTGTGTACAAAAAATAAAGCTTTCGGCTAATCAAAAGTAAGCGGTAACCTCTGCTATAGAAAACGAAATTTTGTTAAAATGGATTTGTCCGAGTAAATAAATATTAAAGCACGAGCGCAACTTTCTATTCTTGTAATGCAGAACAATTGTAACTTTATAGGAACTATTTTACAGGATGTCGAGAATATGGAAAGCTATTTGGCACAATATCACAAAAACTAAATCTGATGACAGAGTCTGACAAGCAATTGTACAAGCAGTTCAATAATTTTATAACTATTTTTAATTCTATAT
This sequence comes from Mytilus edulis, assembly GCF_963676685.1. Lineage (NCBI taxonomy): Eukaryota > Metazoa > Mollusca > Bivalvia > Mytilida > Mytilidae > Mytilus > Mytilus edulis. The sequence continues at coordinate 24,297,076 of NC_092348.1, read as the reverse complement.
ACACTCAAAGCTGTTGACTATTAAAATTAAAAGCGTGCAGCATCCTGTTTGGTATATATCGACAGCGATTATTATTGTCTTTAAATTATTGAACAGGACTAGAATTTTTTTTTTAATTCATTGAATAGTGACTTCGATTGCTTAATTATGTATTAAAAACTGATGATATAGTGTTTATATATTAATAAAAACATTTTGAGTACGTTTGATTCTTATGCAACTTTTGGGTTCATAGACATATCCGAAAACTGGCTGCTAGCGTAGTGGCTGCTAGCGAGTGGCTGCTAGCTTGAGCCTGGTGAAGTACTAAGGATTTTCTCATTCCAGCCATAGATAACCTTAGCCGTATTTGGCACATCTTTTTTTGAATTTTGTGTCATCAATGCTCTTCAATTTTGTAATTGTTTTGTTTTCTGACTATTTTTATCTGAGCGTCATTGGTGAGTCTTGAGAAGACGAAACGCGCGTCTGGTGTATTAAATCATCAGTCTGGTACCTTTGATAACTATTATATAAAAAATAGGAGATGTAATATTATCGACTATGAGACAACCATAATCAACAAAAGTTTAAACGAAGTGGATGATAGCAATTATAGGCAACCTTCTACCTTTTACAATGTGAAATTCCATACTGTACAGTCGGTTATGAAAGACCCTGGAATGTAAATTATGAAACAATTCAATTGAGAAACCTGATAGCATACTTGGTGACACACCAATTTAGAAAAACAAATAAGACTGACAAGAGCAACGACAACCAATGAACTACAGACTCCTAACTTACGACAGGCAAAACGAATATGGCAGAATTAATCACGTTTATGCACGCTTAACCCTCCCCTATCCTATGAGATTGGTTTTGCAGATCACCACATTGACAAATTTTTATGCAGGTAAAACAAAAGATATATTACACTCATATTACTAGATAAGGACAGTAACATGCTAACGTTTGGGACGGTTCAGTGTGGTTCTGACAACATGATACCTAGCATAATGACAAAAGTATATCATGCCAAACTAATTTAATCGTTTGGTTTTGCATGATATATATTTGTCATTAAAACTTTCTATCGGAATATAACAAACAACAATAACTATGTTTTTGTTTCGATTGATATGTTGTTCAATTGACTTTACGGTCTCCAACAGCCTCCGTGAATATAAGTTTGTCAAAACACTTCTCCAAAACACAGTAATTGTATAAAGTGTCAACATGTTAGTACTAATTAAAACCTGGTGTTCAACGCGTAATTTCCTAGATAACTATTATCAGATACGCTGGAAATTTAAATTGAATTTAAAAAGTTTATTTTCATTATAGAGTACATAAAGATGCAGATGCATTATTCAAATCAAATCAAACGAACACGGAAGTTATTAAATATAAGTCATCAAGTATAACTTTATGTTTTGAGAGAAAAAGGCGGAAAAGACCCAACATATTGAATAGATAATCCAAATTCTGTAAAGTAACTCATGTTGTAGGATTGTCTAAATCAATAAAAAACATTGCGTTCTAATAAAGGATACTTTTAATGTTTCAGTAGACTTTCCTTGAAATCAAGCTTATGTTTATGCTAAAGTCAACATTTATAATTTCAAAAAGACACTATTGAATTATTCATTGTAAGATTCATTGTAAGATTCATTGAACTTTGAATCATTTGATATACAAATAAGAATAACTAACCAACGTACTATAACATTTTACTAACTAACTTATATATTAGTTGCGATTTAGTATGCTACAGAAATGCATTAATTCAGAATGGAATTTAGAATAGAAGGAAAAGTTGTTTTTTTATTTTTTCTATATTGTTTGTTAATTCTCAAATAGTTGACTGTAATTATTTTAGATTTAAAACTTAATTTTATATACTATTGAATGAAGTACGTATACTTTTTAATATATTACAACCTCGATCATCCCAGTTTAAGATAAATTGTCGCTTGTCACACTGTAAATAGTAGTGTAAAATAGTCGCTGGTCACACTGTTATTTGCAGTGTAAAATAGTCATTGGTCAAACTGTAAAACGCAGTGCAAGATAGTCGTTGGTCACACTGTAAATAACGGAGTAAGATGGCCACTGGTTACAATGTAAATCGGAGAGAAAGGTAGTCGCTGGTCACACTGTAAATCGCAGAGGAAGATATTCACTGGTCACACAGTGAATTTCAGTGTAAGATAGTCGCTGGTTACACTGTAAATCTCAGTTTAATATATTCGCAGACCACACTGTCAATCGTTCTGTTGAGTAGTTGTTGACATTGCAGGAAGATAGTCAATGGTCACATTAATATGAGGCAGGCATTACCTATGAATGGGGACGAAGTTTGTTTAAATTATTTTTTTTGTAATTTAAATATTTGTTAAAAAAAAAGATACGGAAATACCGTAACGTTTCCGATTTTGGTTCTGTTGTTAGGGATTTTACTTGTGACGTTATTTAAGTTATGACGTCATGTTCAATGTAAACAAAGAAACGCAATGCATCAGGTAGGTCTAACGTTTATTCATACCAAAGACAAAGAATGATTAAAAATGAAATATTGGTATTGTGTTCCTTGAGTTCCTATATCTTTTACTAGACCAATCAAAGTCTCACGACAACAAGACCGGAAGAAGGAAGTAGAGTTATGTGTTCTGCGCAGATCCGGAAATTAAAAAACGCGACAAAAAAAAAAATTGAACGATTTTGAGTTCATTAGTACAATGAAAAATTCGGGAAATTTTCCTGATTTTTTTTTTTTTTTTTTTTTTTTTTTTCTACTGTAATAGGGGACTTCGTCCCAATAATATGAGGCAGGCAGGCATAACCTGTGAATGGGGACGAAATCTGTATGTATTATTTTTTTTACCTCAAACATGTTAATACAGGAAACGGAAATAAAAGGTTACGTCTTTTATTGATCATTCCGATAACAACCAAATGATTAAAGAAATAGACAAATAAATGAAGAAAAAAGAAAAAGGAAAAATGGAAATACAATCTTTCAATTAAACACTTAATTCAGTATACATATAATTCGTATACTCCCAGTCCGGGGTTATTTCAGGTCACGGTCCGGACTCGCCCAGTATTATTTCGTTGATTCTCGGATAAAAATCTTTTGTTTATTTGTCCGATGACAATTTGATAAGCAAAAAGTGATATGAATAAAAATGAAAAACAAATTTCCATCAAATAATGTGTGAAGTTTTATATCTCTGTCGATGTCTACATTTAAAAAATACACCTAGTCCGGGGGAAGGTCTAAAACGCGGAAATGGAAAACGCGGAAGAGAAAAATGAGTGTATTATAACCGATATCTTTCAAACCACTAAAAGCTAAATTAATAAATAAAACTGATTTTGAAAGCTAATATAATAGTCTATAAGATAAAATAAAACCAATATATATTTGAATATGTTTTTTTATTGAAAAGTTGACCGGAAGACTTTCTTAGTGTGACTCTGGCAACACATTTTTGAACATTAAAACTTAAATTCACAAAAAAGCATATAACCCGGTCAAAGTCTGTAAATTGACTCTTAAAGATATTTAAATGACTAATAATATGATATAAAGAACAAAATAAATATATTACTATAAAAGGGCAAAACGTTGACCGGAAGACTTTCTTAGTGTGACTCTGGCAACACATTTTTGAACATTAAAACTTAAATTCACAAAAAAGCATATAACCCGGTCAAAGTCTGTAAATTGACTCTTAAAGATATTCAAATGACTAATAATATGATATAAAGAACAAAATAAATATATTACTATAAAAGGGCAAAAAGTTGACTGGAAAACCCCCTTGTACACAAATATTGAAGTTAAATTTTCAACTTTGAATTAAAATTCACAAAAATATAAAAAGCCCGGTCAAAGTCTGTCAATTGACTCTTAAAGACATTTAAATGACAAATAATATGATATAAAGACAAAAATAAATATATTATTATAAAAGGGCAAAAAGTTGACCGGAAGGCCCCCTTGTACACAAATATTGAGAAATGAATAAAGGAAAAGCAAAAAGCAAAAAGGGGAAAAAAATCTTTCAATTAAACAAATAATTTAGTATATTTATATGCAATCTGTATGCTCCTGGTCCGGGGTGTCATCAGGTCACAGTCCGGATTCGCCTAATATTATTTTGTCGATTCTCGGGTAAACGTCTTTTATTAATGTTTCCGACGACAATCTAACAAGCAAAAAGTTGAATGATGAATAAAAATGAATAAGTTCGTCTCATCAAATAATTTGTCACGGAAGTTGCATATCTCTATATAACACAAATATAACACTCGTTTAATTTAAAACGTTATTGTTGAAGGCCGTACGGTGACCTATAGTTGTTAATGTCTGTGTCATTTTGGTCTTTTGTGGATAGTTGTTTCATTGGCAATCAAACCACATCTTCTTTTTTATATTTCCTCATTTTTACGCATGTTGTGGCATTTAGGTCCTCGATCCGTAAACCCTCTTATGTCATTGCGAATCAAAATATAGCTTTAGTGTCAACAGTCAATTTTTTTTATATTTATTTCACTATTCACCGCTTCAATTTGAATAATGAAACATAAACTATTTCATTATTCATTATTCATTTTTTAATACTGAATAATGAATAGTCAACTATTTCATTATTCATTATTGAATAATGAACTATGAATAATGGTTCAGCGCGGTATCAATGCGATACTTTTAGAATATCATAGCGGTGTTTTTGTAATATCAATATTAGTACTTATTAGTATTAATATTCTCAATTTCTCGATTTTGCTTTCTCGATTTCTCGATTTCCTGATTTCGCGTTGGAAAAGTGAGAGGAGAAAACGCGAAAACACGAAAAGGGGAAATGGACGCATCCGGCCACCATATGTTATTATACATCAATGTGTAGATTAATCAATTAAGATTTACGGCATAAAAAGTTTAAGTAGGGTTGACAACCGAGAAATCGAAATATCATGGACTAGCTCGCAACCGGGTGACATTCCAAAAATGCGAGTGTAGTACCAATATTATAAATAGGAATTTTGTTCTGAGCCAAGTGCCTGATTAAAAGTACAGATTTTACATGTCATAACGTGCACAAAAATGAGGGGTCAAAAAATATACGTATATGCTGAATTGGGTCTTGATTCTGAAGACGGTACCATAATATCATAAAGTCACCCACAGCCCAAGATGGAGCCACCTTGCGTCGGTTAGAGACTTCTTTTCTATAGAATAACAATACCATGAATGCATCAATTAAACCACTGAATCGAAAAGTGGTATTAATCGTTTAGGGAAACTCATAAATTTAACAGGTGACTAAATTCTACAAAATAAACGATCACAGCACGATTTGAAAAAAACACTTAGGCTGTCCGTAACTTCAAAACAACTTGTGCGTAGCTTTTTTCATTATACCAATAGAGATGTCCGTAACTTTCAAAGATTCGACATACGTGGATGTAATGTTTAAACTTATGATAGAGATTGCATCGAATACATAATCAGAAATGAAGTAGATTTCTAGTATGATATAATTCATTGTATCAATGGTAGACAAAATTGGGTTTAACATGAGAAAAATAACGATAAATCCGTAAAACTCGGGTCTGATTTTGTATAACGTCGGGGTATCCAAATCGCCCAGTTCGGAGGGTGGTTTCCGACCATTGCAGACAAACTATTGAAACATCATTGTTGATTTTTATTTTTGAACAAGTAGACTACACAAGTATTTTTTACACATACATGTGGCGTGTATACACTTACTGGGTTTCTGCCAGCAACGAAAAGGTAAGCGTGAATCCGGGATTTTGGAGGGGAACCCAACTTGCTCAGGCAGTGGATAGACTATACGAGACTTCAGTGCACACACTTCTTTCCGTCTTTTAAAGCCATAAAACTTTTCTCTCATCCCCACAAAAAAAAATCATGGCTTTTTAAAAAATTTTAGTTTAATTATCTGTTTGCGGTTTACTTTCACCTCTGTTTATTTTTTATGTGTATTTTGATAAATACTCTTTGACGCGGTTCGGTATTGATACATCCCACCAGACGTTAACTTTTACTATTCGGATTAACAAAAACGTATTTATAATGCAAATTAGTTAACGCGTATTTCTGAATCAATTCGAATTAAAAAAAAAAGAAGAGTGTGTGAACGCGATTAGCGAATTCGATTCACATTCGATTCGAATTCAATTCGAATTAAATGTACGTGTGACTCTTCTTTTTTTAATTTGAATTGATTCGAATTGGCTAATTCGAGTTAACTAATTTGCATTATAAATACGCTTTTGTTAATCCGAATAGTAAAAGTTAACGTCTGGTGGGATGTATCAATACCGAACCGCGTCAAAGAGTATTTATCAATACCTGATAACATACAAAGAGAAAAAAATTAAAACATACCAGGAAACATAATTTTTTTTTTATTCAAAAAACCATAACACTATAACTGACTGGTGGGATGTATCAATACCGAACCGCGTCAAAGAGTATTTATCAAAATACACATAAAAAATAAACAGAGGTGAAAGTAAACCGCAAACAGATAATTAAACTAAAATGTTTTAAAAAGCCATGGTCCGACGCGAAAAACGTCGATAAGACATACATTAGTTAATAAAAGTTCAAACCATAACCAACACATATACCCCAAAAAAGTCCTGTTGTTTAATTTTCTCAATTTTTTTTTTCATTGATAAACTAGGCCAACCTAAACATCTTGTAAATTTTTTTTAAAGATTTGAACCATAGGTTTAAAAGATTTGGCAACTCAAATATGGCATCTTTCACATACAAGAATCGGCCAAAATTAGAAGTTTCTGAAATATAGGTATAGGGTTAAATATGTTAATTTTTTAAAAATTTAATCCTAAATTGACAATAGCATAGCTAATAATGATAGCCGAGGTGAATATTAGGTCACTGATACCCTTTCCTTGTAAGTTTTTTATTGCGGATTTAAAATTTTGCCCGAACTTTAATAGGGGGTATCAGAATCAGACCTCAAAAGTGAATGCTGTGTTTCTAGTATTTAAAGAAGAAAATTTATTTTTTTGAAAAAAAAAATGTGTCGTTTAATTTTTTTTTTAAACTAAGCATTCGGAGTGCTATACTAGTCGGTTGTTCTTGCAAAATCTTTTTAAAATTTAACCGTTAGATTTTTTGGTATTTAAGTTTAAAATATGCCCCACCCTCAAATTTGTTCATTAAATAAGAGCAAAATTTATTCCAAAAGTACATAATGGCCATATTTTTTTTCTTCTTTTGAACTAGGCCTTAGATATTTGGCATGTGGATGTATCATCACGGGGTTAAGTGTCTTGCAACATGATGACCTTTTTGTGACCCTCAAATGTGACCTCAAGTTCAACTTTATGTTGTTTTTTTCGTGAAAAAACACAACCATGTAGGCCATAGCTTCTTCACCTATTGACCTAGGCCTTACATCTTTGGCATGTGGATGTATCATCATGAGGTGGTGTGCCTTCTTAAAATTTTGACCTTTATGTGACCTTGAACTTTGACCTCGAGGACGATAATTGTGTTTTTTCGGTAAGAAACACTTGTAATGGCCACGACTTTTATGTAGTTATGAATTCATATTTATTTTTATAAAATCACATTACACAAGCTTTAATCGACCATACATATGATACATAGGGAGAAGCTTTAAGGTTGGCAATTGCTTTACATGATCAAGATTTTCACTTTATTGGTCCACAGGTTCAAAAATATACAATTCAAAATTTATGAACAAAACTATTCGTGCAAAGAACCACGGCTCATGAGAGATGAAATAGAGCTGACTGTGCAAAATCCTTATACATGTACATATACTGTGAAATCAAGTTCGTTAAACAGAGATCTTTTTTAGTATTTTTGCAGACTTTACTTTCCCTAAAATTATGGACGGAATAGAAGACACCCGTTTATTTTATACACCTGTCAGGATAAAGGTTGATAAAAAGATACTAGAAAGATGTAGTTTTTTTTTTTAGATGAATGTGAGAATGCAAAAATATGTGTTGTGTTTTGTGGACTGAATCGGATGTTTTTTTTTCTTCTTGTTTTTGTCTTTGTTCTGTGACATGTAAATAATGCACTGGTGGTTGATTATCCCTCTCGGTATCTTCAAACTTTTAACATGAATATAAATATATATGTAATAAAATATTGAATTGCACTTTAAAAAAATATGCCAGAAATTTTTAAATTATAAATTATTCATAACCTATTTAACATTACTACTTGTATTACTAAGCCCATAGTGTAGTTCATTAAAAACTACATGTATGGTTTTAAATAAAAAGTATTGTGGAGTCAATTCAGTTTTGATTTGAATCAATTTGGTACGAAGATCTACGAACAGAAGCATTGTATAATTGTTCATGGTTTATTTATTTATTTGGTTAAAATTTTATTGTCAGAGGGAGCTACCATTTGAGAGGGAGGCTTGGAATACATTTGAAAAAAGGCAAGACAGTATTTTGAGCAAACAAAGGCAGGAACAGTAATTTGGCATAACAAGCAGATTACAATTTATGTAAACAATTTTAGGATAAACTAATGAAAATTGCAAGTCCCTAAAGAATGAAAAATAAAAATGCAGGACACTGATTTCAGATAAGAGAGGGTAGGAGGGGTCTGATCCAGAAATCCAGGGCTTAAAACACGAAATCCCGAGTTTAAATAAATTTAAATCCCGACATCACGAAATTCGAAAAAAAAATTCCCGGATCCCGAAATCCTGTGCTTAAAAAAAAATCCCGGTCCAATCCTCCCTCCCTAAATGATTACAACTATAAAAAATGGAGGACAACATTTTGAATTCTAGCCCTCCTCCCCCCTCCCCCTCCCCCCCCCCCATAAAATCAAATGGTAGCATCCTAAGACTTTTGACTTTTTGTACTTTATTTCATTTTATGTAAGACCTAGGCATTGGCAAGTAAAAAACAAAAACAGTTACGGTCCTTTGACCTTTCTGTTTCCCTCCTTTCCTTTTTTGTTTTTTGGTAAATTTATTTCACTCTAAAATTTCCCTTTTATGTCTTGTTTTTTTTTTACCTATGTTACCTGCAAAATGAATGCGCGCAAATCTAATGCACAAATTGTATAGCAAATGAAAAATACTAAAATTTAGTCAAAATTCAAATTATCAAACAATGTTAGGATCTGTTTGGTTATGGACACGTCACAGTATGTACATGTACGTACATATACACGCATACTGATTTTAAATCCGTAGAAAGACATCCTCATTTTGATTTTGTAGCAGATGATGTACTTATTTACATTGGTATTTTTAACGCGTAGACAGACATTCTCATTTGATTTTTGTGATACATAATGTATTTTTTTTATCACTGTTCATTTTATTTATACAGGCTGTCATCTCTTAGGAACGATTAATCAGCATGTATTCATGTCTGTTTGTGTTATGTTATATAACTTTTGATAAACTTCTTTGTACCATTGTAATTTTATGGTGTTTGAGAAATAAAGAATCTTGAATCTTGTATCGTTTACTTCTTTATAACTAATATATTTTCTATCAACGCTCTAACATCGCGAGTGTCTCTGTGAACAGGTAATGTAATTACTTCCTTTTAACCAATGTATTGTCTTTCAACGCTCTAACATCGCGAGTGTCTCTGTGAACAGGTAATGTAATTACTTCCTTATAACCAATGTATTGTCTTTCATCGCTCTAACATCCCGAGTGTCTCTGTGAACAGGTAATGTAATTACTTCCTTATAACCAATGTATTGTCTTTCAACGCTCTAACTCGCGTGTGTCTCTGTGAACAGGTAATGTAAATACTTCCTTATAACCAATGTATTGTCTTTCATCGCTCTAACATCCCGAGTGTCTCTGTGAACAGGTAATGTGATTACTTCCTTATAACCAATGTATTGTCTGTCATCGCTCTAACATCGCTAGTGTCTCTGTGAACAGGTAATGTTATTACTTCCTTTTAACCGATGTATTGTCTTTCATCGCTCTAACATCGCGAGTGTCTCTGTGAACAGGTAATGTAATTACTTCCTTATAACCAATGTATTGTCTTTCATCGCTCTAACATCGCGAGTGTCTCTGTGAACAGGTAAAGTAATTAGTTCCTTATAACCAATGTATTGTCTTTCATCGCTCTAACATCGCGAGTGTCTCTGTGAACAGGTAATGTAATTACTTCCTTTTAACCGATGTATTGTCGTTCATCGCTCTTACATCGCGATTGTCTCTGTGAACAGGTAATGTAATTACTTCCTTATAACCAATGTATTGTCTTTCATCGCTCTGACATAGCGAGTGTCTCTGTGAACAGGCAATGTAATTACATCCTTATAATCGATGTATTGTCTTTCATCGCTCTAACATTGCGAGTGTCTCTGTGAACAGGTAATGTAATTACTTCCTTATAAACAATGTATTGTCTTTCAACGCTCTAATATTGCGAGTGTCTCTGTGAACAGGTAATGTAACTACTTTCATTTAACCAATGTATTGTCTTTAATCGCTCTAACATCGCGAGTGTTTCTGTGAACAGGTAATGTTATTACTTCCTTATAACCAATGTATTTTCTTTTATCGCTCTAACATCGCGAGTGTCTCTGTGAACAGGTAATGTTAAATTACTTCCTTATAACCAATGTAGTTGTCTTTCATCGCTCTAACATCCCGAGTGTCTCTGTGAACAGGTAATGTAATTACTTCCTTATAAACAATGTATTGTCTTTCATAGCTCTAACATCGCGAGTGTCTCTGTGAACAGGTAATGTAACTACTTCCATTTAACCAATGTATTGTCTTTAATCGCTCTAACATCGCGAGTGTTTCTGTGAACAGGTAATGTTATTACTTCCTTATAACCAATGTATTGTCTTTCGTCGCTCTAACATCGCGAGTGTCTCTGTGAACAGGTAATGTTAAATTACTTCCTTATAACCAATGTAGTTGTCTTTCATCGCTCTAACATCCCGAGTGTCTCTGTGAACAGGTAATGTAATTACTTCCTTATAAACAATGTATTGTCTTTCATAGCTCTAACATCGCGAGTGTCTCTGTGAACAGGTAATGTAACTACTTCCATTTAACCAATGTATTGTCTTTAATCGCTCTAACATCGCGAGTGTTTCTGTGAACAGGTAATGTTATTACTTCCTTATAACCAATGTATTGTCTTTCGTCGCTCTAACATCGCGAGTGTCTCTGTGAACAGGTAATGTTAAATAACTTCCCTATAACCAATGTAATTGTCTTTCATCGCGCTAACATCCCGAGTGTCTCTGTGAACAGGCAATGTAATTACTTCCTTATAAACAATGTATTGTCTTTCATCGCTCTAACATCGCGAGTGTCTCTGTGAACAGGTAATGTTCTTTAAATACTGATAATCGTAACTATAATTCCGACGATCCCAATATGGCGACGGCAGAAATAGGTAAAATGTTTTCAGTCATTTTTCTCAAATGGTAGCCTGTTGTTGTCAAGAGTTATTCAGCTGCAATGTTTTTCTTTACCATTACCATCATATTTGAATCGTAACGGTGCACTTTAATTGTCTCAGCACATAGAAAATTGCCGTCGAAAATTTGGATTGATAATCGTAATTCGAAAAAAGTATAATCACGAACATCTTATGACATTTCTTTGTTTGCATATATGAATTAATAGTTCTAATGTTAACAGCTACATACTACTGGTAGTATATCATAAAATCCGAAAAGGAGGGGGGGGGCAAGCTTCGGGAAATTTCAAAATAGGGAAACACGAACTATGTTAAAATACAGAAAACTCCAGGAACTTGGAATGTCCAAAAATATGAGAATGAGAGAAGAGACAACTTAAAAGGAAGTTATGAGATATGGCAGTAATTCATTTGTAATTGTCGAGCGAAACGCGCGTCAGATTAATGATTAATTATAAAAAAGAAGATGTTATATGATTGCCAATGAGACAACTCTCCACCAAATGACACATTAATTAACAACAATAAGTCACCATACGACCTTTAACAATGAGCGAAGCCTTTACCGCATAGTCAGCTATAAAAGGCCCCGAAATGACACATGTTAAATAATTTCAAGACTGTTGAAATGGAAAATTTTGTTCATTTCGCGATGGATTTTTAGTATAAACGTTTAGTAAATAGCACCCCTCCCCCATTTCCTTTTTTATATATATATCTGAAACCGGGCCATCCCTGAATATAAACAAAAGGGGACCCAATACTGACAGCGATATTATGATAAATGAGGCTTGTAAAGGGCGCGGGAAGAGGATGGTGTCACTTCTTGCGTGCAACTGGAATTTAAAAAAAACATCCCTATTCATATACTGCCGAAGACCAAAAATCTAATCCATGTCATGACTTATAAATTTATAAAGGAAGTAACCCACAGCCACCCCCTTGGTATATTTGCCCCTTTTTCACATCGCGATGACCGTGAGGGCATTGTGGTGTTTTGTTGCGAGAGATATTTTTATTACGCAACTTTCGTGTTTGACTGTTTTGTTACATAAATATATAAATAAAAATCATTAATATCTATGAACACGTACAGAAACATGGGTTAACTAGAGATAAAGGATACTACAGGTACAGTTGAGTCTGTCTCATATCTTGTCATCTAGAAATTGACAATGAGGGTCGGTTGAAAACAAATGTTTACGACAAAAGAGATGATTTCAGCCTTCAAATTGTGAACTTTTCATTTCTATAAAGAAACATTCCAGCAGCAACTGCATACGGAGAATATATATCCCAATTGATACGATATTCCTATCATGATTTCCTTCATAGAGGGTTGCTGCTCACAGGGAAGCTACAACACCAAGAGTTCCAAAATGGTGAAGTTGAAATCATTCCTTCGTAAATTTTCCGGACGCCATCACGAGTTGGTTGACTATTATGGAATAACCGTTTCACAGATGATATTGGATATGTTCCTTATGTCGTAACTACAATACCCGTCCCTTGTCACGAATGTGACTTACCGAATTAGACTATTTCCCCGGATTTATAATAACATAAGTAACACGACGGGTGCCACATGTGGAGCAGGATATGATATTTAACTGCATGAGACTACTATTATAACAGTCTCAGTATATAACAACAAACTACAGTATACTAATTCTATCACAACAATATAATAATTTTTACGGTGATGTTGAATTCCCTGTCATTTATTTATCATCCAGGCACGAACTTGTCTAAGATTTTTTTTATATCTGTACATTTACCACACTTCCTGGTATAAAGATGTGATTTTTTTCTGAGACAAATGCTTGTGACCATCCACAAGAACTTGCAATCATCCGATGTTCAGTTCTTCGGTACTCTGATTATTGATTATGTTGATTGGATATATGTGATAAGCATATGGCATATTAAAATGTGGTATAATACTGGACTTTCATTTATAGGAGCAATGCATTAAAAGGATTGCACTTTTGGGGAAAGGGATATTGACATCCCCCTTACCCCTCTCGCGCACACAGCATTGAAAATTTGAAAGAATTTAAAATATCTATTTACCACAATAATTGACTCGACAGCTGCTTCATTTTTCGTATTTTAACAGGTGCATGTACACATTAAAAGGTTAAGCATGTTGTTGTCAGTTATAAATCGAGATAGTTAAGTAAATTTGTCCTAGATATTATTAACCTGTATAAATTGCTTCATTTATTTTTATTTTGCGTTAAAGTCGTCGTTTTACTGGTCATTGCCGTTTTAACACACAGAATATCATTGAAAAGCTATAAGACATATTTATTATTTTTCAGTTACTTTAATCCGATAAAGAAATTACGATTATCAAGAAAAATGCCATCGAATTACGAGGATCAACCCGAATTTTTCGACGGCAATTTTCTAAGCGCTTAGACAATTATGGTGCACCGTTACGATTCAAATATGATAGTAGGTGTAGAAAAAGCTTGTAGCTGAGTAATTCTTGACAACAACCGGCTACATTTGAGAAGAGTTATTGAAAATATTTTACCTATTTCTGCCGTCGCCATATTGGGATTGTCATAATTATAATTACGATTATCAGTTTAACACCAGTGTTTAATGTAAAGTGGACATACAATGTATCCTTCGAACGCACCAATCATTCTTATTCAGTCTTTGCAAAGGTGGCCTTCTTAAATAATTTTTTTTGCTTGTCAAACTTTTAGGATTAAAACATTTATGCCTAATTATATTTAGCTACACTACTATATATACTGTAAGATGTCAAAATGCCAGTACATGTGATCTTAAGATACATTGCCATACACGGTTACGTCAGACCAGTTCCTGGGTATTATTGAGTTACTCACAGTCTCTTTATTTGCTTTATAATTTAAAGAATCTATACCCAATGATCTTTATACTTTTTTAGTGAGAGAAATGTTTCAAACGAACTTAGAGCTCCAAATATTCTAATTAAGATTTCATATTTTAGGTCCGAGTCTGAGTGTTAGTTGGAAAACATTTCTACACACTTTCTAACAGCTACATGTTTTTCTTATTAGATTTACATGAAGGTCTAGTGGAAGACATTTTTTTCCAGCTCACTGACTGTCACAAGTATTAATAGGTTAATTTCGAATAGACTGAGATTTTTTCCAACGGACTATAAACTGCTTCAAATATATATTTCATTGAAGGTTTATAGATCAAATTTCTTCCGACTTACTAACTGCCACAAATATTAGATTTTTAGTCAAATTTTATAGAACTATACCCGTTTTGGTGGACGGACACGTTTCTGAGTCTTAAACATATTTGTATACTAGTAATTAATTTTATATTTTCAGAAAGATATGAAACATCTACCACCACTAGATGTAAACACGGGCAAAGTACAACCTCGCCGCTTTTACCATTACAGAATATTAGTTTTGTGTATGTTCTGTACTATTGTATATGCATACCTATACATCAGTATTACATACAGAACGAAAACAATTTCCATGATAATGGATAACACACTAAGTGATCTGCAGTACTTACAAAGTAACTTGGTAAAATTATTGAGACCTATCAACACAAAACTAAATCGAAGTACCACAAATACCGATAGCTATGAAATTGTTAGGAAAAAAACAAAGATTGATGGAAATTCTAAACAGTTGTTAGTGCTTTTTACTACATTTACAACGAAATCTGAAAAGTACGTTTGCAGAAACAACACTTTAAATAATTGGAATTCATTTGGAACTGGTGTTAAACCAGTGTTTTTCTCTGACGATCAACATCTTTATAAAGGAATTAAAGAAAAAGGTTGGGATGTCATCCCACCCACAAAAACCGCCATAGGAGTTCCAATATTGAAATATATGTATTTGAAGGTAATGAAGAAGTATTCAGCTCATTTTTATGCTTATGTTAATGGGGACATTCTATTTACACAAAATCTAAACGATACTCTTCAATTTATTTTAAATTCAAACGTCAACCACAGTGAGCCTATGTTGATCGTGGGTCAGCGAACAAACGTGAAGGAAGTGACTGCTGAACAAGCATCTACATTTGAAAATATAACAAAAGCTTCAAAAAAAGGAAAACTTTTTACAACCTGGGGGGCGGATTATTTTATAACGAATGACGTCTATCCGTGGAAGGATTGCCCGGAAGTTGTGATTGGTAGAAGAGCATACGATAACTGGCTCATACTGAATGCTAGAAAACGGAAGCATACTACAATCGATGCTACTAAAACGTTATTAGCTTTACACCAAACGACTAAATCGGGAAATAAGGAAGGACATACGCACTTAAATGGTAATTTCAATGCCCAATTACTGAGTAAACTTTACAAGCGAATCAATTATGCAGCTGGGCTGACAAGTTGTACTTCTTATATTACTACGCGCAATGAAACATCGAAGGAAGTACAGTTATTACAAAGAAAAATAGGAAAAGAATGTTTCCCTATTTAAATACTATCTGCCATGAAGTTCTAGATGGACATATTTTACACCATGCTAGCCTGCGCTATGAATGTAAAACAGGAGGAACCAAGTATGTTTTTCTCGCTACATTGAAGACCTGTTGGTGACCTTCTGCTGTTGTTTTTTCTATGGTCGGGTTGTTGTCTCTTTGGCACATTCCCCATTTCCATTCTCAATTTTATTTAAACGGTAGTCGCAAAGGATAAATATGTATACAGAAGATCTAAAATAAAATAAAAAATCTCACAATTACACGAGAGTCACACGACGAAAAATGAAGGAGTAGGGCAAATAATGAGCTTGTTTGCCCAAAAATTAGTGCTTTTAAAGTTATCATACATATTCTGAAATTTTTTTTTTTCCTGTCCACCAAGATTGAATAAATTAATGGTCAATAATTACTAAATATTTTAGCTGCTTAAAATTATCTCCATTGAATCTTCATAGATGTCTTTCCTCCTTCAGCACACATGACTTATAACAATAGCGACGTTATGGAGGCTGTCTTGAAGTAAAGCAGGAGCTTCTCATTGTTCCAGAACACCTGTCATTGCTTGTGTTCACCTTCAGCTTTTTGGGGTTCCAGCTATTCGTTGATGTGTGTATATTTTAGGTTTTTTGTGTTATATGTTGGTTGTCTGTGTCGGTCTTTTTAGTGCTCTCATTTTTGTTTTTTGTCTGTTGTCATTTTGTATATAAAAAGGATGTGGTATGAGTGTCAATGAGAAAATTCTCAATCCAAGTCATAATCAGGTTGGGAACAATATTCCTTAACTTTAATATACGTTTGTATCTTCTTTATTATTTAAAAAAAAAAGTGGACCCTTATTTATTAGTTTTTCTTCATTCTTTTCGACAACAGTAAAATGACCCCTTGTCTTCATTGTACAGGATAAACTATAAATAAAGTTTGTTCAGTAGGTACTTAATCACAATATCCCAATAACAGCGGTGCTGAATGTCAATTATGAGAATTTAATTTGCTGCATAATTCGTGCAATATAACTTTATAGTTTACCAACCACTCGCTCAACATTGGAACCACATTAGAACGGAAGTGACGACGCCCCTAAACGCACGAGTGACGTTCACTAAAACCAAAGTTTTTGACGGAAATGCATCGAACTCGAAAGTTGTCTATTACATTTACAGCTTTGATCAGTACAGAACCCTAGCAAAAAAAGGGATAGAAGCGATGGAATGTTTGTGCTTCTGTTCGGTTGTCGTTGGTTACTATCTGTAAAACATTTGTGGCTAAGTGTTTTTTTCGTTTACTCATCTATTGTCATGTATTTCATTTTATTGTTTCATTGTTATAACACAAATTATTAATAGTTATCCCACAAGGTCGCGGTGTATCAGTGTAAGATCACCCCGAATGGCCGGAGGCCAGAGTGCAATCTAACACTGACACACCAAGTCCGAGTGGGATAACTATTTTACATCCCAGTTCTTTTAGATTAGACGAAAAAACATTTACAATTCATTAAATCTAGTTTAGAACGCCACACAACCATTATAATATACTACTAGAACACACCCGCGAAATCGCGGGCATTCAGAGCGTAGTTTATAGTATGTAAAGTGTTGTTGGAAGAATTATGTAAAATATTGAATGACTGGAGAATTTCAGCAAAAGTATCATAAGTCAAAGGTTATTGGGGACAGGAAAATGTGTTTTTTTTTTATCCCTCCTCCTTTATTTCCAAAATTCCCAATTTTGGTTTTCTATCAATTTCAATATGAACATAATACATTTAGTGGGGAATTTCAGCAAAAGTATCATAAGTCATAGGTTATTGGGGACAGGAAAATGTTTTTTATATCCCTCCTCCTTTATTTCCAAAATTCCCAATTTTTGGTTTTCTATCAATTTCAATATGAACATAATACATTGAGTATGTTATGAACATTTAAGTAAGGAGCCTGTAATTCAGTGGTTGTCGTTTGTTTATGTGTTACATATTTGTATTTCGTTCATTTTTTGTACATCAATAAGGCCGCTAGTTTTCTGGTTTGGATTGTGTTACCTTGTCAGTTCAGAGCCTTTTAAAGCTGATTATGCGGTATGGGCTTTGCTCATTGTTGAAGGTCGTACGGTGAACTATAGTTGTTAATTTCTGTATCATTTTAGTCCCTTGTGGAGAGTTTTCTCAACATGGCTATCATACCTCATCTTCTTTTTTTGTAAAAGATTTAATAACTGGAGAATTTCAGAAAAGGTATCAAAAGTTCACATGAATAATTTTAGCGCTTATATAAATCTGTATATTATGAACATTCATTACTTTATAAATATAGTGTATTTACTTTCAATTTTAAGTTTACTAATCGATCCATGGTGGTCATTGATATAGTATACAGACACTCTCTATTTAATAAACTATGTGACCGCCGTGGATCACAGGGACTCGGTTAGCAGATTAAAATTTTGTAAATCAATGTTTTTAATTTATTTTTTATTATTTCCTGTCTATTTGCATTACTATATTAACGTATTTAACGTTGCCATCACTATTTCTTTGTTTTCTGGCAATGTGCAGTTTACTATCCATATCCATATACTGAAAAAACCTGTGTATAAGGATTTATCGTTGTAGTAAACGCATCAACCTGGAAGTTTCCGAATGATACGTTGCTTTCGCCGGGAAATTTGAATAATCTGACACGAATGCAACTGAAACTGCGTAAGGGTTCTGTTAATCCACAAATCAAAATATGCATGTGATAGAAGAATAATTTCGGAAGAAAATGAGGGCTGTTGTAAGGTATATAGTAATTTATTAATATTTTTAATTATTTTTTTTATCTAATTCAAGATGGTGACTTAGATCCCTTTAGGTTTTTTCAGTATATGGATATGGATAGTAAACTGCACATTGCCAGAAAACAAAAAAATAGTGATGGCAACGTTAAATACGTTAATATAGTAATGCAAATAGACAGGAAATAATAAAAAAAAAATTAAAAACATTGATTTACAAAATTTTAATCTGCTAACCGAGTCCCTGTGCCGTGGATAGTAAACTTGAAAATGATAGCAGATAGAATTCTTAAAATACAGTATACAGAAAAACGCAAACCGGAAGTCTAATCAGACTTAAAATTTCGTCCAATGACGGGACAATATCCGGATGCCTTTTTTCTCGTTTTTCTCCAAAAATATAAACTCAATCTGAATAATCATATGAATGGATGACAAATGCGACTATGCACTGTACCTATAGGACACAGAGGCGTGTTGATTAATTTATTGTGGAAAGACGAGAAGCGACACCAAAACTGTGGTCTTCTCGTTTAATAGTATAGGCGTGTTGATTAATTTAGTGTGGAAAGAAGAGAAGCGACACCAAAAATGAGGTCTTCTCGTTTAATAGTATAGATATTACTATATGATGTATACTCTTTATGACCCCCCGAACCCGATGCGTAGATATCAAATAATATCAACTCGCCCCACTTGCCTATCGGCCCACACTATATCGCCACTTTATAAAAAAATCGCCCAACTCTTGTTTACCGACTCCCCCCACTTTTGAAAAAGTGTAAAATCAAATTGAACAATCAGTCTGACAACTCACTTATTAACGAAAAAGGTTTAAACCCAACTGAATAAAAGTCTGCCAACTCGCCCCACTTATAAAAAGATCTTGCTTCCTTTTTAAGTATATAAAATTACTGTAAGTTCGTATCCAGTCGTCTTGGTGTAGTAGCATGTGTCTAGGCTTGATATGCTAAAGGTCTTGAGTTCGAATTCCAGCATAAACACTGGATTTTTTCTACGTGAATTTTGATAGATAGTTATCGACTTCTAGGAGTCGAGATTAAGAATTGAACGATGGACAGTCAGTGTGTGAATTTTTCTTGCTACCTGATTGGAAGATATTACGAGACGTGAATAATCAAAGTTTATTGATTGGTTAGGACAATCCAAACCTAGTAAATGTCCTTAAATCCCGTAGAGTATCGGATTTGTCCTCTCTATTTTAGCAATTAGATTTTGCCTGGGGTCATTAATCATGCATATTCAGGATATTGGTACCCATGTAACTCTTATCTATAAATAGTCGAATCTTCTGGAGTTTCGTAAACAACAACGTTAAACGATATATACTACTTCATAACGTGTGACCTCACGTGTGTGGTAAAATTTGTTGATTGATGCACGTGGCTATATAGTAAATGAATTAATCTACAAAGCGAGAGCACTTTCCATTTTCATCAGCTAAGAGTCGACTAGCCCTTTTTGAAAGGCTAATGCTTGTCTTTTCCGTACAATTGATTATAAGTTTTATAGTGGATTTGACATTCCCGCCAAAATGTTACAGAACAAAGGAAAGCATGCATAACAAAGACATTCAAACTGGGGTGATCTGGTAGGGACGATCCGGCTCAGATCACCCCTGTTAGAACAAAGGAGCTAGGATGTAATTGTAATCATTGTATGAAATTTAAAACCCACAAGGGTCCACAACTGGATTAATAAAGTATTCTTATTCTTATGTATATACCTGGGATAAGAAAATCCTTATTTTTTCGAAAAAAAATTAAAGAAACTGATGTTAGCCCAGAACTGTGTTGTTAGCTCTCGATACTTCCTACAATAATTATAAATCTAGATTATATATATAAAAAATGTATATCTAATTAATAGCAATGGGATATGATTTATAAATTCAGATTCAATATTTTATTAGAGTCTCACGACTTATAATACATATACTACATGTAATACAAACATTATAATATATACATTAAATAAACAGTAATTTTATAAATTAAAATACAAGTGCCATTCTATAAAGAATTATGAGAGACTATAGAAATCTAAATAAATTATAACTATATACTTATCATATCTATAAAACATTTCCGCTATATAATAAAGCCATATAACTACATGTATTACGTCTATACAATATCTCGGTTATGTAAAAAAATAATTATCAATCAAGCATATAAAAAAATCCTTTCTTCTACTTACAATATTAAAGCAGGTCTTGGCAACCACATCAAAACAATCATTACTTTTAAAAAGATATATAAACTTATCACAAGATAAAATATTAAAATCACCATTATTTCTTTTAACTTCGTTAAATATACTTTCACGTAAATCTGCATATGAAGGACAATCTAATATTACATGTTTCTTATCTTCAATTTTATCATTACGCACAAAACAAACTCTTTCATTTACAGTTTTATTTCCATAGCGACCTGTTTCTTTTCGCAAGGGGGCAACGCCACACCTAAATTTTGCAAATGCATCTGTATCGTATTGAAATGTGCTTCCTCAAATACACCTGCGTTTCAGAAAATCATTTTATGGTATAAAAACATTTTTGTCAGGAAATTTTTCTTATCAAGAGTAATATGAAACTGTAAATTTGAATGGGGTCGTCTGTAAGTTTTTGATTACAGGCAAAGATCAGTAGGGTCATCTCACGATCAAGGTCAAGATTAATTACTAATATGATTGCTTAATGATATTTGATTAAACGACCAATGAGGATTAGGAGCATGTTATCTCTTCACATGATTGTGTTTAGATTAGCCAGCAGTCTCGCAATTGCACTGAATGCTAGCGGACGCCATTTTAGTTTTCTCAAGAAAAGTGAAGATTTTTAATTTCCCACCCACCTACTCCCTTGATTCTTTAACAGATTTATAGGTATTATTTTTTAAATTAAAATTTTTGAATTTCATATGCTGATGATTTCAATCTTTTATTGTACAATATTTGTTTGTTTATACATTTTGTAATTTAGTTATTGAGGGTGGCGGTATTTCTTCCCCACCTTTGCAAATTATTGTCATTTATTCAGTTTGGGTTTTAATATTACATAATTGTTCATAACATTCAGTTGTATTATGTTTTTATGGTTTCTGAATGAATGACCTTTATTCGAGATGGCTTGTAAAACTAAGATTTATTGGCAGTATTGACCACAGCTTTTTATTATTAACACAAATTTAAATATGTACACATATAGATTCAACGATATAAATTGTTCAACTAGATAGATTCATAGATGTATAGATTCATAGATGTATAGATCATTTTTTGGTTACCTCTGGCAACCTACAGATACTAGATAGATATAGATAGATAGATAGATGTATGATCCTGGGATACAGCGATCAACTAACTTAGCTGTTGGATCCTGGGATACAGCGATCCACAAAATGTACTTTTAATGTCACTAAAATATAGACAACTGTAACTGTAGTTTATCACACGCAGCGAAGTTGCCAAACACATTTTTCACTTTTTAACGATCAAATGTTTCTATACAACCAACATCTAACTGACTACTGCAATTTTTGACATCACATGGCAAATCATCAATGGAGGAGAATTTTTCATACTGGAACTCTAACTACTCGTATATACATGTACCTGAAAATAAAAAGAACAAAAGAGCAGTACCCAAACAAAACTACATGGTTTAACTATATATGGTGGAGGGAGGGTGGGTATTTTCAAAATACTTCTCTCTGTATTGTAATTACACGTTTGTTCACTTGCAGCTCAAAGTTGAAAAGAACGCTAACGTCAAATTGACGTCACCACTATACAGCTTATCGACTATATATGCATTTATAAAGGAGAGCACTGCAACGGACGATATTAAAACTTTCCACTAGAATAACCGAATTTATGTATATTACATAAATTCTATTATTCGAGATGGCTTGTAAAACTAAGATTTATTGGCAGTATTGACCACAGCTTTTTATTATTAACACAAATTTAAATATGTACACATATAGATTCAACGATATAAATTGTTCAACTAGATAGATTCATAGATGTATAGATTCATAGATGTATAGATCATTTTTTGGTTACCTCTGGCAACCTACAGATACTAGATAGATATATATAGATAGATAGATGTATGATCCTGGGATACAGCGATCAACTAACTTAGCTGTTGGATCCTGGGATACAGCGATCCCCAAATGTACTTTTAATGTCACTAAAATATAGACAACTGTAACTGTAGTTTATCACACGCAGCCAAATTGATTAGGTACGGTATATGTCAAACTCAACCGTACCGGGTCAACCGCCACTAAAGTGGGGATGAAGCTGCGATAGGACTGTGGCCAATACTGTTTTAAAATTATCTAAGATATACTCATACTAGTACCAAATGTATCTGGATATGTATAAGAACCAGAACAAATAAACATTTCAAGCGCACCTTGCAAATTATTTAGAAATATGTCATTTCCTAGATCAGTCAAATGAACACCATCTTCCTTTAAAAAAGTACTATTAGGAAGAATATCTGGATACTTTATATAATGTCCCCCATTCTTTAACACGAATGAAGCAATGGCACTATTTATTCTTATTCTGCATGCCATCATGCTATCCTGACTTTTTGAATGACGCCAATTTGTTCTGGGTAAAATCTGAGACCATACAATCGAACTGTTCGGTAGATAACTTTGTACCTTCTCCAAGGTGGCCTTGATTTCATTCCTTAAAAATCCTAATTTTGTCTTCCCCAAATCATTTCCAGCAATATGAAGGACAAGATATTTCAACGACCCATTACTTTAATTTGCTCGTCAGAAAAACCAAGCATAGTTGCTGAAGTAGCACTACCGATTCTAAATGAGTGCGTCCCATACTTTGATTGATCAAAACCAATATACCCCAGGGCTTGTTTTAGAATTCCTGAAAACTGATATCGAGTCATTGGAGAGCCATTAAAGTGGCAATATAATTGACCACTAATTCGAGGTCGAATCTTTAAATATTCTTGCAGTAATTTTACCGGACAAATTCCAACATCTGATTGTCGGGCCACAAAAATTGAAGTCCCTCGACCTAGCTGGTCTGTTTTTGAAGACGCCAAGTATATTTTTATATTATGATTAGTAACCTCCACATTTTCAATTTTAATGGCATGATTAGACCCTTCCCTGCCACATGCAGTTGTCATTTCACCAACTCGCAGAAATGCAAAAAATCCCATTGAAAAAGCACTAGAAAATAAGACCGCTTCATATCTGGAGCTACAAAATGCGGGCAAAATTTTTATAATATTTTTTAACAGATCTATAGTAATAGGTAATCTACTGTCAGGTCTCTTTAACTTTGACCTTGCCATTCCATCAATCATTTTCCTTACAACGAATAATTGAGACATATCTTCGTAATTATTAATCTTATTATAAAAACTGATGGCTGAAATATAACATTTCACCGTAGATAAGGCCATGTCCAAGCAAGACATGTATGCAATGAACTGAGTAATGTGGTTCAATGGTATTGGAAAACTATGATCTAAATCAAAACTATCCCTAAATTTAGCCAAAGCATTTAAAGCTCGTTGATAAGCTTGAATTGTATTAGGAGCAAGCGAACAATTAATTAATCTGTTTGTTTCAAACTCAATATCAAATCTCTGAACTCTTCTGGGTTGTTTTCTGGAACCGACTCGGCCCCGGGTGCTAGTTCCCGGAATCTCTTCAACTGAAAACGAGAAATCGAGTCTGCAATTTCATTTTTACAACCATCAATATGTTGTGCTTTAAACTGAATATTGTGCTGCATTGTAAAAAGAACAAGGGGGCGAATAAATGCCATCACACGCTTCGACTTGGCAGTTCTTTTATTGATAATGCTAACTAATGCCATATTGTCAATTCGAAATAAAATCTTTCGATTTTGGAAATTTGATGCCCATATAAACATAGCTAAAACAATTGGAACTAACTCTAAAAAAGTAATGTCCCTCATGATTGGCATATTTGACCATGCTTCCGGCCATTTATATTGTGCCCATTTACCATCAAAATATGCACCACAACCTAAATCAGAGTTACCACAGCTGTCAGTGTACATATGCAACGTTTTGTTATCCAAGTGTTTTCTGATAGATAACAATCTCCGTTAAAATGTTCCAGAAAAATCAGCCAAATTTTTGCATCTTCTCTGAGATCATTATTTATTCTAATTGAATAAAAAGGCTTTTTTATTTTTATAGACCCTATGACATCATAAAACCTGCGAAGGAAAGCCCTAGACGAAGTAATCGCCCTTGAACAGAAAGCCATCAAACCCACTACTGATTCTAAGTCCTTGTGTGTAATCTTTTTATTCAACAAAATCGGTTCAAGTAAAGACTTTAGCTTTAACAATTTGTCTTGTGGTATTCTGACAACCATTTCAACAGTGTCAATGACCAATCCTAAAAATTTCAAAGATGTTACAGGTCCAACTGATTTTTCCGAAGCAATCGGAACACCTAGTTCCTCACAAATATCTGAAAAAGTGTCTAGCATCATTTGACATACAGGTGTATCCTCAGGGCCTCCAAATAAAAAATCATCCAAATAATGCACAAGTGATTTCACTCCACTCCGTTCAACTACTAACCAGTGTAAAAAGGTCGAAAACTTATTGAATAAATTACATGAAATTGAACATCCCATAGCCATACTTTTATTTACAAAGAACTTTTCATCAAAATAAATCCCTAACAATTCAAAATCTGATGGGTGCACTGGCAGCAAACGAAAAGCGGACTTTATGTCCCGTACCCCAATCAATGCCGACTTTCCGAGTGAACTGACCATTTGTATAACTTCATCAAAAGATGCATATTGAACGGAACATTCATCGCGATCAATAAAATCGTTGACCCCGGAACCTTCCGGATATGATAAATGAGATATTAACCTCCAACCTTTCTCTTTTGGTACTAGACCGATAGGAGAAGTCCTAAGAGTGGAAATCGGCTTTTCTAAAAAAGGACCAGCCATCCTACCCGCTTTTACCTCCTGATCTAACTTATCCAACGTTTCACCTTTATGACAATTTGCCGACTGTAAATTTTTGGAAATAAAAGAAATTCTCGGACCTGAATATTTCAAACGAAAACCACATAAAAATCCTTCATATAATTCTTTTGCTACACCTGCATGCGGATATGCCCTCAGCATATTTTTCAAAACACCAATCTTAATAGGGGTTCTACCAAGTCGCCATAGTTCTGATATTTGGTCTAGATCTTGCTTGTGTGAACTGTGTGGCATTTCTTGGGGAAAATCTGACTCTTGACTCGGCGCTCCTTGGGCGAAATTGAAACTGGGGCCCTGCTCCATACTGAGCCCCGGGTGCCCGAAACTGAAACTGAGAGCCTGTGTTATATTGTGTATTACCAACATGTGGTCTCACATTTCCCAGTTGTCTTTGACAGTTTATAATTGGATGTGAACCATTACACCTTAAACACAAATGGCTATAAAAGCAAGGTGTTTTCCAACAGCTTCCCTCATAGTTATAACTATAGCATTTGTTCCCATGACCACTACTGTCTTGAATATTACTATTAGATACATTTAAGGACACATTTGAGATAGTATTCACTGGTTGCATATATAGATTATCGCCCCTGATTAATGGCGGTTGGTGGAAAAATTCACTGGTAAAATATTCTGAGAATCCTGGGTTTTTTAACAGTTTCCATCATTTAAAATACACCAAATATTTATATCAGAGAGGAAGAAACACTAAGATAACTTCCGATCGATCAATTATATTTACAAACATTTATTTACGCTGATTTACGTGTGTGCACATATAACTAAACACGTGTTGACTACAAGCCGGTCATCATGGTAGATTTAGGCAAATTGAAAATTGACCTATCGATGGACAAAACCATTAATGACTATCCTCTTTCATCTCTCCCATCAAAGCTTAACAAGAGGACTGGTAAAGCAAAATTAAGCCTTTTCGAGCAAATTGACCCAAACTTGTATGATGAACATGCTAAAATCATCACATTCTACACAAACCTTGACAGAATCCAACCATGGATAAAAACACTAGATATTTACTATTATGACAATCTTGGAAAGGAACCTGATTATGATATTGAATGGTATGACGAACCCAAAACATGGGAAAACCGAAACAACAGTGGAAATTCTGTGATGATTGAAGTATTAAAAAAGGGGGAACTTCAATTTAATATTACATTTTTTGTCACAACAGGAACAATAAGAGTACAAGGCAGTCATTATTATGAGTTTGTGGATATTCATTTTCCAATTCTGAAAGATATTCTTGATAAAGTTCTTACAAACATATCACAAACCAGTCCTACTAATACATGTATTTCACACGAATGTCATGATGACAATAACAATACACACATTAATGAATTATGTCCTGTTGACAAGGTCACTTGTGTATTACCTGACTCCCAGACTGGGTTAAAATCAGTACTAGTACAAGAAGATCAACCTCAAAAAGATGATTTTCAAAGGCTTGAATTAAATTTAGTTGACACGCTGGCTAAAATAGAACACAGTCACAATGAAAACTTCAGCAAAGTATTAACTGCTGTTAAACAATGCAATGATGATGTTCTAGTCTTGGGAAAAGGTAGAAAAGACGACAATGAGATATCAACATTACAATTAAAATATAAAACCGTACAAACAGAAAAACAGACTTTGGAAGTTAAATTAAAACACGAGCAAAGCAATATTATGTTAATTAAAGCTCAACATGAGGATCAGATGAAATGTCACAATCAAATACTGGAGGAGACTAGAGCAGAAATGAAAAAGGTATTAACTACTTCAAACTCTGAGATCGACTTTCTATCGGTAAGCCTACAAACCAAAAATGAAGAAACTTCAAAAATGGCAAAATAGTGGTTGCATCATCTCTCTTACTACTCCTCGACTCGACAGTGTAATTTTCAACACAAATGGACAAATCATAAATGCCTTGTTGAAACAAATATATGATGACAATAAAGATGTTCTACTTGTTGATCATGGCAATATGTTGCGAAATGGAAACCCAATTGCAGAGCTACTAAGTGAAGATAAATTTCATCTCTCTGACTCTGGCGTGTCTCAGCTATCGGCAAACTTAAAGCGTGGAATACACACTGCCTTAAACATTCCCATGCCAAATTCAAGAGGTAGATCCAAATCGCGCAACACAAGAGGACATGGACGTGGACGTGGCAGAGGTCATCATGAATAACTTGCTTTTTAATATTATACATATTACCATATCATTATGTTGACTTCCTTTAACATGTTTAAAGTCATTTACATATAATTTATATATACATGTACAACTTTATATATTTCTTCTTTTTTTCTGGGCTGATAAATTCATATTCTCATTTGAATAGATTTTTCAAATGAAACAGCCATTATGTGAAGAAGTCACACTATTACATGGTCATATATATGTAACCTCTGCTAGGTATAAAAGTTCGCCTTTTTTATTTTATTTCATTCATTTTTATTTTTAGTCTTCACATTTGAATCATACTTTTGATCTTGAATTAACCCAGGATATCAGGTTATTCAACCCAAATCAGTTTAATAGTTATTCAGTTAAAAGAGGATACATAGAAAAGAAATTATCTGTCATTATATCATAGACTAATTGTATTTAGAAAACCATTGTAAAAACTATCCTCTAAATAAATCTACTTATTTCAAATATTTACATTTCTGAATATTTTCCTTGTTGTCTCTTCCTTTTATTTAGAGACAAATTTTTATTATTTTTTTTTTTATATAGATAGAAAATCTATTCTATTATTTATACCAGATTTAATTGTATCAACCAAAATGCCAAAATCAAACCAATCATCTGTAAAATTTGGTTATTGGAATATAGGTGGCTTATTTTCAAAGGGCATGAATAAAGCAGAGGATCCCCTTTTTCTGAAACATATAGAGAATTACGACATTGTTTTTTTAGTCGAAACTCATGTGGGATATAATTCCCAAATACACAATATTGGTAAATTTCATTATCATCCAATATGTAGAAAATTATCAAATAATAACCGTCATTTTGGGGGTATAGCAATTCTACAGAAAAGTCACGTTAAACCTCATGTCAAAATATTGATTAACAGTAATCCAGATTATCAATGGATTAAATTAGAAAAATCCTTTTTTGGATTTAAAAGTGACCTATTTATTTGTGTACTGTACAACCCCCCTGTTACGTCTAAATATACCCAAGAACTCTCTTCTGATGTTTTTGAATGCATAGAAAAAGATATCTTTCAGTATAAAAAAATGGGTGAAATTTTGTTATGTGGAGATTTTAATGCCAGAATAGGCTCTGAAAATGACTTTATAGTAAACGATGATTCAAAATTTACTCCAATTTTTGATACATACCCTACTGACAAAAACATTATGACAAGAAAAAGTCGAGACCAAAAAATTGATCAAAGAGGCAAAGAAGTTTTGGATTTTTGCATTAGTAAACAAATAAGAATTTTAAATGGCAGAGTTCTTGGTGATACATTTGGTAATTTTACTTGCTATACCCCCAATGGTGCAAGTGTGGTTGATTATGTTGCTGTGTCGGAAGAAATTCTTGAAAATGTACTGTATTTTAAAGTATCCAGATTTATTCCCACATTATCTGATTGTCATTGTAAACTTGAGTGGGAATTATCTGCAAAATATTGTGTTCCTGGAGAAAATGATATTCCAATCCAGTTGAAAAATATGACACCTAATTATATCTGGACTGACTGTTCAGCAATAAAATTTCAAG
Organism: Mytilus edulis; assembly: GCF_963676685.1. NCBI lineage: Eukaryota > Metazoa > Mollusca > Bivalvia > Mytilida > Mytilidae > Mytilus > Mytilus edulis. The sequence goes on along the minus strand of NC_092348.1, from coordinate 24,267,538 downwards.
AAACACTTTCTTCAGATACGCTACAAAACTACATACTAGAATTCAACAACAGCACAATTCAATTTACTCAGACATCAGTAGATGAAGCATCATCAAAACTTTCAAACATCTTTTTATCAGCAGCAAATCTATCACTTAAACGACCTTTAAAAAAACACACAAACAAACAAAAAAACAAAAAGTGGTTTGACGCAAGTTTACAACAAGCTCGAACTAACTTGCTTAATTATGGAAAAATTTATTCAAGATTTCCATATGATCCAATTATCAAAAATCACTTTTATAAACTGAATCGTGAATACTCCAAACTAAGGAAATATAAATACAAACAATACAAACAATCATTGATTAGTCAGCTGGACTCCTTGCACGAAGAGAATCCAAAACTGTATTGGAACTTAATTAATGAACTACAGGAAAAAAATGAAACTAAAAAAAAATGTGGAGTACAACCATCAACTTTGATATCACATTTCCAAAAGTTGTCACAACTGAAAGGTGAATTTCAAAGTAGATATACAGAGCTATGTGAAAAACTGAAACAGTTAGAAAACTCAAAATGTTTCAACGAGTTGGACTCCGTTATCACTGAGTCTGAAATATCCAAAGCCATTTCACACTTAAAATGCAATAAATCATCAGGCTTGGATAACATTAGTAATAATATGATAAAGAATGGACAGACTTTCCTTTTAAAAAGTTTTCAACAGATGTTTAATACTTGTCTGTCTTCAGGTATATACCCAACATCTTGGGCTGAAGGTTATATTACACCAATTTTTAAAAGCAACGATACAAGTGACCCTAACAATTATAGAGGAATAACAATAACAAGTGCAATTGGAAAGCTTTTTAATAGAATATTAAGTCTAAGACTGGACAAATTTCTTCAGGAACATAATATTATACATGATAGTCAAATTGGATTCACAAGGAAAGCCAGAACTGCAGATCATATGTTTATTTTAAACTGTCTTATTAACAAATACTGTAATTCAAAAGAAGGTAGACTGTTTGCCTGTTTTGTTGATTTTCAGAAGGCTTTTGATACTGTTATACATACAGGGATCAAGATTAAACTACTAGATATTGGGGCTGGGTCTTATTTTTATAACATTATTAAAAGTATGTATGAAATTAGCAAATCATGTGTCAAAATTCAAAATCAAGTAAGTGATTTTTTCCCATTAGATATTGGAGTCAAACAAGGTGACAACCTCAGTCCGAATTTATTCAAGATATTCATAAATGATTTGCCCAGATATTTGTCAGATACTAGAGACCCAGTTAATGTCAATGACAAAGATCTACATTGTTTAATGTATGCTGATGATATTGTTTTATTATCTACATCAGCTGAAGGACTACGAGAAAAGCTGGGAATGCTTGATAAATTTTGCAAAGATTGGTGTCTCAATGTGAATACTAATAAGACAAAGGTGCTGATTTTCAACAAGGCAGGCAGACATGTAAAACAGATATTCACATTTCAGAATATAAATCTGGAATGTGTTTCAAAATACAAATACCTAGGTTTATATTTAAGCTCATCTGGTTCATTCAGTTATGCTCAAAATGAACTATACAAAAAATCCCTGAAAGCTCATTTCAAATTAAGGAAAGATCTTTTATCACTTAATCCTGATGTAAAAACAAGTATTCATGTTTTTGACCACACTGTAAAACCTATTTTATTATATGGTAGCGAAATATGGGGGATGTTTAATTCTCTTTCCTCTAAATGTAAGAAGGAAGATATATCTTTTGAAAAACTATATTCAGGTTTACCCTGTGAGAAACTTCATATAAAATTTTGTAAATTTATACTTGGGGTACACAAGAAAACAACAAATGCTGCAGTGTTATCTGAACTTGGAAGATTTCCAATATATTTTAATATTATAAAAGGAATGTTATTGTACTGGTATAGATTAGAGAATTTAGGTAATAATTTTCCTCTATTAAAAGAGGCATATACACAATCAAAGACACTACATCACATGAATATAACATCATGGTATGGTTCAATAAATGTTGTTTTTAAAATACTTGGTATTGACTATACAAATGCCGTTAATGCTCCATTTTGTGAATCCTTATACAAATTTAAGAAATATATACAAACCAAGCTATCAATATTGTTTATTAGCTGTTGGAAAAAACAAATAGATAAATTTTCAGACAGTAAACTGAAAACCTACCTTTTATATAAAACAAATTTTGGTTTTGAAAAATATCTAACATTGATCAAGAATTTTGAACTTAGAAGAAGTTTTACTAAATTACGTGTATCTTCTCATAGATTACAAATAGAATTAGGTAGATATCAGGGTATTCCCCGAATTAACAGAATATGTAATAAATGTTCTTCCAATACTGTCGAAGATGAGGCTCATTTTCTATTTGATTGTAACAAATTTGAGGATGATAGAAATTGTATGTTAGCTAGTATTGCACAATATAATTCTTATTTTAATCATATGAACAGTCAAAGCAAAATTATCTGGTTATTTAGTGTAGAAAATGTTGAGTTACTTAAAATAATATGTAATTTTATATACAAACATCTTCCTTAGTGAAGATTAGTTAAAGGAAATCTATGTGTGTATATACATTTGATTGGACATAGAAAATTATATTCATCTGAATATCACAAACATACTAGCCGATTAAAAAAAAAAATAATTGTTAAGATATATTATTTATTCAAATGTTCTCTTATATCCTTGAGGCATCGTCCCCTGGTATCAACTGCATTCAAGTTACCTATGATGCTTCCTTGTTTGCTTTTGATACAGGTAGGAAAGAGACATTTACACACATTTTACATGCCTATGGCCCATAAGGTATCGTCCCCTGGTGTCAGCTGCCTTTAGGAAACCATAATGCTTTCCTAATTGCTGCTGACACAGGATGAGTCATGGACATGTTTAATTTCTACTTTATTTTTGGCTAATTATTATATATTTAATTGATCCAACTTTTTGTGTACTATACATATGTGGATATCTATTTTTCTTTTTTTCTTTTTGGGCTGCTTGTTTGTTATCTATATCAACCACACTTGCAATAAAATGCATTAGTATTAAAAAAAAAACATACTATAGATTCTTTATCTACGTATTCTTTAAGAACTTAAATAGTTCTCGTTTAACTTTTTTTTTTTTTTTTTTATTATCTCATTGTTTGTATTGTATTATGAAAAAATTATTGATGTTGTAATGTTTATGCCCTTTGGGGCCCATAATTGAAATAAAAATATCTTATATAACAACCATAGCTCATTGTCTATATTACTCCATAAACTGGATGGTTCATGAGCTTTTCTTAGTCTATATTGCTCATCGTAATTTTTCCAACCCATACCTTGGTTTCTTTGAGCCCCAAGGCGTATTGTGTGCATGTATTTTAACAATTCCTTAAATCGGTTTACGTGCACAGCACAATAAATATAAATAAAAATGATGAAAGCATCTGTCCACTTTTCAATATTTGTAATTTTTGATTGTTGAGAAATGGGTTGTAAAATGAATTCCCCTTGAGCCCATGTCAACTTTTGTTTGTCAGAACCCGTGTTGACTGAATTATTTAATAGACAAGCTAAATCTATGAATTCCCCTTTCAATATTTTTTCTTTAATTGACTGTGTTACATTTATGCCTAGGTTCTCATGAACACTTTCAATTCTATTGGGAATTTGTACATAATCATTATTGGTCACATTACCTGTTTGTGACACAAACTGCGTGTTATCAACAGTTGGCTGGGGGTCTATTGCTGGTCTTGGTTGCCATGATAACATGTCCGGAATGTGGACGGAGTTGTCCTGATTACTGGAAAATGTTGGCATCAACATTCTTGTCGTTGATAATGTTGCAATTGTTGGTATGGCAGCGCCGTCATGTCCAGCAGTTGAATAGATAGCCTCAGGCCTTGTAACCGTCATAGATGATTGTACTGACGCCCGTGACGAAACTCCCTTCGACACCACCGGGGTCCTTCTTACTCCAGCTCTCGCTGATGCTGTACGCTTCCTGGTACCTCTTCTCAACATACTGAAACTCACAATTATATTTATTTATTCATTTATTTTTATTAATTTTATTTATTTACTTATTTCAAATTTATTCGTTTTGTTTGTGTGTGTAACAAAAAGTCTTTAATCAATGACAATATATCTTAAAGCTGTAGCCGTTCAAACGATGTATTATCGTTTTTGTTGAATTGATAATGATAGTATGTCGTGTTCTACGAAATAATTACTTCCGCAGCAGAATCACTGGGTGAATTATTCACCAAATATAAAGTCACCACAAAAATATCATTTCTTTAACTTAAGTCGTATTGTGATTAAATATTTTTTTCTTTTATTTCATATTCGGCACCACGTGGCGGCCACGCCGTTTCGAAATTCAACAATTTCTAACTATTTTACAATATTTTAATTAAAACAATTTTTTGTATTATCCATTATATCTCTTTGCCTATTATACATATATAAAATACCAACTTTAATATCCACTATAGTAATTCAACTTGATATTTTCAAAATACTTCTCTCTGTATTGTAATTACACGTTTGTTCACTTGCAGCTCAAAGTTGAAAAGAACGCTAACGTCAAATTGACGTCACCACTATACAGCTTATCGACTATATATGCATTTATAAAGGAGTCACTGCAACGGACGATCTGAATAAATGACCTTTATCGCAAACCTTGTGTGAGATATTTTGCAAATGAACTCGAATCCTTGGAGTATTTCCTTCTCACGTCATCCGTTTAAAAGAAAAAATTGGCTGACAAAAATATCTTTAAACAATTAATAAGTACGTAATTTTTCCCAATATTTTTAATATGAATGACTGAAACGGTAATAATTAATCTCCATCTGCGAATATCATAGCAATCGATTATTAGGTGAGTTTGTCACAAACGAAAACATACATTTTTATACAATTGCTTCCTGGTCGTTTCTAGATTTTTACCACAACTAAATGCAGTTCTAGCTTACAAATGTCGAATGAAGGATATGCTTGCGCTTAGTAAGTCGGTTAAAATGGTCATCAAGGCTCACGTTTCTTTGTAATATGTTCATATATGAAGATATTATAAAAAAGAAGATGTGGTATGATTGCCAATGAGACAACTATCCACAAAAGACCAAAAATGACACACACATTAACAACTATAGGTCACCGTACGGCCTTCACTGAACAATGAGCAAAGCCCATACCGCATAGTCAGCTATAAAAGGCCCCGATAAGACAATGTAAAACAATTCAAACGAGAAAACTAACGGCCTTATTTATGTAAAAAAAAAATGAACGAAAAACAAATATGTAACACATCAACAAACGACAACCACTGAATATACAGGCTCCTGACTTAGGACAGGCACATACATAAATAATGTGGCGGGGTTAAACATGTTAGCGGGGTCCCAACCCTCCCCTAACCTGGGACAGTGGTATAACAGTTCAACATAAGAACGAACTATAAAATCAGTTGAAAAAGGCTTAACTCATCAGATGGAAAAATATAAGTGGACTTTATATTAAACGTACTTACTTAATTATTACTTGCTTATGGTCGCAGTCTTGTAATTGACTGCTCCTTAGGCTTACATGCTAAACAGCTGATCTTTGAAAATAAAAAAATAAAAAATGCTACATAGAATTTTTTTTTCATGTTCATATCATGTATGAACTAAAGTGAAATTTTGATTTAATCGAGAAAAAAAGTGGTTCATGCCACGAAGAATAAAAAGTTACGTAACCCTGAAGTCAAAACATTTTTTTCTACTTTCTGTTTGCTGTTTTACTAGGCCGCACCACTTCCAGTAAACATGATATCCTTCCACTTTCCTGGATTGATATCCCCAAAAAGATGCAAGATTTTTTTTAAATCTACATATATGTTTCAATTCAGCATAAACCTATAATCAAACAGAAAAAATTGAGTCCAGAAAAAAATTCAGAAAAAAATGGACTATTTTGTTTCCCTCCATGTTTTGAAACTGGAGTTGTAATACAAGACTGGTACCTTATGACTAAGTAGCTTACATATTCTAACGCTAGATCTAGAATTATCTCGCTTTGAATATTATTCTCGCTTCATGCACCAACGTACATTAGCGAAAATTATAGATAAATTTTGAAGGCAGTAATAATGCAAAGTGATTTTGATTTTTGTTTCTTTACTATAGTGGTACATGCTGCACCTTATTTCATAAGTAAGTAAGTAAGTAAGTAAGTAATTTTTATTGGTTTAAAATCCAAAATTACAGGATTGATACCAAGACAATACAAATTTGTTATACACAAAAATACAAACATATATATATCATAGCAATTTCATAAACATTATATGAGGAGGTGGTACCACACAGTTATTTAGTGCTTAATAAAGCATTTCTAGAAATGTACATGTCGCTTATAAATTTAACAATAATTCTAATTATATCAGTCTCAACACACGTATATAAAAATTTAAATCTTGCTTCATTAGTCATATTTAAAAAAGAGGGAACTATTTCACTAATTTTGGAAAACAGTTGGTCTCTAATTATATTTAGTTTTGTACATTTTAAAGTGAAATGAAATTCATCTTCAACTTCTAAGAAGCACAAAGGACAAATTCTTTCTTCTACAGGGGTTTTAGTGTGACGCCCTTGTTCAATTCTAAGAACACTGTTACTAATACGAATTTTAGCAAAATGCCCTATTACTTTTCTGTCTATATTTAACAATAAATAGTTTTCCAATTTATAATTTTCTTTAAGCTGTCTATATGTTCTCAACTTATTACCATGTACTGATTTATTATCACAAAATATATTTTCTTTCCAATAATTAAGATATCTATCATTAAGTTTGGTATGAATTGCATATAATAAACGTCTTTTTGAAATAGTATCATGATTTTTCCAAACATGTGAAAAATTTAAAGTAGCAAGTAACTGTTCAATCTTTTTAGCAAATCCATTGGTTAATTGCAGGTTGGAACAATATACATCTTTTAGTAAACAATTGTTATCAGATTTGATCACATGCAACCAGAAGCCAATTGACAGTTTTAAAGCTTCTATAAAAACTGGATACATACCAAGTTCAGCTAGTACTGCTAAATTGACAGCTGATTTATTTACTCCAATTAAAGTTTTTGCAAATTTAATTTGGACTTTGATGGTAGCCAATGACCAATATTTTGACTCTAGATTTGTAATATCTTTTATCATATACAGAGACCAAACTTCACTACAGTAAAGAAGTATAGGTTTAACACAAGCATCAAAAAGCTTTAAGTGAGGTAATACATTGATATCTTCAGAAAATAACAGTTTTCTAATACAAAATATAGCTTTTGAGGCTATTTTACAAAGAAGTCTCACTGCTTCTGTAAAACTACCAGATGGTTTAAACAGTATACCCAAATATTTATATTCTGTACAGTGTTCCAAAATATTATCACTAAAAACAAACTTGTCTTTTGTAAGTTTTTTACCTGATTTGTTAAAAATCATAACTTTGGTTTTGTCAAGATTTACTGTTAAATCCCAACTAGTGCAATATAAACTAAGCTTGTCAAGGCATTTTTGTAAGCCATTAGCCGATTCAGAAATAAGGACTAAATCATCAGCGTATAACAGACATGATATATCATTATCATTTAACTTGGGTGGTTCACATGTTGAGTCAAAAATAGATGGTAAATCATTAATATATAAAGAAAATAATGTAGGGCTTAAAATACACCCTTGTTTTACCCCAACTGAGGAATTAAAAAAATCAGTGATACCTTCCGAGATCTTTACCGAGTACAAAACCTCTTTATACATATCTTTCATTATACTAAAAAAGGGACCATCTATGTTGTAATAAGACAATTTGTAAAAGAGGGCATCTCTGTTAATAGTATCAAATGCCTTCCTGAAATCAATGAAACAGGCATATATCTTTTTTGATGATTTAAATGCTTTATCAATTATAGTTTTTAGAGTTAAAATATGGTCACTTGTTCGACTTCCCTTTCTGAATCCAATTTGCTCACGACAAATAAGTTCATTTCCTTCAAGATACTTTTCTAATCTGTTATGTAAAACTTTTAGAAAAAATTTTCCTAAACAACTTGAAAGGGCTATACCTCGGTAATTAGATGGATCATTAAAACACCCACCCTTGAAAATGGGCTTAATAAAAAATTTTCTCCATAAAGTTGGATAGATACCAGACTTAAGTATAAGATTAAACAATTTTACATAAACATCAATATTCATATAACAAGATATTTGTAACATTTCATTTGTAATACAATCTGAACCACTTGCTTTATTATTCTTTAAAGATTTTGCTGCAATAACAACCTCCTCAGTTGTAATAAAACTATTTAACATCTTAGTACATGTGTTACAATCTTTAAAAGTAGTATACTCTTTCTTATCATTACAAACATTTTTATCATAATCAGTATTCATTAATTTATTAAAATATTTAAACCATTCTTTAGGTTGTATGTTAGAACTAGGATCCTTGAAGTTCTCCTTTTTTAGTTTCTTAACTGTATTCCAAAAATCATTTGGACAGCCGTTATTTGAATCTATAATCTGTTTTATCATTTTATGTCTAAATTGTCTATATTTTTTCCTTATAAGTTTATTCAGTTCCTTTTTATTATATAATACTTTGTGTCTAAGACTGTCATTCCAGGGCTCAGTACATAATTTTCTAGTCAGACTCTTTAGGGACCTATATTTAGATTCACATTCATTATCATAATATGGCTTTTTTATTTTTCTTCGTTTACTTCTCTTGGTTTTACCAGGGGTCTTATTAGTATTACTTAAAAAAGCAGCATTGTATAATATTGATGATATACTAGAGACTGTATCGTTAACACTTTGAGTTACATTGGAATTACATGTATTATTCGCCTCTATGTTTTTGGGTTAAATTATCTACATCAGAATTAATAGTCCCAAAGTTCACTTTCAACATATTGGACTTAAAAATTTCTTCTCGTTTAGTAGTCCATTTAACTCTTCTAAGAGTTGGCTTAACATAATTATCACATGGCTTATTTACTAATTGAGAATGTATAGTTATTGAAATTGGACAGTGATCAGATATTGTTGGTTCAAATTGCCCTACACTAAAATTGACAATATTTGGTAAAAATTCAGATGAACATAAACAATAGTCATCAATTGACACACCATTATGATTATAGAAAGTGATTTTACCTTTTGAATCACCGAGAGTTCTTCCATTAAGGATTCTTAATTGAGATTCTGTGCATAAGTCAAGTTTCATATGATAAACGGTAAACAAAAAAGTAAGAAAACTTTGAAGAAAGTATAATTATGAATGAATGCAATAATATACTAAATGTTTAAAACAAAAACAATATTAATTGTATTTGTTTGAGTAGGCAAAAAAAGACAGATGACGTACCAAAGTGACTCTCAAAAGTCATAAGTCGACGATAAACCCATCACCATGGTAATCAAAGAGTAAAACTACGAAAAGACAAACATTCCATAAAATAACACACGAAAAACCTAATAATAATAAAAGTCTAAGCAACCGAGGGTCAGCATATTTACTAGTTCTATACTTTATAGAAAAGCATTTTTATTCAATTCCACAGACATATCACTTTGAATTGTTTTTAACTACTTCTTCTTTAGCAGACGCGGGTTTATCTCGTTTCCTATAACACCTTGTGTATATTAAGTATGGAATCGTTACAGAAATAAGCGGAAGTTGCGTCATGATACTAGTAGCAATTGGTACAACAACGGCAATAAGACCCTCTGGTTGCGGAAAAGCAAACATGATTACCAAAATTGCAATTCCGGTATTTTGCAAACCTGTTTCAATTGAGATAGTTTTCACACGTGTCCAGGGCATCCTAGCAACCAATGAAATCAAACCAGCTATAATATTACCACTTAATGGCAATATGCTCGCAGGAAGGAATATCTCAGCGTTGAACATTTCAAAAATGTACCAATTAGAGTAGAGTCCAGTGACAAGAAGTAAAATAACTGCGACAATCGTGATTGGTAAAAGAATTTTCAACATGAACTTGTGAATTCGTGTTAGTTTGTACTGAATGAATACTCCGATCAAGAGTGGGATTAACAGGATTAATAATGTTGTAACAACTTCCAGATATGGCATTTCTGTTTCGGCACTGGTAGAAATTTCCTGGCCCAATGTAAATAACCATAGAGGCATTGTTCCTGAAATGAAAAAAAACCAACTTGAAATCGGAAAAATGTGGATTTATTATATTTTTTTTTTTTATGTATTTGAATAAGGCTGTGTAAACTCTGTAAACAACAATTAAAACTCCATGGTTGCATTCAATATCGTAGTGGCGACATAGGGCTACGTAGATGTATGACTATTGAACATGTAGCTAGCCTAACTATATTGATAGCAGCTAGCTATATATAGGCTAGCTACTCGTTCAGTATAGACAAATATCTACGTAGTACTACGTAGCCGCTACTATATTGAACGCAATCCATATGGCCACCTTCTCCTTCAATCAAATCTATTCTACATAGTGCACGAGTTAATAACTTATGAATACTTTCCTTTCTATTCAGGTAAATTTCGTGGGATGTTGAATACAATAGGAATATGATTGTTATACCATTTGTCACCACAAAGCGTGTGATATAGATTTTGTCTTGTTTTCGGCTCATTGTCGATGGCTGCAGAGTGACCAATATTATAATTTCACATAAGTATATACGATAACAAAAGATGGACATACGAAGGTTAACCGAAGACGGTATTTAAGCTTCATATCTCAGCCGAAGCCTACAAGATGGATCACGAAGGCTACACGATGGATTACGATGATGGCGCGATGGCCATACGATGTCTAAAAGACGTCCGTGTACAGCTTACGATGCATTTAAATTATATGCCGAAGGCATAACGCGTTATAAATTGTTTGATCAATATTGAATATATATTATATTGTACATTTAACTTTTAGTTTAATCATAAGACGGAAGATCGTGGGTATTTCCAGTTACTGAATAATTTGGTTGATTTCTAAACAATAGTTTATGTATCAAATATGCGTATTCAATTTACCATTTTCTGCATGTGTCATATACAATATAGTGTCCATATTTGTCCCCAATAAGATAAGATAAGATAAGATAATTTTATTTACCAATCATGGTGCCCAAAATTTGAGCTATACAATCAAATGAATTACAAAATAAAGCACAGAAAATGATTAGAGTGATTAAAGTACATTTAAACAAAAAAACAAAAACCACATGAATACACATTTACACTAATTAACCTGATATAAACCAAGTAATTGACAACATAGTTGTTATGGGTGCCACTGTGACCTGGAGAAATTACATAAATCTTTATAGTTCTAGGTGTATGGGAGACAACTCCTGATCAATTTTATTTCCTATCTATACTATTAAACGAGAAGACCTCATTTTGGGTGTCGCTTCTCTTCTTTCCACAATAAATTAATCTACACGCCTCTGTGTCCTATAGGTACAGTGCATAGTCGCATTTGTCATCCATTCATATGATTATTCAGATTGAGTTATTTTGGGAGAAAAACGAGAAAAAAGGCATCCGGATATTGTCCCGTCATTGAACGAAATTTTAAGTCAGATTAGACTTCCGGTTTGCGTTTTTCTGTATACGTTGAACATACATATACAAAGAATAAAGTGTATTTTCAGAATTCTATCTGCTATCATTTTCAAGTTTACTATCTACGGCGGTCACAGAGTTTATAAAAAAGAGAGAGTAAAATTGGACGAAATTTTAAGTCAGATTAGACTTCCGGTTTACGTTTTTCTGTATACTTTGAACATACGTATATACAAAGAATAAAGCGTATTTTTAGAATTCTATTTGCTATCATTTTTAAGTTTACTATCTACGGCGGTCACAGAGTTTATTAAATGGAGAGAGTCTGTAAACCATATCAATGACCACCATGGATCGATTAGTAAACTTAGAATTTACTATCTACGGCGGTCACAGAGTTTATTAAATAGAGAGAGTCTGTATATAATAATCACGTGTGTATACTATATCAATGACCACCATGAATCGATTAGTAAACTCAGAATTAAAAGTAAATACACTATATTTATATAGTTACTGTAATGAATGTTCATAATATACAGATAAGCGCTAAAAATATTCATGTGAACTTTTGATACCTTTTCTAAAATTCTCTAGTCATTAAATCTTTTACAAAATTCATTGATTACAAAAAAAAAGAAGATGTGGTATGATTGTCATGTTGAGTCAACTCTCCACAAGAGACCAATATGAAACAGAAATTAACAACTATAGGTCACCGTACGACCTTCCACAACGAGGAAAGCCCATACCCCATACTCAGCTTTAAAAAGGCCCCGAACTGACAATGTAAAACAATTCAAACCAGAAAACTAGCGGCCTTATTATGCACAAAAAATGAACGAAAAACGAATATGTACATGTAAAACATAAACAAACGACAACCACTGAATTACAGTCTCCTTACTTAAATGTTCATAACATACTAAATTTATGTTCATATTGAAATTGATAGAAAACAAAAACTTGGGAATTTTGGAAATAATGACCTATGACTTATGATACTTTTGCTGAAATTCTCCAGTCATTCAATATTTTACAAAATTCTTCCAACAACACTTTACATACTTATACTACGCTCTGAATGAACGCGATTTCGCGGGTGTGTTATAGTATATAAATTTCTCAATATGTTAAGCCCCAGTCCCACTAGACCACGATCGCACCACGCTCACCGCGATCTAAAATAAATTTAGATCGTGGTGAGGCAGCGGTATGAGCGGCATGAAAATGTTAATTTTCGTTGCTTTCACGTTGCTACTACGTCCTAATTACGCTTCTACAACGATCCCGCTACGATTAAACCACGTTCTCACCGCGCTTATTCTGCGACCTCACTACGCTTATAAAGATCTTTCTACGCTCTTCACGTTCTCACTACGACCATACCACGAGTTATCCGATTGCAACACGATCTTATTGCGATTATAGCACGTTCTTACCACGATTACACTACGTTCATACCGCGATCTTACTACGTTCAGACAATGATAGGGCATTCCAGATAATTGAGGATAGTAATCCGACTTTTTCACTTTTCGTGTCGTATCGCTGTCTGATATCAAACGGGAGCAACAATCGACAATGTGTGAACCCTGCATTACGACGACCACAGATGACCCGCGATTTGACCAAATTTCATGTCGTGGCGCTGTATAGATGTGTCGTAGGTTCGCTGTGACCAGGGCTTAACACTACAGCGATTTTGGAAAAAAAATTCCGATAATGAGTTGGTTGGTTTATCAGATAAAACACATACACCTGTATATGTAATGGGGGTACGTTTAATACACAGTAAATGGTAGTTCACCATTCTTTTTACTAGCAACCAAAAGTTATTACAGCAATACATTGATCAGTTACACAGCAAGCTTTTAATTTGTTAAACTACTAGACCAAGATAAAAAAAAAAAAGAAAATGCGGTGTGATTGCCAATGAAACAAGAATCCAATAAAGTCGGTCTGATACATGTTTTCCGAAATGAAAACACAATTTTCCTAAAGCTGTTGGATGTGTACTGACTTATATGTTTTCTAAAATTAATCTAGTAGAGACCGAGCTATTATCTTAGATAAAATGTTATCAGATACATACTACATGTATTATAATACAGAATATACATACCAAAAGAAAGCATCATACTGACTGCAGTCAAAGAAACAGACAATGATATGTCTCCTCCAAGGAGATAGCTAAAGATGTTACTTTGACCCCCTCCCGGGCAGCAGGATACTATAAATATACCAAGTGCTATGTACGGGTCCCCTGGTGTAACTAACTTAGCGATACCGTAACCAATCTGAAAAGAATACGTATATGTTATTAAAGATCTCACACGATTCCATAGAGTTAATGTCCAATCAAAATATTTTACCTTACACCGAAAACGTTTACGGAACACTGTAAATTTTTATGTGTTTTCATAGTTATTAAATCCTATTAAAAACCAAGAGAGTTGGATACATCTGCATTTTGATGAACAAGAATGAAGAATTTTAAAGTCGCATTAAGAAAGACATTTTAGCACCAATAAGATGATCACATTAATTTATATACAATAATTGTCAATGGAAAATATAGTGTTACATTGTTGATCATTGTGATTTTAATATATTTTCTATTTGCCTTTCAATCTTTAAAATACTAGTACCGGTATTTCAAATGTGGTTTTCAAAACATGGTGCGGAATTTATTCTTTTTAACATATACTAGTCTTATATTATTGTGGCCCATTAATGTTATATTACCATTGGCATAAGTAAAAGCTGGCAACCAATTCCGATGGCTGGTGCAACAGGCTTTCTGTACGTTTCTTTAACTACCTGCAAATCAGTTTTACAACCAAATCCAAAGTTGACAATAACCATGACAATATACATCATGTACTTGAAGATCTCTGACGCTGGTTCTTCTTTACGGAGAACAATCAAGGGAAATTTCTGCTTTCCGACAAGAATCTTATCCGTTGATGATGAATTATACAAGTTGAAAGTAATATACGTCCTTCCTAATCTCTTACCAGACATACGGAGTGTTATTGATCCATAATGATAATAGCTAAATTCATCAGAAACGGAATTGTTTCTCGTTTTAATTTCCGAGCTTTTGTTACCACATTGAATAATTTCCTCTTTTAAACTCACATCAACCATAGTCTTGTCGTTAGCAAGAGCTTTCAATGTAATTGTACGTAGTTCCTCACATAATAAAGTGTAATTCATCAACATAGATTGAGATTGTACATTTGTATAAAGTACAACGATGCCGGGATGGCTTATTTTTAAACGGTATTTTATGTCTGCTTGTACTTGATCTGTAACAGTTATGGTTGTATTCATCCATGATAAAGATGCACATGGAAATATCGCACAAATGAGAATACTGATAAATACCAATGCTTCCATTTCGAGAGTTCCCTAAATGAGCTAACTTCAATTCATGACCTCTTTTTATACAATTTTTAAGAGGTTAACAAAATAGATAGTTCTAGAATTTAACTTAAATTTACCACGGTCCAAACATATGTACGATTACATTGTTGTTTAGTTATCGTGGGAAATCCAATTTATATTTTCATCTCATATTTCGGACAAAAGAAGTGAGAATTTCTGGCATGTTTTGATTGTGTTTAACAGCATGACGATGAACCCTGCAATTACTCTTGGATCGTTGACATACATTTTTGTATACTTTTTATACACGGTGGGTATGGTTGTCCTGCGAGAGAACGTTCTGTGCTGGTGATTTGGTCCTGTCAGGTGCTGGTGGGTCCTGATTCTGTGCTGGTGGGTTTGTTTACATTGTATCAGAACGGCAATAAAACGACTGTTTTGTTGCTTAATTTTTCTCTGATGTGTCATAAGTACCATGCAAAGTATATTATAACAATATTATATTGCAAAAGTCGTGCAAGTTCGATAAACGGAATTGTCCTGACGCTGTACTGGTGATAAGAAAAACGGTCATGGTTCTGTGCTCCTATGTCCTGGTTCTGTGCCTTTATATTTTAGTTAAAAGTGGCATATATTCAAGATCATTGGTGCTGTACTGTTATTGACTAATTAACTGTTGTCTGCTTTCTTGAAATTGACATTGTTGTGAATCTGTTTACTGTTATTATGAGAGAAAAAAAAAATAAAAAAATTAAATTAACTGTAATCTTATTTATTGGCCTGTTAATGGAACCCTTCTTGCCGCCTTTTTAGATAAGAAAATATGTTTACGATTTTCGGGATTACGATCATTTTGCAAGATCACCAAAATACATTGTAATTTATACAATACTTATATAAAGTAGATGATGTGGTATGTTTGTTGTCAATGGACAAATTTCCATAAGAAACCAAAGGAAGTATGTGTTAACAACCATACGTCATCGTACGACCTTCAACAATAATCCATAAAATAAAAATGTAAAAGGTTTTGCATAAAAATGGAGAGCAAAAATATAGAACAAAGAAATTTCTGAGCGTTTGAAACATATGTCTTTAGCAGCTTAAAACACATTTGTGTGTGAACAATTTAGTGCTGACTATAAGAATGACAATAGTATTGCGGGTTTGTTTGTTTGGGTTTTTCTTTGGGGGGGGGGGGGGATAAGTTAGAGCGAGGTTACAGTGAAAGTTTTAAGCTTAGAATAGTTTCTCGTAAGATTTAAAAGGTGTATTTTAAAAGAAAAATGTATCTTATAGCTATTAATAAAATTGAGAATGGAAATGGGGAATGTGCCAAAGAGACAACAACCCGACCATAGAAAAAAACAACAGCAGAAGGTCACCAACAGGTCTTCAATGTAGCGAGAAATTCCCGCACCCGGAGGCGTCCTTCAGCTGGCCCCTAAACAAATATATACTAGTTCAGTATTAATGAACGCCATACTAATTTCCAAATTGTACACAAGAAACTAAAATTAAAATAATACAAGACTAACAAAGGCCAGAGGCTCCTGACTTGGGAAAGGCGCAAAAATGCGGCGGGGTTAAACATGTTTGTGAGATCTCAACCCTCCCCCTATACCTCTAGCCAATGTAGAAAAGTAAACGCATAACAATACGCACATTAAAATTCAGTTCAAGAGAAGTCCGAGTCTAATGTCAGAAGATGTAACCAAAGAAAATAAGCAAAATGACAATAATACATAAATAACAACAGAATTAAGAATCACTTGCTGTATCTGTAAGATTTTTTCAACATAATTTTTTGTCTGAACGGTTATCAGGTATTTTTTTTCTTTTCGAAAGTTCGATAGGCCTCTAAAAAAAATTCACTATTCTAGAATATGTCAGAGAATGAAGACGAGATAACCTTTGTACAGAGCTTTTTGTTATGTTTAGCATGGGATCAACACAAGGGTACATTATCCTTAAAGATCTATTTAAAAGTATTTGAAACTACCGTTAGCTTTGTTAATTGTGCCTTCAATTTCAAAAATTAAAATATCTCGTAGCTTCATACTACCAATTGAGTATAAAACAAGTATATAAGTTTAAAAAAGAAATTCTTAATATATTAAACACCTACATTTAACTTTGGTCGTGTGAGGTTCATGTATTGTCTTGGCGTCCGCAATTACAAAAAGATCTTTTCTGAAATTACTTGACCAAATGTTACCAAATGATTTTTCAAGAGTGAATCTAGGAAAAACAATATTCATCAACAAACATGACCACTGTCTGTTAAAATGTATTCGAGTTTTTAGTTACAGCCGATTCCATTGAGTATGTAGACAAAGGTAATATCTTTGGTTAGCTTGCTTGTTAGCTAAACCGTGAAGTCATAGTTAGGTAAGGTATACTACCCTCCTTTCGAAGTAGCCTGGTCCTACAGACAGAAAGATGTGTCATTTGTCGGACTAGTCTACTCTTAAAGTAGGGTAGTTTACATAACCTAACAATGACTTTTCTGTTCAGCAAGCAAGATAACCAAAGATATTCCCTTTGTCTACACACTCATTGAAATCGGCTTTAATATTGCAAAAGTTCAAGCAGTTATGGCAAAACTTACCGAGTAAAAAAAATCAAAAGGCCAATGTCTATCTACCTTGCACATTTCAGAAAATTCAGATCAAATAACGAAACTGGGTCCAGCAACATTTATAAGCAATTAAAGATTTTGACCCTCACAGTTTCCATTCACCACAAATATTCTCGTTACAACGAATCATTTTAAATGAAAAAATACCAGTTGCAGCCTTTTGTTTATCTATTAATATAGGTATACGGATAAAGTTATGAAAGGCAGCAGGGTCACCAGGGTGAGGAGTCCATGTCATCTGAAATAAATGCTAAGCATAGATCTAGAAAGCGACAGATAATCATGACATTAAAAAACCTCTCTTCTTTTCGACTTTTTTCGAACAAATTGACACATAAAATGAATTATATAGTATTGTGGAATTTTCAACCTGTGTTCAATTCATTGGTTACACCTTTAACTAGGATAACAATCCTGTCAAGTATGAGCTGGGAAAAATATTTCAGAAAAGAAGATGGAAATGTGAAAGTTTCCGTGCGTCAGGTGCAACAGCATACGAACAGCTAACATGTCTAACCGGGGTGGAAGCTAAAAAGTCCACGAAAATTTGATTTAAAACCTTTATTCGTTCCAACAAAGTTATTGAGATTTTGTTGAGGATTTAACCATCTAGGACAAGAAATTTTGTTTAAGAATTTTCAGCTCTTCTATAAATATATGCAAAGCAAACCATTGATCAAATTGCTTGCTATGATTGTTTGGATGTTTGTAAACGACAGGTAAGTAGTCTGTTTACTATTTACTAGAATTTGTTTGGACAATAAACATTTATTTAACTTCAATTCCTGTCAGTTTGTATTTGTCCAATCAAATCCCAGTATGTATTGAAACTCCGCCTATCTATTGTTTGAAAACATCCAACATAGCAAGCAAGTCAATAAAAGTTTTTTTTGCATGCTTTTATAGAAGAGCTGTACTATATAATGCAAAGAAGCGTTTAAGTCTTTCGCCAAAAAATACTATCAATTTCTTTTTGTCCTATGTAAACTCCCGTACCATTTCCTTCCATTCATGATCATTAAATTGAACTGTAAAATATTTCTTGGTACCTACTTAATTCCTTTATGAGTCTTATGTAAACATAATTATGACAATAACTGTTGTGAGCACAAGATTCACTGCACACTTTTAAAGTTCTGCTTCATCAAACATTAAAATGTGAACTTAAGTTTTGAAACTTTTTTAATCGACACGATTGGAATTTTTGTATATGAGAACATATTGTACCTGCGAGCATTCGTTGTTCAATAATGTGTGTCTTTGTGTTATTATTTTATGTGATAAATTGTTTTGTTGGTACACCACTGTAACAATGAAGGAGGAAATGAGGAGGGTTGGTTGGGTGGAAGTGGGGAGGGGAATGGGGAGCGCTAACAAACATGTCTATGCGGCATGGGCTTTGATCATTGTTGAAGCATCAATGTAAGGGGCATTTAATATCTTAATAAAACTATTCTTATTTTAGATACTATATATTGTTATCTGATATTGGACGAAAGATGTTGCCCTTTTATGTAATTATGTAATATAAGTTACGATCATTGGAAAACACATATTAAACAGCCAAATGGATGCACAAGAGCTAAAATAGGAGTCATAGATCCTATTGACAACAATTATCTGCCCAATTTTATTGATTTTGTAACATTTGTTTCATATATGACCAACTTCTTATCCAAAATCACCAGCACCGTATCAGGACCCACCAGCACAATGACAGGACCCACCAGCACAGTATCAGGACATGACTAAATTGAGAAAATGCTAAATTTTAATAAATTGCAATGTTTTTTCACAAAATAGTTTTGTCGTGTGGATTGCGGTATAGAAAGCGGACTCTATGTGCATTTTTGTTTTATTTTTTCAGTTCTAGATTTTCTGAAAATGAGCATTTTTGTGTTACGCTTACTGAAACAGTTTAGAGGGTCAAGGTTTTTAATGGTTTACATATGAACCCATAAGAAACAAAATTGAAAAATCTCAAGTGTTTTCTTCCATTTTTTATTAGTGAAAACGTCAAAAATCATCATTTTCGTCTTTGTTTACATTTTTTCATTGATCACCAGCACCCGTCAGGACCGAATCACCAGCACAGAACGTTCTCTCGCAGGACAACCATACCCACCGTGTTATAAGTATTCGAGAACCCTGATTTGTAAAAAATATAATTACAAAAATACTCGGAACTCCGAGGAAGATTCAAAAAGGAAAGTCCCTAATGAAATGGCAAAACCGTATAAGCTCAGACACATCAAACGAATGGATAACAACTGTTACATTCCTGACTTGTATATATATTTTGACATGTAGAAAATGGTGGATCACGGCTTCTGGTTGCATTTGATCAAATCTGATAACAATTGTTTACTAAAAGATGTATATTGTTCCAACCTGCAATTAACCAATGGATTTGCTAAAAAGATTGAACAGTTACTTGCTACATTAAATTTTACACATGTTTGGAAAAATCATGATACCATTTCAAAAAGGCGTTTATTATATGCAATTCATACCAAACTTAATGATAGATATCTTAATTATTAAAAGGAAATTATTTTGTGATAATAAATCAGTACATGGTAATAAGCTGAGAACATATAGACAGCTTAAAGAAAATTATAAATTGGAAACCTATTTATTGTTAAATATAGACAGAAAAGTAATAGGGCATTTTGCTAAAATTCGTATTAGTAATAGTGTTCTTAGAATTGAACAAGGGCGTCACACTAAAACCCCTGTAGAAGAAAGAATTTGTCCTTTGTGCCTCTTAGAAGTAGAAGATGAATTTCATTTCACTTTAAAATGTACAAAACTAAATATAATTAGAGACCAACTGTTTTCCAAAATTAGTGAAATAGTTCCCTCTTTTTTAAATATGATTAATGAAGCAAGATTTAAATTTTTGTATACGTGTGTTGAGACTGATATAATTAGAATTATTGTTAAATCTATAAGCGACATGTACATTTCTAGAAATGCTTTATTTTAAAGCACTAAATAACTTTGTGGTACCACCTCCTCATATAATGTTTATGAAATTGGTATGATATATAAAATTGAGAATGGAAATGGGGAATGTGTCAAAGAGACAACAACCCGACCAAATAAAAAACAACAGCAGAGGGTCACCAACAGGTCTTCAATGTAGCGAGAAATTCCCGCACCCGGAGGCGTCCTTCAGCTAGCTCCTGTACAAATATATACTAGTCCAGTGATAATGAACGCCATACTAATTTCCAAATTGTAAACAAGAAACTAAAATTAAAATAATTCAAGATTAACAAAGATCAGAGGCTCCTGACTTGGGACAGGCGCAAAAATGCGGCGGAGTTAAACATATTTGTGAGATCTCAACCCTCCCCCTATTCCTCTAACCAATGTAGAAAAGTAAACGTATAACAATACGCACATTAAAATTCAGTTCAAGAGAAGTCCGAGTCTGATGTCAGAAGATGTAACCAAAGAAAATAAACAAAATGACAATAATACATAAATAACAACAGACTACTAGCAGTTAACTGACATGCCAGCTCCAGACTTCAATTAAACTGACTGAAAGATTATGACTTCATCATATGAACATCAGGCACAATCCTTCCCGTTAGGGGTTTAGTATCATACCATCATAACATATATGAGAAGAACATAACCCGTGTCATGCCAACAACTGTTTTTAGAATAAATGTGTTTAGTTCCGATGCAAAGACCTTATCAGTGACTCAATATTAACGCCAAAATATGCAATCTATAATGACTTGACAACAGTATCGTAATTATATCCCTTCTTAATAAGTCTATTCAAAGGTTTTGTAAGTGTCTGAGGTGAATACTGACACCTTTGTGCTTTATAAAGAATATTTCCATAAAAAATTGGATGTGAAATACCTGAACGTATTAGAAGTCTGCATGTTGAGCTATATTTACGAATGATATCTTTATACCGATGATAAAATTTAGTAAATGTTTTGACTAGTTTGTGATATCGAAAACCCTGGTGTAATAATTTTTCAGTAATACATAAATTTCTCTCGTTAAAATCTAAAACATTGTTACATACACGAGCGAATCATACAAGTTGAGATACATAAACACCGTAAGATGGTGACAAGGGAACGTGACCATCTAAAAACGGATAATTAACGATAGGAAATGAAAAATCATCCCTTTTATCATAAATTTTAGTATTCAGCTTTCCATTAGTGATATAGATATCAAGATCGAGAAAAGGGCAGTGGTCATTGTTAGTATTAGCTTTATTTAAAGTAAGTTCAACAGGATAAATTTCATTAATATACATACTGAAGTCGTCATTATTGAGAGCCAAAATATCATCAAAATATCTAACAGTATTATTAAATTTGTATATCAGATGTTGTTTCGATGGGTCTTTGCTTATTTTTGTCATAAATTGTAACTCATAACAATACAAAAACAGGTCCGCAATAAGTGGTGCACAGTTAGTCCCCATTGGAATTCCGATAATCTGACGATATACGGAATCCCCAAAGCGAACAAAAATGTTATCTAGTAAAAATTCAAGGGCATATATAGTATCAAAGCATGTCCAATTAACATAGTTTTTTTTGTTTATTGCTACTAAAAAATGACCTAAAAGAGTTTGAACATATATATTCACATTCTGATTTTTTGAATGCCCATTTAATTAGGTGTGTGAATTTTTTCTTAATGAGAATGTGAGGCAATGTGGTATACAGGGTAGAAAAATCAAAACTTTGAACAGATTCAAAATCACCAATATAAGCATGCAGTTTATCCAAGTACTTCCAACGAGTTCTTGACACTCCAAAAGTAATTTATTCCACTATTTTCGAAGGCCTTAATTTGAACAATTTATTATCAGGTTTTTAATTGTACCAAGTGTGCTGGTAAGAAGAATAGACACTTTAGTAGTTGAACAATGGCTTGAAGACGAAATAAATCTATATTTGTAAGGGGTTTTGTGTAACTTCGGAAGCCAATACATAGTTGGGACTTTCATTGTATTAGGCTCTGCTTGTAAAGCGGTGGCTAAAAGTTTATGTTTGTTACAGATTTCGTTTTCTGAAAATGGAGTCAGTTGGAATGTTGGTGAATTGGTGATTTCCTTTTTCAGAACCTCAATGTAAAATTTACGTCAAACAATAATAATATTATTAGCAGCTTTATCGGCCGGAACAAAAACAAATTCCTTGGCTAGTTCTTTTAGTTTATGTTTGATACGAGAAATAGGTTTTTTGTGGTTATTGTTTATAGTAAAATGTTCTTTAAAATGTTGAATACGTATATCAACTATCTTCATTACTGAATTAAAAAAAGAGTCCAAAGATTTTTTTGTCAGCTTTTTCCCGTTTTATCCATTTCATACAGTAAGTATGGAGTGAGTCGTGGATGATATTACGACACTCATTCCAATTAATAATTGACGGGGGACGATATTTAGGTCCTTTACTGAGGAATGATTTTAACTCTCAGTCTTGAACGATGTTAAGATCTCCTGTTATAACATGGGAAATGGGTCCATAAATATAATCGGAATTACTGTAATTACATGAAGTAGGTGTATTTTCACTGATATTAACATCTTTACACAATTGACTATAATTAAACACAAATTTCCGGGTAGATTTCTTGTATATATAACAAATAAGAGGTAGCTCAGTATTGTCAAAATATCCAGGAATTTGTTCTTTAACAGAATGGTCGTTAAATATACCGGCAATATTTACAAAATCAAAGCCTTTATTGACATACTTAATTTTAATAAAATGTTTTTTATGATCTTCAGGGCGATCAATTTTGGGAAATAATTTAGAATAACAATATGCCATAATAATTTGAACAATTTCATACTTGTGACTGCTATATGAAATTGTGTTGCAATCCTCCAAAATTTTATTTAACTTATTAACCGGTAACGAACAGAGTTTTGTTAACAGATAATGTCTGCCGTTGTTTTTTGTAATAGAAATTAGGTCCGAAATATTGGTATGATTGGCCCGAAATTTTCTTTGATTGCGATTTGTTCTACGACCGTGAGAACGTTTTTTACGAACAGTTTTAGAAACTATATCCAAAATGTTAACGGAATTGGTTCTAGATATATTACCAATTCTCATGATATTATCATTTAGACCGAGAGGGTAAACTGTCTGTAATTTTTTAATCCAATTTAATTCAATTATTTTCCGTGATCGTACAAACTTATATATATGTTTGTATGTTTGTGTATAACAAATTTGTATTGTCTTGGTATCAATCCTGTAATTTTGGATTTTAAACCAATAAAAATTACTTACTTACTTACTTACAGTGGCGGATCCAGAAATTTACATAAGTGGGGGCCCACTGACTGACCTAAGAGGGGGCCCGCTCCAGTAACGCTTCAATGATTCCCTATATAAGCAACCAAATTTTTCCCAAAAAGGGGGGGGCCGGGCCCCCCTCCCCTAAATCCGCCTCTGGATCAAACCTGGTTGTACGGCTGGCTAAACCTCTCACTTGTATGACAGTCGCATACAATTCAAAGTTGTAAGTTATCATCACGCTCATTATCATGCAGTGTTGGAGATACAATATTGCTGAACCAGTGACGTAGCTTCCATTGAGGTGGTGTCCATTTCCAATTTCTTTTCACACGAACGAAAAATAGAACTGGATAAAAGGAGATAATAACGCTAATTCAAGAGTGATGGTATTGAATGAAAAATGTTCAAAAAAAATCGATCCTTTACACGCGTATTCCATGTTATCTAGTTACAAGTAAAATAATGGTGTTACACAATTGTGTAACAATACCCTGAAGCCAATAAATGACCATGTCTACTGTGAAATAACATGTATCCGTCAGGGGTTAATTTCATAGTTTGACAATTAACCACAGACTAGTGATTACTCAATAACCAGACGACTACGTAACCGGCCTACAGCTATGGACCGTTTGTAAGGACCACTGGACTATATAAGATCTCTCAATGGACTTCAAGGACAAATTCGATTAGACGAGAATTAGATTAGGACAGATTGGTACCGGAGATTCCGCCAAGGTCTCCCCCCTCGTGGGTAGGCTGGAACTCATGTGCTTAATATCCGAAGTACTCTAACATGAACGAACAGTTATACTATACGATCACGTGCCCGTGTGAGATATTGAACATTCGAACAATTCAACTTTAAAGACAGTTTGTGAACATTCGAACATTTGAACTTTAGAAACATTCTTGCCTTTGTAATTACGTAATAAATATATTTAATCATTACTGACTGTGTCACAATGGGCCCAATTTTGTTTCTTAAAAATGACCAAAGTAGAAACGTAGACACTGTTTCAAACAATAACTTAGAACTGTGAAACTGCTTAAATCTTTTTTTTTATTTAGAAGAAGTGGTATAGCTGAATTTTATGTGCAAAAGTTTCATATTTTCAATTGTATTCTATATTTTCTTTCAAAAATAAAGACATACTTCAGTTAGATATGTTCTTTAAATCAAATGACGGAACAGTAGGTTCAATGTGCATAAAAAATATGAGATTTCGTATACGATTGTCAATAAGACAACTATCAACCAGAGACCAAATTATGTGGATAAATATATATAAGCAAATATCACTGCAATGAGTACACCCATATCGTATATATATCTATAGTCAGCTAAACAATGAGTGCACCAATATCGTATATCCATAGTTAGCTATTAAAGGACATGAATCGAAAAATGTAACACAATTGCAAACGGGAAATACAACGGCCTCATTCTTGTTAAAATTTAAACAATAAAATAATAACTGATAACGCAGACAGCAACAAACTACAATCACCATAAATTAAGACTTAAGAATGACACAAATAGAGTATGGCCAATCATAACCCTTGTTACAACCACAGTGTGTCCCAAAGAAGAACAAATAATGAAAGTGTAACATAACAAACAACACGTCATTTAAAATTCTTGGAATCTTTAATCCACGCCTATGACAACGATGTGTAAACAAAACAAAGACATATAAGGTAAACATGTCAAAAATAGGGGTCAACATTGTGCTATTATCTTAATCACTTTTAAAACTAACAAATGTGTAATAAAAAGGCAACAGTAGTATAAAATTGAGAATCGAAATGGGGAATGTGTCAAAGAGACAACAACCCCACCATGGAACAGACAACAGCAGAAGGTCACCAATAGGTCTTCAATGCAGCGAGAAACTCCCGCACCTGGAGGCGTCCTTCAGTTGGCCCCTAAACAAATATATATACTAGTTCAGTGATAATGGACGTCATACTTAACTCCAAATTATACACAAGAAACTAAAATTAAAAATCAAACAAGACTAACAAAGGGCAGAGACTCATGACTTGGGACAGGCGCAAAATGCGGCGGGGTTAAACATGTTTTTTTTTTATATATATCTCAACCCCCCCCCGCCTAATATCTCTTGCCGGCAATGTAGAAAAGTAAACGTATAACAATACTCACAGTAAAATTCAATTCAAGAGTATACCGCTATTCAAAAGTCATAAATCGATCCAGAGAAAACAAATCCGGTTACCAACTAAATAAAACAGAGGTAATCAAATCAACTATAAGAGGAAAACAGCGAAACAACAGAAACACTGAAGTGTAACAAAAAAACAAACGACGATACAAACATTGTACCAAGGAAGCACAAAATGGTATATAGAGCAAGAATATTAACAAAAATTGAAACAAAAATACACAAATTGACCATAGTACAAGAACACAATGACGGGATGCATAAGTACAGAGCCACGTCATATATGTATCATAGAAACATAAAAAAAGGCATATAGACAAAGCGCATTAGCTGAAATGAAAGGCAAGAATACAAAAATGTTTTACAATATCACAATAACGGAATGTATAAAATTCGTTGAAAAAGTGTACCTGCAAATTCAACAAATATCTTGTCAATAAGAAACTCCAACAAACTGATCACTTGTTCCTCTGTGTAACATGTTTTACTGTTTTGTTCCCTATTAACAAAATATGTCGTATGGTATCCCAAAGTAATGAATGTATAGCCTATGCTACCGTTTTTATGTTGAAAGTATTTTGAATTATTTCTTTTAAACGATTTTTCAATTTCATATAGGGAATGGTGGCATACAGGGTTGAAAAATCAAAGGTTTGATAGAACCAATTTCAGAAAAAGATCGAGATTTAAAATTATCTATAAGTTCTTTATAGTTTTTTTAGAATCCTCATATGGTTAATACCACTACGCGAGTAAGCACGGTTTCACAGTATTTCTGAAGACCCTCTTTCACTGCGAACAGAATTTTGGTCAATCTAATCAGAGACATATATATACATATTAGTATACATGTCTCTGATCTAATGGTAATTCTTTTGTCGAACATGCAGATGAGCCGGCAATGTACCGTTGTTTGTACGGAATTTTGTGAAGCTTAGGTAGCCTTGTTTTGACCCATTCTGACAAAGTGTGCAGTTCAACTTCTTCTCGTTTAGCCCATCATCTGGTGTAGTCCTCAATGGAATCCATAATTATTTTGAAGTTATGGTTCAAATTAATGTGTTGGGGTTCGGAGCTTTTCATGTTCAATTATGATCAATTACGTTTAGATCCCCGGGGAGGAATAACATGGCCAGAGGGACTAAACAAATAAAACCAATAAAAGCCTGGAGTTAGGAAATACGATTACCAAGATTTATTTTGTCCGGCAGAACCCAATGCTTTTGATTGACAATGAGAGGTGTACGTATTCTATAAATGGACTTGTTTAGCAAGAATGGACACGTGCAAACAGCTCGTACATAAGGCTACATCCCCTGCCATCCTTCGGTGCTAAATGTTTTAATCATTTCAGAAAAATCACCGCCACCAGAAGATCGGTTAATACATTACATATCTTTACCAAGTAAGATCCTTTACATAAATAAGACCGTTATAGTTTTCTCGTTTGAATTGGTTTACATTGTCATTTCGGGGCCTTTTATAGCCGACTATGCGGTATGCGCTTTGCTCGTTGTTGAAGGTCGTACGGTGACCTATAGTTGTTAATTTGTGTGTCATTTTGTTCTCTTGTGGAGAGTTGTCTCATTTGCAATCAGACCACATCTTCTTTTTTAATATTCAGACAACTTCCCGAGTCAATAGTATTCATTCACCAGACCCTTACAATCATTAGTTGATCTTACCAAAAGCTAGGCTACATGATATTTTTACATCAGGCTAATATCAAGATAGAAAATTTGTGAAAATAATCTGAATAAGAATATGAAAAAGCACAATATATATATAATATATATATTAAAGAGGAGGATAATGAGGAAGACACAGACACGTCCAACTCGGAGGACGAAATCATAATTCCGCATTTTAAAAAGAAGAGTTCATGGATTTCAAAGCCCAGCAAATCTGCTACACTGGAAGATATTATTGACAAAATCAAATCGGATGTTGTTCATCTAGCCAGCAACAAGTACTCCTCGTCGTTTTATAACACCTCTTCTGACGAGAAAAAAGCCATACAATCGCTGAGAAACCGAAATGATATTGCTATAAAACCAGCAGACAAGGGAAGTGCCGTGGTGATAATAGACAAAGCCAACTACATCGCGGAAGCAGAGCGTCAGCTCTCTGATGAGAGGTTTTATAAGAAACTTGACTATGACCCTACTTCCGAGTTTAGTTCCAAAATTATTACTGCGTTACAAACCATGCACAATGACGGTCACATAGATGAGGATACAATTGGATATTTAAAACCAGAGAACGCCAAGCCTGGTCGATTGTATCTTCTTCCTAAAATACACAAGGTTAACAACCCTGGTAGACCCATTGTATCCGCCAACGGCCACCCGACTGAGCAAATCTCGGAATTTGTAGACTTTCATTTAAGATCTCATGTAGAAAATCTTCCTTCTCACATTCAAGACACTACAGATTATCTTCGCAAAATGGAATCCATGAACCCTCTTCCTCCGGAAACCCGCCTTGTCACTTTAGATGTCACCTCATTGTACACCAACATACCACCCCATCCTATACCTTTTAGCTTTTAATATAAGAAATATATTAGGTTTTTTAGTCTTCTTATATAACTAACAAAGTAAGACCGCGAGACCGTGCGGTCTAACAAAATTCTGATAATATCGTTAACAAAAACTGGACAGTGTGATTCAACCAATCGCTAACGTGGACATATAATAGATAGTGTTTTGAAGTTTTACATGTACGGTCTAACAAATTCTTTTAGTACTGCTAACAAATATAAACATATAAGCCAATCGCTGATTTTGATCCTTCTGACATCATCACTATCTTCGCCATATTTGCAGAACATTAGATACAGAATTCTATTTTCAAAGATTTTGTTTAGTTAAGTTTTTTAAGCCCAAGAATGGAGATAACCACAACAGTTTCGCAAAGTCACACTTTAGAGGTAATTCCATACACAGTGCTAATTTGAAATATAAGTGATCGCAGTGAATGGTTGCTCCAACAGGCTTTATATTCACCCTTACACGTGGTCGACTTGCTTGATATTATAACAAAAGTGATTGACCGTGTGTGTATATCTTTATGATTATACTATCGTGTCTTCGTAAAAGCAACAAAACTATGTACGAAATACCATCCATATGCAACAAACTGTAACATTATATATATACGTACATATACACCTCATTCATAACACTGCCACCGACTTAAACATGAGGTTACAAAGATGTTAGCTCCGGAAAGTGTAAATCTAATATTATGATTTTTCTTTATTATGAAGATGCCGGCAAAATATTATCACTGATCACTTCATGAACTTGTGAAAACAATCCTGTATACAGTATACAGTTATTATACATTTCAAAACTGTGCAGGGTATCTTTGACGTCCTTTGTGTTCAACTAAATTATCTTTTAAAAACAAATTTGCTAAAAACTCACATATATAAACTAAAAGCTATTGACCTCAAAGAATTTGGTTGGTGTACATATAGCATGCATTATACTCTACACTTGTACAGGGTGTTCTCTAACACGTCCGCGTCAGGATCTAAAAATAATTTCATTTTACTAGCGACCCAGAAGATGATTTGTTTAATGGGGACGCGCATTATATTCTTATAAGGGGGGCCAGGAAAATTTGAAAATTACCTACTATTAATTTCTAGTTTGAACGAAATCAAATTCTATATTTTATGAATATGAAGTATATAACGAAGTCAAATTATATATTTTATGAGTATATAAAAAAGATGTGGTACGATTGCCAATGAGACAACTATTTACCAAAGACCAAAATGACACAAACATTAACAACTATAGGTCACCGTACGGCCTTCAACAATGAGCAAAGTCCATACTAAACTAACGGCCTTATTTATGTAAAAAAATTAACGAAAAACAAATATGTAACACATAAACAAACGACAACCACTGAATTACAGGCTATAATGACTTGGGACAGGCACATACATCAATAATGTGGCGGGGTTAAACATGTTAGCGGGATCCCAACCCCCCTAACCTGGGACAGTGGTATAACAGTACAATATAAGAAACGAACTATAATGTATAGTATAACGAAATCGGAGGTCTATATATTATGAGTATGTTGTATAACGAAATTAGAGGTCTATATTTCATGAGTGTGTAGTATAACGAAATCTGAAGGATCGTGATAGAATATGAGTACTATAACACACCCGCAAAATCGCGGGCATTTAAAGAAGAGGGACAGTCAAACTCATAGACCGAAAATAAACTGACAACACCATGGCTAAAAATCAAAAGGACAAAAAAGAGACAAATAATAGTACATAAGATAAAACAACGGAAGCTAAAAACTAAGCAACGGCAAACCCCACCAACTCTTTATTTTCGTTTTTCTCCCAAAATAACAAAAACTGAATAATCATAAGAATGGATGACAAATGCTACTATGCATGGTTTCTAAAGGACACAGAGGCAAGACGATTAATTTCTTGTGGGACGGAGAAAAGAGACACACAAACTGAGGTCTTCTCGTTTAATAGTATAGATGTAGTTAAAGAAATCATAAGTCTATTATTTAAGAGTATGTAGTATATGAACATAAACTTTCATCATATACTATTAGAGTTGTGTTTTCTGAAAATTCTTGACTAACTGACATACCCCGGTATTGTTGGCCGCTAGCTCGGAAGTCATAAGTGAAGGATCTACGATTTTTGACGGGAACAAGTTTCTTAGATTTGCAAGATATAATGCTGAACCTATATATCCAGGTGCATAAATTGTGGAATATTTTATTCTAAAATACCACAGAAATCGTTGGATAGACTATTCTTAAACCTGTTGAAAACAAAGATGACGATGAACGTGTACGTGTATTTATAAAACAAACTTTATGATTCTTAGATGTATTGATTATATTATATTATATGATATAGGGTATATGATATATGATATACAAGGGTATATATAATATATATCATTGATGGTGATCCGATGAATAAATCTGTTGTAGAGTTGTCACTGATTCAGACGTATATATGTACATGGGATGATGGGAAACATTGATAAACATGTTCTTGTTGCACGATCCATTGATGGCCTTGTGTTGTTTTCTGCTCTTTGCCAGGTTGTTTTCTTTATGAAAAAACAAAACAAAAATTCAGATAAAATATGTGCAACAGGTTTGACATTGGAACTCTTTTCTGCAAATTAAAAAAACTTTCGAATATAAATGCAAACACAAAACTAGTTACAGTTATGAACATTTACATATATCTTTACTTGCTAATTACTTATAAACTATAAAACATCAGTTAAATTACAAACACGCCACCAAAACATATATACAAACAAAATATGTGACAGAATAGAGGTGTTGTATTTATAATACTAAAATAACGAGGTCCAATTTGTCAGCCGTCATCAGGTAAAAACAACAAATCAAATAATTCAATTTTATATATAGCTAATATAGGACAATGGTGTCGATTAAAATTACACAACTTCCGATCCTTTTGTTTTCCACATAAGTAATATTGCAAATAATTAACAAATAAATTAGTATGGCGTTCATTATCACTGGACTAGTATATATTTGTTTAGGGGCCAGCTGAAGGACGCCTCCGGGTGCGGGAATTTCTCGCTACATTGAAGACCTGTTGGTGACCCTCTGCTGTTGTTTTTTATTTGGTCGGGTTGTTGTCTCTTTGACACATTCCCCATTTCCATTCTCAATTTTAAATAAAATTAACGGTACTAATTTTCTTGCACCAGATGCGCATTTCGACAATACATGTCTCTTCAGTGATGCTCGTGTTCCGGGTCGAATCCGATACCGATACCAATAGTATATTCACCTGTTACCTTATCTGTACGTTCAGCATCTGATAGGCTCACCACCAAACGGTGTGTTTAGGATTTTGCTATATACTAGTACACGGGTCATAATCACGGGGTTAACAGAACTAAATTCAAGCATTGTCAACTTGTTCCCTATTGTAGAATTTTAATCAGTAAGACATTCTAAGATAACAATGCGAATACTAAAAATCCGGACTTAAAATAAGGCGTATAGGTACAGTTTTTAACTTGTTAGCGGGCATGACGTAACACATTAAATCAAAGAATTCAACTTATAAATAGTAATATAGGACAATGCTGTTGATTAAAATTGTTCATTTGTAAACAGCCAGAAGTATTTCTTATGCTAAGGTAGTTCTTTAAAATTAGTACAAAAAATGTTTACTTGATCAAATAATATTCCGTATATAAAGGACATTTTACTGTAAAATGGTTCTTATCTTGAATAGAATTTGGTCCATGTGATAAACAATGATGACATAGACGCTGAGTTCTCTCTATGTATTTTTTTACTTTATCTATCTTTCTCAATTCTAAGATCATGAGCACCTATTCTTATTATACATATAGCTCTTCTTGTATTAAAATCTTTAATTGATAAATAAGCCTCCTTTACGAAGTCAGTCTTATAACTAATAAGAAAATTTTAGAGAAGTCTGTAACTGAGCATCGAGTTGTTGTCTTAGACAATCAAATAAACGTTGTTTTACAACAGCAAAATCTACATATCGCAAGTCTGAAATAAGGGTATGGCTATGCTAGTGAAGCTCGAATTGAAATATATAAACTTTGACCAAATCAAATATTGAAGAGCATAGAAGACGAAAAAATTCCATATGGTTTTGTCTAAAATATAAATAAAAAATACTGCAGACATAACACATAACTTTCTGCATTGACATATTTTTTTCTTTTATGAATGTCACAGAAAAAGAAGAGAATTGATTTTCTTGAAGGAGAAAAGGAGATCTTGGAGGTGGCATATGACGGGGGTATGAAAAACGCCAGCAAAAACTGCCAAGATGCCATAAAGAGTGTTGCGGAGAGGTTGTCTTGTTCGGAGGACAGAGTAAAGGTAAAAAATACACAAAAAAATATATGGTTAAATTGAATCAATTGGTAAATTGGTAAAACAAAAAATATGAATTACAAGATAACAATTTTTAGCTTCGTTGAACTATTTTAAAATTGATGATAACTTTATAACATTCTTTTTTTCTATATCTTGTTGAGTTATTGTACACCAAATGGCAATGTCTTGTTGTCATATTACTTTTTAATTTATACTTTTTTTCAAATTCAATAGATTTCAAGAAATTATACAAAAAAAGGGTAACAACTACAAGGAATCACCAGACACTTTTAGTTTCAGTTGTTTAATATTATTAATATAAATTTCAGTCAGAAATTTTTGCCTGGCTACAGTTTGCGAAATATCGATGTTTATTGTTTAGTTTAAGATGAAAAAATTTACATTATATGAATCAGATGAAATTGTTGAAAGAAGATTAATAGGCAGGACCACTAGATAAATCTGATTTGATGACACTTGATTCGAACTAAGAGCTACTTAGATAGCTGCCTTGTTCCAGTTACAAAATATACTTTATTTGTGATTTTGATGGTTTATTATGATACAATAAGAAACATCATCTTTATAAGGGAATGTAAGAGTAAAATACTGTAATACTTTAAATACATTAATTATTTACTTGATACTTTTATATAATTTAAGATGTGGATTGGAAATAGAAATTCAAAAGTGAAAGGACCAGGGGGAGCAAAGATACCAAAGACCCGATATACGAGAGGACCGTCGGCGTACAATATCATTGCCAAAACAGTTGAAAGAGGTTAGTTTTCATTTTGTATCGATAATTTTATTCAAACTCAATTTTTGCCAAGCCTCAATTTAATGTTCAACTCAATATTTATTTGCAGAAGTACAAATGGCATGCAGATTGTCCATTTACTATCAACATTGATCTGTGTCCACACTTGTGTTATGTAAAAAATAAAGTGGTGAACATATGATGAGAAGTTACGCGAGAGAGTTCCATATCACTGTAATCAGCTTTGATTTCAAGTATTGTTGAAAATGTTACATCGTTATCAATATATTAATTACATCTATGTTTGTTTTTAAATGCAAATTGGTGTATATTGAAGTTTTTTTTATTCATATTAAAACTTGGGTTTCGTCATTGGCCATGAAAAGAAAAGCATACCTTTATTTCAGCGATAACGCAATCATAAAATAATTGTTCATATGAGAATAAAAAGATGTGGGATAGTTGTCAATGATACAAACTCTTCTCCAGAGACCAAATAACATAGAAAAAACTATAGAAGTCCTATAACATATGACCTCGGGGGCATTATTTACTTTTTCTATTTACTGTCCTGATAAAAAAAAATATTATCAAAGTGACACCACTTAGACAAAAAAATGAAAAATGAAAATATCAGCATGAAAACGTTAAATAGTGAATATATAATGCGAAGGCATATATTATAGGACTACAACTATAGGTGACTCGGACTCGACTGCATAGCCTTCAACATTGGTCAAACCAAATATCGCATAGAATAAAGCTTTATAACTTTCAGACTGTTTAAAACCAAAATACTATATATAAAATTTTATTGCTGTTGTTACATTACCAGGGACTTTATCGGGTCCAGAGTACTTAAATAAAGTTGCCACAACTTGGCAAGCTACCCCAGACGAAGAAAGAAAAACAGCAACAGAACAGGCAAAAAAAATCAAACTGGACCCACATCTGAACATGACGAAAGATGAAGCTGTTTTTCACCACCTGAAAATGATTTCGAAGTCCGTAAGTAAAGATATATATAAAAAAAAGTGTAGGCATAATTTATTTCAGTTCTTGTTAAATCAGAATTGGTTGAAAACCGATAATTGAAACTATAAAAGCGTCAAGACTTTCCATTTTACTGGCCTAATTCATTTTATTTCATTATTACATGGTAGAAAAGGAAATTTTAAATGTTTATTAAATACGATTATAAAACAGCCCTAATATTACTACTTAAACGGCATGAGTCATACTGGTGACATCGTCCTGATGGGGTGCATACATTATGTGATCTATATTGTTTTTCGGTCGTCAATATTTACAATACAGACTGGCAATCACTCCTGAATTAGGCAGCAACCATTTGATTTTCTGGGGGCAGGGGGGGGGGGGGGGGGGGGGGGGGGGGCTATGTTTTTTTTGGGAAAAAAAGTTTGTTTCCAGTTTTTGGAGAAAAAAATAATTTGGTTTTGATTCTGAGAAAAAAAAATGTTTGTTTCACCCTCAGCTGCCACTATATGTAATGCTAAAATTGAAAGAAAAAAATTGTTTTCGACTTGTTCCGAAAAAAATAGATTGTTTTTCGCCGCAGAAAAAAAACCCATAGCCCCCCCCCCCCCCCCCCCCCCCCCCCCATGAAAATCAAATGGTTGCTGCCTTACATGTATACATATACTGTGCATGTAATTCAGGATTCATTACAAATCCGTATTGGAAATATTGACCCTATATTCACATCATTGCCAGTCCGTATTGGAAATATTGGCCATCTATCTAATTTGATGTATGTAATACAGATTTCAGAACAAGTCTGTATTGAAAAAGTTGGATTATTTAATAAAAGTGTTATGGACTGGCTGTTTCTGTATTGACACTGGTATATATTCTCGGTCAGCTGTATTGACCCTCAACCCTACGGGTCTCGAGGCTAATACAGCTAACCTCGAATCTATAACAGGGCCAAATACAGAAAAAAAAAATGTTCACCCAAGTAAGATTAACAAATATAATAATGAACTAACTATCTTACCAAATCATTGATTTTATATATTGTCCCTTTTGTATTGTTGATCTCTTAATAATATAGGAGTTATTGCCCTTAAAAGATTATTTTAACCAAAATTAGTTTACTTTGCAAAAGCTATGATAGATACAAACTTTTAATTATATGTTTGACATTTATTAATACACAATCTTATTAACCTCTTGTTGAATAGTTTTAAATGTGTTTTAATACATTAATTTTTCAGATAAAAAATATGATATAAGTATATTTTATTTAGAATTGCTTGTTTTAACATTTATTCACCTTGAATAGCAACATATATCATTGATCATGAAGTACAAAATAAGAAAGTCACTCTTGAGAAAAGGTTGATTGTAGTAGCTCATTAATTTAATTTAAAGCCTTATTTTCAGACATTTATTCTTTCATATCTTATAGTTTGATGATAATGCATTGCATTATAAATTAGATGTGATAAGAAGTGTGCTTTTTACTTATTAAATTTATTTCAATTTTAAGACAGTTAAAATAAAAATATAAGAACATAGATCAATTATGTGAAAATTTTTGTTGCTTTGTGGTCCCTTGTTTTTTCTTTTTCAGATCTAGTGGTAAAGAATGTAGCTTAAAGAGCAAATAATTTAATTTAATTTGCGCTAAAATAAAAGGTTTTACTGCTTACTAGAAAGAAAGTCTTTTTTTTTTAGCATCTGGTGATGGATTTTTTTTAAATGCTTGTAGATAAATAGTATTTTATTTCACATGCATGCATAGGTATCAACTATAGTCTACTTGTCAGAAGAAATCTCTGGCTATATGTTTGTTATTGAATCTAATGTAAAAAAAAATTTGGTCTTTTACATTCTGGATATATTATTTGCTTGAACCACTGTATAAAATATAGTTCTTTTTTGTTAATCATAATAAAAAAAAATGACCCACTGAAGAGATTTGAAAAGTTGACACCTATGTTTAGTTTTGTACCTGCCTTAAGTGTAATTGTTCTCTAGTCCAGTCAATCTAGCATACGTTTGACCCTATTAAACATTAAAGCAGAGACATATATACACATATATGTATATATGTCTCTGATTAAAGTAATTGCAACAGAGAATTTTTAATCTTTAGCATTTGGAAGAAAAATTTCCAACAAAATCTAACCTGGTGTAGATAAAAAAAAAATCAAGATTTAAAAATTCCTATGGAGATTTGTATTGAAATGGTAGATAACTCCGTGAAAAAGGCAGACATCAATACAAATTGATCAAAAATTACAACTTCTAGTCAGCAGAAAGTATTGATTCTTGATATTTTAGCCATCTTTAGAGTATAACCAGTCTTTAGAGTATAACAAGCAATGTTATAGGTGTGTTCACATCTTTTATCAAGCTACAACCTACATTTCATAATTCATTGGTTTACTCCGACACTTCAGTTTTGTACAATTCATGAGCTGAGAATAAGATGGTATAGTAAAAAAACAAACTTTTGACCACATCAAAGTATCATACATTACATGAATATAAAAAATCAACCAAAAACTGACCAAAAAATACCCATTTTTGCAGAGTTATCTCCTCTTTCCAATGTGAATTTATTGAAATTAAAAATGCCAATTTTCAGTTTCTTTTTGTTAGAATTTTTTTGACTTTATTTGTGTATATTTGGGGCTTTATCCTAAAGATTAGATCTAAAACGTTTTCTGTTGCAATTAGTTTGAGGTTAAATTAAAACAGAAACTTAGTTTTACTGGACTACACAGGATTTGCTAATGTATGTTTATCTGAATTAATCTGTAACAATTTTTTTTTTATTAGTAATGATCTTTTATGTTTATGCATTTCTATAGAAAATTCTTCTTTGAAACTAAAATGGCAAATATTTGGTAGATATCCAGATTTTAGTATTGAAGCATGTGATTTTTTTCTTAAAAGAACACATTTAAACTGTTCATCCAATACTTAGATTATTTTTTAACTAAGAAACATTTTCATATTATAAATGTATTATTCATGTGTTTCCTTTAGTAAGCATTTCCTTTAGTAATCATTATGAGTGGAATACAGTATATATATATATAAGTACGTCTGAGTCAGTGACAACTCTACAACAGATGTATCCATCGGATCGCCATCAATATGGTGATACATGGCTGTGTACATAATGTATATACAACTCGTCTAAACATCAACCCTAACATTGTTGGGTTGATGTTTAGACGAGTTGTATATATATATATATATATATATATATATATATATATATATATATATATATATATATATATATATATATATATAACTATCTGTATCAGCACAGTCTATTTTGTAAGTAGTATTGAAACAATTCCTGTAAGTAACAAAGATGAGACAAAAATATTATAGAATTGCAAATCAATTTCACTATTTGTAATTTTCAGTTGAAACACTGATTTGTTCTAAGACTTATAGTTAATTTTAGCATTCATTACTATTGAATACTCCATATTTTAGTGTATTCATCTTGAACAGTTGGGGATGGAATGTGGTGGTGTATGTGTTGGACAGGATAAAGTACCCAGTATTTTTGGCACCAAATCCTGCATTAAATATTTCCAGCCAATTGTGGAGAATATTGCAGAGGCTCTCATAGGTAAAAGCTTCAATAAATATTTGTGCAACAATACTACTTTAACCAGTAGGTTATATAAACTATAGCACTATATATTAAAGTAGAACTGCAGTCTGAAAGG
Source organism: Mytilus edulis (assembly GCF_963676685.1). Classification (NCBI taxonomy): domain Eukaryota; kingdom Metazoa; phylum Mollusca; class Bivalvia; order Mytilida; family Mytilidae; genus Mytilus; species Mytilus edulis. The sequence continues at coordinate 24,228,964 of NC_092348.1, read as the reverse complement.
TATAAGGGTTTTCATAGTGGTAAAAGGATGATGAATTATAGAAAATAATCACTGTTTTCAATTCTTTGTCAAGGTATTTAAGCTTTTGTTTGTTAAATGCAATAGCTATAACGGTTTTAAGGGTAGTTTATTCAATGGGACCTTTAAATTTCTTCTAGGAAAATTTATCCCTCATTAATCAATTTAAAACCTGATTAAAAAAGAATCTTCTAAGATGATAAAAATCCATGTATTGTTACCCACTACTTGAATGTGATGTCATATATATTTCAATAATCTGTGCAGTGTAAACATTGATTCAAACATTTGAAGCAGATATCCGACAAAGTATCAACACTATTCCAATAAGATAGAAGATAAACAAATAACTCATGTCACAAGGAAGAAACCATGGCACTCACATCATGAATAGTTACTTCCAAACATGATTCTTTTCAATACTATAGGCAAGGATAGTGTAGATATTTCTTTTTATCTTTTATGCACAGTTATTCTTGTACTAATGGCAGTAACATGCTATAATATGGTTTTAGATTTTTTCTATATTGCCATCATCTACTTTGAATGATTTCTTTTATAAAGATAAACATGCCAAGTACAATTATTGTAACATACATATATAATGACATTTTTTGTTGTTTTTGCAGGTAGTCATTTTAAAACAGAACAGAAACCACAACGGTTAACACTTAAGGAGGATGTTAGGAAGTTGTTTAACTTATGTTATGGTAGAGTACCTTTTATAAAATTGCATTTGAGGGAAAAAAAATATACATCCTTTTAACATACTCATGTAGATTTATCATTATTTTTTTTTATTTTCATTTAAAAAAAAAAGGTTTTATGCACACATTTCATAGTTAAATGCAGAAAACCTAGCCTAGAAAAACCCTTTAGATGCATTTTTACTTTTTGGCTCCAAACTATATTGCAGTCTTTAATTAATGCAAAATTTCTAATAATATTGTTACTAATTAGGTTTATTAACTTTTTCATAATTTAAAAGCTTTATATGAAAAATCAACTAAAACAGAGAGAGGTTAAATATACAAAAGGATCATTCAAACTTTCAAGTCTTGAATAAACTAACAACAGCATGGCTACAAAAGAAAAAAGACAATCAGACAGAACACTATATAGAATATAAAAGATAAAGTAAACATATTTGGGGCTATTGCATGTGCATAGGAAGGGTAAGTAGATCCTTCTACATATTGCACCCATCATGATGCTCATGTTAGTACAGTGATAAGTATAATAATATAGGTGACATTAAGGGTAAAACTTGTTTCCCAATTAGCTATAAATTATACACTTTTAAATTCAACTTTATTTAAGGTTAAAGATGAAGGGATAGTAGTAACAATAAATGCTAATCTCAATTATAAATTTATAAGTAAATTTAGTCCCTTTTTATTAAAATTACAATCCATTGAAAAAAGAAGCACAAGGCTGATCAATGTGCTTTTGACCAGTTTTTCTTATTCTATGTCGATTATTTGTTTTATTTTCAAAATTCAAGTGTACGCCGGTGTGTTTTGACGTAAACGTAGCTATTACTTGATTTATTTCACTTGACTGGGCGGAGTTAAAACGGTTCGCTCATCATTGACCAGTCCATCTACTGATAGGTGTTTTGGGATAAACTCATCAATGAAGTGTCCAGTTATGGTCATTGTTAATTCGTTTGGTGACACTTTTTGAGTCAAAATTCATTTGTCTATGAGTTTGCGTTAAAAATTCAGGATTAATGCGCTACATAGTACACTAAATTAAGATTTCCAGAAAACAGGGAGTTATTTTGGTAGTACCTGTGTTTTCAAGATCAGAAATTTCATATAAGACTTTAAACATTGGTTGAAAATTGGCATGTAGAAAGGTGATACATGTACAATTCAGGATATACCTGATTTCCTTGAAGGTGAACTTAAGGTAAAATATTTAGATAGCTGTGGAAATTGCAAGGTTCGGTTGAACAGATAGGGATTTTTAATTGGTGGTCTGACACCTTTATTTTCGTTTTCCTCCCAAAATAACCCAAACTGAATAATCATAAGAAAAGATGACAAATGCGACTATACCTATATAGAACACAGAGGCATGATGATTAATTCATTGTAGAAGGAAGAGAAGCGACACACAAAATTAGGTCTTCTCGTTTATTATTATAGATACTCTAACTTTTCTTTTACAGTACTTTGTATATCCCCATCCCTGTTTCACTTGAATTATTGTCAGCTTATTCGAATATGAGCATGTTTTCTGGCACGTTTGAAATAAATGCAATTCATCTAATGTTTGAATGTAAATTTACACAATCATGTAATTATAAACATTTAGCATGTTTTAAAAACAGAAAGAAATGTTTATAAGTGCAACACACGGTATTTTTGGACAAGAAATCAATTTTTCTTACACTTTTAAAATTCAAATGAAGTAAAACAAGAAATCAATCTGGTTGACGCAACAATGACAATCTGTTACACAGAATAATAGTGGTGCATTTCTTTCCAGTGGGTCTCAATCAACACTGATTTACAGAAATCTTGGTAAGAATTTAGTCTTAGATGCTTGATTTTTTTATTAGTTGTTATTGGCTTTGAACAAGCTGTCAGTAACTGCGTGTAGTGGCGGATACAGAGGGGGGTATGAGGGCGTACGCCCCCTTTTTGCTTGGACTTAGACTAGACTTCGTAAACTTTGCCATTTCCCGTGTATTTAATTTTTATGAGACAATTCTTTTCATATACAGATTTTTTTTCGCCAGTATTTACTGATTATTTCAAAAGTAAAACTACAAAATACTGAACTCCGAGGAAAGTTCAAAACGGAAAGTCCCTAATCAAATGGCAAATTCAAATGATAAAACACATCAAACGAATGGACAACAACTGTCATATTCCTGACTTGGTACAGTCATTTTCAAATGTAGAAAATGATGGATTGAACCTGGTTTTATAGCGCTAAACCTCTCACTTATATGACAGTCGCATCACAGTAGAGTGATTCGGTATGGTTGAGTTGACCAGTTCGTCGAAAAAACGTCACTCAGTCATTTTGAAATTCAAATTACAGGAACATTTTCAATTCTGAGCATGAAAAATCATGACACCTTCAAAGCGACAAAGGAGTGAGCAAGAACGTATTGACTTCTATTTCACAATTCAACCAAAAAAAGTTATACTCTATTATAATCTCATGAAAAAAGTTACACATTAATATTATTTACCTACGAAATTATGTTTAACCCCAAACGCCCGCGCCTATCTTAAAATAACATAGCTGAATAATTATCCCCAGTCAGTATAAGCTCTGGATAGATTTAAAGTGCAAGGTTCGAGCCATTGTTTGAGGAGGCAGTCTGAGATCTGAGAGTCTGGCCGTATTTAGATTGAAAACAATAATCTTGTCCACTTTTTGGCTAATAGAAACGAAAATTTCCAACAGAATAATATAGCATTAAATGAACATAATGAATAAAAAACGGGCTTATTTTTTTCGGGACGGGGGTTTGCATGAACTGATATATCGAATACTTTTATCAAGATCAGACTGCAAACCTGCCTGCTGGTGTGGCCTTAATGTCTCCATTTGTCGACCGTCATTCATAAATTCGTTGTCATTTCAGACTCAATTGTGTTGGGTAAAACATATCAACCAAACATTTGTATAAAAATTGCTTGTTTGTCTTTTTTAACTCGTGTCGCTCGTATTGTAAAATTCATCGAATAGCGCGGCGTGTATCTTGTTTACAACAAGAAATCTGTGAGTTTATGCTAACTTAACATACAACAAGCGAGAATTTTCCATGTCTATTTTTTACTGACAAGTCCCACATCAAATATATCAGTTCATAGCTTTTGACCCATACTATAATTTTATGATAGACAATTTATGGGGAGAATACAACATCAAAAATGTCCAACTCTTACACTTAACAGCAACTATTAAATATACATGCCCCACGTCAAGAATCGTTTAAAAAGTGCATTTTACACTTATTTTATGTTTTTTAGCCAAAAAAAGGTCCCAAAATTTGTTCGCCTCGCTCCGCTCGGCGAATTTAAGAAACTTCGCCCCACTTTGCAAAATCCTGGATCCGCCCCTGTATTCAATATGTAGTATGTCAAAACTGTCCATACAAAAACCCTATATTCACTGGGAAAAGACATCGTGTAGCTGGAAATAAGCAGAATAGGGTGCAAGTTTGGGACATTAATACTAAACTTAGTCTTGTACGGTAAGACTAGATATCCCCTATTTTGAAAATTATCACACCATTCGGAACAATTAAAAATATTTTCAAAGTAGCGAAAAGGAAATGAACCACATAAATTAATACTGGTCATAAATTCTCCGCTGCTGTCAGTCAGTCATATAGATGACACTAAACTATAATACATTTATTTTTAACCTTTTTTACGGTCGGAACAATAATTTAATATTCATACAACAGTTTTTAGACTATAACAAATGAAAAATAAACAAAAATGATGTTTCACGATCATTAATCCATCGCTACATTTTGTATTCTGACGTGTTTGTTTTTTTCTAATGGTGTTTTCTTTCACGTCCGCAATTTTGTTGAAAGTTTCGATGTTAAAAATAGAACACAAATCTTTTTAATAGATACATGTATAAATAGTTTATGGTTTAAAGAGTTAAACGTCAGACCAGTTCCTGGGTATTATTGAGTTACTCGCAGTCTCTTTATTTGCTTTATAATTTAAAGAATCTATACCCAATGATCTTTATACTTTTTTAGTGAGAGAAATGTTTCAAACGAACTTAGAGCTCCAAATATTCTAATTAAGATTTCATATTTTAGGTCCGAGTCTGAGTGTTAGTTGGAAAGAATTTCTACACACTTTCTAACAGCTACATATTTTTCTAATAAGATTTACATGAAGGTCTGGTGGAAGACATTTTTTTCCAGCTCACTGACTGTCACAAGTATTTTATTATAGGTTAATGTCGAATAGACTGAGATTTTTTCCAACGGACTATAAACTGCTTCAAATATATATTGCATTGAAGGTTTATAGATCAAATTTCTTCCGACTTACTAACTGCCACAAATATTAAATTGTTTAGTCAGATTTTATGGAATAAGACACGTTTTGGTGGACGGACACGTTTTTGAGTCTTAAACATATTTGTATACTGGTAATTAATTTTATATTTTCAGAAAGATATGAAACATCTATTACCACTAGATGTAAACACGTGTAAAGTACAACCTCGCCGCTTTTACCATTACAGAATATTAGTTTTGTGTATGTTCTGTACTATTGTATATGCATACCTATATATCAGTATTACATACAGAACGAAAACAATTTCCATGAAAATGGATAACACACTAAGTGATCTGAAGTATTTACAAAGTAACTTGAAAAAATTATTGAGACCTATCAACACAAAACTAAATCGAAGTACCATAAATACCGATAGCTATGAAATTGTTAGGAAAAAAACAAAAGATTGATGGAAATTCTAAACAGTTGTTAGTGCTTTTTACTACATTTACAACGAAATCTGAAAAGTACGTTTGCAGAAACAACACTTTAAATAATTGGAATTCATTTGGAACTGGTGTTAAACCAGTGTTTTTCTCTGACGATCAACATCTTTATAAAGAAATTAAAGAAAAAGGTTGGGATGTCATCCCACCCACAAAAACCGCCATAGGAGTTCCAAGATTGAAATATATGTATTTGAAGGTAATGAAGAAGTATTCAGCTCATTTTTATGCTTATGTTAATGGGGACATTCTATTTACACAAAATCTAAACGATACTCTTCAATTTATTTTAAATTCAAACGTCAACCACAGTGAGCCTATGTTGATCGTGGGTCAGCGAACAAACGTGAAGGAAGTGACTGCTGAACAAGCATCTACATTTGAAAATATAACAAAAGTTTCAAAAAAAGGAAAACTTTTTACAACCTGGGGGGCGGATTATTTTATAACGAATGACGTCTATCCGTGGAAGGATTGCCCAGAAGTTGTGATTGGTAGAAGAGCATACGATAACTGGCTTATACTGAATGCTAGAAAACGGAAGCATACTACAATCGATGCTACTAAAACGTTATTAGCTTTACACCAAACGACTAAATCGGGAAATAAGGAAGGACATACGCACTTAAATGGTAATTTCAATGCCCAATTACTGAGTAAACTTTACAGGCGAATCAATTATGCAGCTGGGCTGACAAGTTGTACTTCTTATATTACTACGCGCAATGAAACATCGAAGGAAGTACAGTTACTACAAAGAAAAATAGGAAAAGCATGTTTCCCTATTGAACTTTCATAGATGTCTTTCCTCCTTCAGCACACATGACTTATAACAATAGCGACGTCATGGAGGGTGTCTTGAAGTAAAGCAGGAGCTTCTCATTCTTCCAGAACACCTGTCAATGCTTGTGTTCACCTCCAGCTTTTTGGGGTTCCAGCTCGTTGATGTGTGTATATTTTAGGTTTTTTGTGTTATATGTTGGTTGTCTGTGTCGGTCTTTTTAGTGCTCTCATTTTTGTTTTTTGTCTGTTGACATTTTGTATATAAAAAGGATGTGGTATGAGTGTCAATGAGAAAATTCTCTATCCAAGTCATAATCAGGTTGGGAACAATATTCCTTAACTTTAATATACGTTTGTATCTTCTTTATTATTTAAAAAAAAAGTGGATTTGTCGAACAAGGGATTAAATTGGTGTGGTCTAAAGTATGTTTGTCTCTCTTTAAAACGGGCGGATTTGTCGAACAAGGGATTAAATTGGTGTGGTCTAAAGTATGTTTGTCTCTCTTTAAAACAGGACATTTACCTGTATCAATCTTGGTCATTCCTTTTGATAAATTAATAATAGGTACTACTTTTGTTAAGTGTTGAAATGTCAAACGTGTTTATACTAATGCAGGAAGAAAGTGACAAATCTTTGGGATTTTCAAGTATCAACATCTCATTTCCACCACCCCTGGGGTAGGACGTGCCACGTCTTTGATACCAACTTGAGTGCTAATAAAATTGATGTTAATAATTTAGAAATAGATTTTGTCGAACGCTTGGAAGACCTTGCAATACATAAAGAATAATACATGGCAAAATCCGTATCATATGTCGTATCATCCCGAGACACCAATATCAGCCCAAGGGCCTTTAGGCCCGAGGGTGATACGGCATGTGATACGGATTTTGCCATGTTTTATACGCTTTATCATATATTTCAACAGAAGAGTATTATATTATATGAACTGTTTTGATCCATAGCACTGGATTACCTTCAGTTCTACTTTTTTCTTGTTTTAAAAGCCTTAAAATAACTGCTTAATTACTTATCCGAATCACCTGGGTTACCTTACAATTTGCGTGCTGTTGTTTTAAAAACATTTTGTTTATTATTGTATATTTATTTTGTGTGTTTTGTATTTTTTATAGTTGCATTTAGTGTGCCAAAAAATATGAAAACTTGACGTTCGTGACGTCACATACCAAAAAATGACGTCATTCAATAAATTGCGTCACGCCCGAATGACCGTTCTATTGGACCTATTTTGAGGGAAAATATTTCTTAAGCTTACATATAAAAAAACTGACTTTATGTAAAAAAAAAAAAAGAAAAAAAAGAAAAAAGTAGAGGTGTGATAAAGGGTATGCGATAAAGGGTGCGCATCAAGGTTGCGCGATATGGATTAAACAGCAGGCTATTTATCCAACATTCAAAACTACTGTATTTACTTCTAAACATATGATAAAACGTTATATGAAAGGATATCATAAGGATGAACAAGAAAAGAATAATACAGTCAAATCAAACAATAGACCACTTTCGAGTTCATCCGTCACTGGAAAAAACTCGTCAATTATGCGCGCCTTTGTGACGTCATTTACCAGATAGAGGGGATCGCCTGTATCCCTGCACTATTAACGTTCATCAAGCGTCTTAGACCCCGTTCACCACTCCGTTCACACTAGCATTTTTTTTAATCCATCTAATTTGAATCGATCTAAATAAAACCAGTTAGCGTTCACATTATCTTTAATCATAACGATCTCTATCGGTCTAAACCGATCCACTGCGTTCACTCTACAATTAAAAACGCAATCGATCTAACCTTTTTACCCGTAAAACTGTAAACATTGTGTATAAATAGAACTGATTTTATTAAATTCATCCATTGATACTCTGTCACGTCACACACTTGAAAAAAAATGGATAAAGTTATTGTTTCTCCTGAATCAGAAGTTAACATTTTGGTACAGGTGTTATTGTCGTTTTCTTTAATTTTGAAAAAAAAATCTGTAGTAACGAAGTTACAACACGACGAAGTATTGCGGTTCCTGAAAAGAAAAAAAAATCATAAGAAAAGAAGACACAGATTTCGCAAATCTATGCGTTGGCGAAGACAAAATGTTTTCAGTTTGTTTTAAATGTATGTAAACAGAGAAATATGGGTTAAACAACGAACCTCTGAGATATTTTTGGCGCTGTACATGCGCATACGTTATTTTCGATTCAATCGTACTAGTTTAAACCGATCTCTGCGTTCACATTTAAAGTAAGATCGGTTTACTTTAGATCGATTCAAACTAAACTACCTCTTTTGGTGTTTTAGTTTAGACCGATTGAAGATCGATTCAAAGCGTTCACATTGGCCCTTAAATCGATGTAAAGTGAACCAGTCTAAGGTCTTTGCATCGGAACTAAACACATTATTTTTTTAAAAACAGTTGTTGGCATGACACGGGTTATGTTCTTCTCATATATGTTATGATGGTATGATACTAAACCCCTAACGGGAAGGATTGTGCCTGATGTTCATATGATGAAATCATAATCTTTCAGTCAGTTTAATTGAAGTCTGGAGCTGGCATGTCAGTTAACTGCTAGTAGTCTGTTGTTATTTATGTATTATTGTCATTTTGTTTATTTTCTTTGGTTACATCTTCTGACATCAGACTTGGATTTCTCTTGAACTGAATTTTAATGTGCGTATTGTTATGCGTTTACTTTACTACATTGGTTAGAGGTATAGGGGGAGGGTTGAGATCTCACAAACATGTTTAACCCCGCCGCATTTTTGCGCCTGTCCCAAGTCAGGAGCCTCTGGCCTTTGTTAGTCTTGTATTATTTTAATTTTAGTTTCTTGTGTACAATTTGGAAATTAGTATGGCGTTCATTATCACTGGACTAGTATATATTTGTTTAGGGGCCAGCTGAGGGACGCCTCCGGGTGCGGGAGTTTCTCGCTGCATTGAAGACCTGTTGGTGACCCTCTGCTGTTGTTTTTTATTTGGTCGGGTTGTTGTCTCTTTGACACATTCCCCATTTCCATTCTCAATTTTATAGTTTAAATTGATAAAAATGTCCTAGTGTGAACGGGGTCTAAGTGATCTTCATTGTACAGGATAAACTATAAATAAAGTTTGTTCAGTAGGTACTTAATCATAATATCCCAATAACAGCGGTGCTGAATGTCAATTATGAGAATTTAATTTGCTGCATAATTCGTGCAATATAACTTTATAGTTTTCCAACCACTCGCTCAACATTGGAACCACATTAGAACGGAAGTGACGACGCCCCTAAACGCACGAGTGACGTTCACTAGAACCAAAGTTTTTGACGGAAATGCATCGAACTCGAAAGTTGTCTATTAAATTTACAGCTTTGATCAGTACAGAACCCTAGCAAAAAAAGGGATAGAAGCGATGGAATGTTTGTGCTTCTGTTCGGTTGTCGTTGGTTACTATCTGTAAAACATTTGTGGCTAAGTGTTTTTTTTCGTTTACTCATCATTTAAAACGGGCCATTGGTTTCTCTGTTGAATTGTTTCCGATTTTTTTTTTCATATCAGGACCTGTAAGTTGCTTACTTAACTGATAGTTGACTCATTGCCATTATGTCACATTTTTCAATCGTGACGGTTTTTTTGTTTTTGTTTGAAATCTATAGATACATGTGCAAGCAGACGATTGTCATTTCAATGGGCACTTATTGTGCACTATATCTGCCGGAAATCTGTCTATTCGCGTATGCAACTTAATTTTCATAAGGGATGTTTTTCAAATAGTTATCAAAGGTACCACGACTAGAATTTAATACGCCAGACGCGTGATTCGTCTACATAAGACTCATCAGTGACGCTCATATCAAAATAGTTATAAAGCCAAATAAATTCGAACTTGAATGAGGACCCACAATTCCAAAAAAGTTGTGCTAAATACGGCTAAGGTAATCTATACTGCAAATCAAAATTTTTATGGTTAATGACCACTGAAGATAAACATATACTTAAAAAGTTAAAGTATTTTTCTTATCCAGAGTTTTGAATTGAGATCCACAAATTATGTTAATGGTTAAATCTCATTTAGTTTATCCATATATATATTTTAAATTCAAAAATTAAATTTAAATACACATTTCTCTGTCTATGTGTATGCATATTTCATCTATTAATATGTAAATGCCTATATATGCATTAATAAACTGCAGTAAAATCTCTAAGGTGCTTATCATATCCTTGCAATTGTGAAAGAAATATAATTATATACATAAATATCTAGTAATTGGTTGCTGTGTATACATGGGAGAAAAATACCCTTATATCTAATCAGTTGGGGTTGCATTTCATTTTTATGCAGCTCAAAACATCATATCTGTTTATAGGTTGCATTTCTGTAAATATTGACAATGCAATTTCCCATAGGAACTCCTTTTACGGCTAAAACTGTACCACTTTTACTATGAAGTTTTGAAAAAAAACTTATCCTAGAATTGAAAGTTCATATGCACCACAATTTTTTTCAAAGGTCAAAATATAGGGCTGTGCGGCATATTTTCAACGTTTATATGCCCTGAACTTCTCAGAGTTTAAACTTACACTAATTTTCTTAACTACCCCTACCTCGAATGAAAGGTTACCACAGATTTCAATGTAAACAATATGCACGTGTTTATTTACTGGTAACATTCCAAAGTTCTGTCTCTGCGATATGGAACACAGAGAGCATAACTGGGAACCAGTATGTAAACAAAATGAATTTTCTATGAATATTCAATTACTCCCCAAAAGAGGCGTGTTTTGAGAAACAGCTGTATTTACAAAGTGCAACCTATACAGACATTTATTCAAATAGAAAACTCTCTAAAATCAGTTTTTCTCACACTAATACTCATTTATCAGAATTAAAGTCTTAAAGAAATCACTGTGTATACTCTAAGTTTTTCTTTACTATACATTTTATACCCCCTCCCCTGTTTAAATTTTTTTAAAGAATTTGAAAACAAGACTTTAATTAATGCCAGCTTACCCTATTTGCATATTTTCTGATAAAAAATGCCTAGAACCTGTTAAAAACTGTTTTGATAACATATTGAAAGCATATCAGAATATCATAAATGTAATGTTTAGCAGTCAATCATTACAACATTCAAGATTATATAAAGTATCCAATCCAGCCTCTATCTCCAGTCCACATCTTACTGTATGCCTATTTGTCAATTAAAGAACACATTTTCTGCCTCAAATGATCAATTTAGAATTCTTGTCACAACAGTATCATCTTTAACCATATATCTGACACAATTTAGCTACTATATATACTAGAAGTGTTCAAACAAAGCCATATTTGCAATAGTTGTATGTATGCAGATACCAGTCTGAGATATAAATTCACTGAAAATGTTGTAGAGATGACTGCTAACATTTGATTTTTGCATAACTTCCAAGCATAGTTATTGTTTTCTATATCAAGAACTTTAAAATCATAAAATCATAGCATTTACAAGTTAAATTATTTGTTTTATGACCCAGGGGTAGGCAATTTTCTATGTTTCTTGCCCCTGGGGCCTCAAATTTCCTAAATAATTCTGCTGTTTCTAGCAATTTGGAATATTTAGTACATATTCAGGATGGAACACACTATTGTAAGTTTTCTGGAGATATTTTTGTTTTTCTAGCTTGTATTTATTATGCCGTGGTGACAAAAAAGCAGATTTAGGTGTTGCGGCTTACTTTTGGGTTATCGAAAGGACACAAATACCCCATAAATAATATTCAGGAAGGATCTATGAGTTTCAATGACTGCGAAGAGTAAATATAAGCACTTCTTAACAATTTAACTTACAAATATGCAAATATTATGATTTAATTTTGTATCCAGGACTTTAAGTAAACTATGCATACTGTAAACTGTGAATTTATGCTGAGTCATCATATTTAAGGCCCAGGATTCTATCAATCTTCATTAAATATTTATAAAACTTCTTATTTGAGTTAATTTCTTTAAAATCTGTGAAATAAAGCAAATTTGGTTAAAATCTGAATGTTCCCTTTTTTCACCCTATATAGGTTGCATTTCTGTAAATATTGACAATGCAATTTCCCATAGGAACTCCTTTTACGGCTAAAACTGTACCACTTTTACTATGAAGTTTTGAAAAAAAACTTATCCTAGAATTGAAAGTTCATATGCACCACAATTTTTTTCAAAGGTCAAAATATAGGGCTGTGCGGCATATTTTCAACGTTTATATGCCCTGAACTTCTCAGAGTTTAAACTTACACTAATTTTCTTAACTACCCCTACCTCGAATGAAAGGTTACCACAGATTTCAATGTAAACAATATGCACGTGTTTATTTACTGGTAACATTCCAAAGTTCTGTCTCTGCGATATGGAACACAGAGAGCATAACTGGGAACCAGTATGTAAACAAAATGAATTTTCTATGAATATTCAATTACTCCCCAAAAGAGGCGTGTTTTGAGAAACAGCTGTATTTACAAAGTGCAACCTAAAGGGGAATAATCCTTACAGAAATTGATTGTCTCCCATATTACTTTCTCTTCCATGTGCATGCAATAGCTGTTCAGTGTTCTATTGTCATGTATTTCATTTTATTGTTTCATTGTTATAACACAAATCATTAATAGTTATCCCACAAGGACGCGGTGTATCAGTGTAAGATCACCCCGAATGACCGGAGGCCAGAGTGCAATCTAACACTGACACACCATGTCCGAGTGGAATAACTATTTTACATCCCAGCTCTTTTAGATTAGACGAAAAAACATTTACAATTCATTAAATCTAGTTTAGAACGCCACACAACCATTATAATATACTATATTACTATATGATGTATACCCTTTATGACCCCCGAACCCGATGAGTAGATATCAAATAATATCACTTGCCTATCGGCCCACACTATATCGCCACTTTATAAAAAAAATCGCCCAACTCTTGTTTACCGACTCCCCCCACTTTTGAAAAAGTGTAAAATCAAATTGAACAATCAGTCTGACAACTCACTTATTCACGAAAAAGGTTTAAACCCAACTGAATAAAAGTCTGCCAACTCGCCCCACTTATAAAAAGATCTTGCTTCCTTTAAGTATATAAAATTACTGTAAGTTCGTATCCAGTCGTCTTGGTGTAGTAGCATGTGTCTAGGCTTGATATGCTAAAGGTCTTGAGTTCGAATCCCAGCATAAACACTGGATTTTTTCTACGTGAATTTTGATAGATAGTTATCGACTTCTAGGAGTCGAGATTAAGAATTGAACGATGGACAGTCAGTGCGTGAATTTTTCTTGCTACCTGATTGGAAGATATTACGAGACGTGAATAATCAAAGTTTATTGATTGGTTAGGACAATCCAAACCTAGTAAATGTCCTTAAATCCCGTAGAGTATCGGATTTGTCCTCTCTAATTTAGCAATTAGATTTTGCCTGGTCATTAATCATGCATATTCATGATATTGGTACACATGTAACTCTTATCTATAAATAGTCGAATCTTCTGGAGTTTCGTAAACAACACGTTAAACGATATATACTACTTCATAACGTGTGACCTCACGTGTGTGGTAAAATTTGTTGATTGATGCAGTTTTTATTCTAGTAAATGAATTAATCTACAAAGCGAGAGCACTTTCCATTTTCATCAGCTAAGAGTCGACTAGCCCTTTTTGAAAGGCTAATGCTTGTCTTTTCCGTACAATTGATTATAAGTTTTATAGTGGATTTGACATTCCCGCCAAAATGTTACAGAACAAAGGAAAGCATGCATAACAAAGAAATTCAAACTGGGGTGATCTGGTAGGGACGATCCGGATCAGATCACCCCTGTTAGAACAAAGGAGCTGGGATGTAATTGTAATCATTGTATGAAATTTAAAACCCGCAAGGGTCCATAACTGGATTAATAAAGTATTCTTATTCTTATGTATATACCTGGGATAAGAAAATCCTTATTTTTTCGAAAAAAAAATAAAGAAACTGATGTTAGCCCAGAACTGTGTTGTTAGCTCTCGATACTTCCTACAATAATTATAAATCTAGATTATATATATAAAAAATGTATATCTAATTAATAGCAATGGGATATGATTTATAAATTCAGATTCAATATTTTATTAGAGTCTCACGACTTATAATACATATACTACATGTAATACAAACATTATAATATATACATTAAATAAACAGTAATTTTCTAAATTAAAATACAAGTGCCATTCTATAAAGAATTATGAGAGACTATAGAAATCTAAATAAATTATTACTATATACTTATCATATCTATAAAACATTTCCGCTATGTAATAAAGCCATATAACTACATTTATCACGTCTATACAATATCTCGGTTATGTAAAAAAATAATTATCAATCAAGCATATCAAAAAATCCTTTCTTCTACTTACAATATTAAAGCAGGTCTTGGCAACCACATCAAAACAATCATTACGTTTAAAAAGATATATAAACTTATCACAAGATAAAATATTAAAATCACCATTATTTCTTTTAACTTCGTTAAATAAACTTTCACGTAAATCTGCATATAAAGGACAATCTAATATTACATGTTTCTCATCTTCAATTTTATCATTACGCACAAAACAAACTCTTTCATTTACAGTTTTATTTCCATAGCGACCTGTTTCTTTTCGCAAGGGGGCAACGCCACACCTAAATTTTGCAAATGTATCTGTATCGTATTGAAATGTGCTTCCTCAAATACACCTGCGTTTCAGAAAATCATTTTATGGTACATAAAAACATTTTTGTCAGGAAATTTTTCTTATCAAAAGTAATATGAAACTGTAAATTTGAATGGGGTCGTCTGTAAGTTTTTGATTACAGGCAAAGATCAGTAGGGTCATCTCACGATCAAGGTCAAGATTAATTACTAATATGATTGCTTAATGATATTTAAACGACCAATGAGGATTAGGCGCATGTTATCTCTTCACATGTGTTTAGATTAGCCAGCAGTCTCGCAATTGCACTGAATGCTAGCGGACGCCATTTTAGTTTTCTCAAGAAAAGTGAAGATTTTTAATTTCCCACCCACCTACTCCATTGATTCTTTAACAGATTTATATTTATAGGTATTATTTTTTAAATTAAAAATTTTGAATTTCATATGCTGATGATTTCAATCTTTTATTGTACAATATTTGTTTGTTTATACATTTTGTAATTTAGTTATTGAGGGTGGCGGTATTTATTCCCCACCTTTGCAAATTATTGTCATTTATTCAGTTTGGGTTTTAATATTACATAATTGTTCATAACATTCAGTTGTATTATGTTTTTATGGTTTCTGGATAAATTACCTTTATCGCAAACCTTGTGCGAGATATTTTGCAAATGAACTCGAATCCTTGGAGTATTTCCTTCTCACGTCATCCGTTTAAAAGAAAAATTTGGCTGACAAAAAATATCTTTAAACAATTAATAAGTACGTAATTTTTCCCAATATTTTTAATATGAATGACTGAAACGGTAATAATTAATCCCCATCTGCGAATATCATAGCAATCGATTATTAGGTGAGTTTGTCACAAACGAAAACATACATTTTTATACAATTGCTTCCTGGTCGTTTGTAGATTTTTACCACAACTAAATGCAGTTCTAGCTTACAAATGTCGAATGCAACGAAGGATATGCTTGCGCTTAGTAAGTCGGTTAAAAGGGTCATCAAGGCTCACGTTTCTTTGTAATATGTTCATATATGTCGATATTATAAAAAAAAGAAGATGTGGTATGATTGTCAATGAGACAACTATCCACAAAAGACCAAAATGACACAGACATTAACAACTATAGGTCACCGTACGGCCTTCAACAATAAGCAAAGCCCATACCGCATAGTCAGCTATAAAAGGCCCCGATAAGACAATGTAAAACAATTCAAACGAGAAAACTAACGGCCTTATTTATGTAAAAAAAAAATGAACGAAAAACAAATATGTAACACATAAACAAACGACAACCACTGAATATACAAGCTCCTGACTTGATAAATAATGTTGCGGGGTTAAACATGTTAGCGGGATCCCAACCCTCCCCCTAACCTGGGACAGTGGTATAACAGTACAACATCTGATCTTTGAAAATAAAAAAAATAAAAAATGCTACATAGAAAAAAAATTTCATGTACATATCATGTATGTACTAATGTGAAATTGTGATTTAATCGAAAAAAAGTGGGTCATACCACGAAGAATAAAAAGTTACGTAACCCTGAAGTCAAAACATTTTTTTTCTACTTTCTGTTTGCTGTTTTTACTAGGCCGCACCACTTCCAGTAAACATGATATCCTTCCACTTTCCTGGATTGATATCCCCAAAAAGATGCAAGATTTTTTTTAACTATATATATGTTTCAATTCAGCATAAACCTATAATCAAACAGAAAAAATTGAGTCCAGAAAAAAATTCAGAAAAAAATGGACTATTTTGTTTCCCTCCATGTTTTGAAACTGGAGTTGTAATACAAGACTGGTACCTTATGACTAAGTATCTTACATATTCTAACGCTAGAATTATCTCGCTTTGAATATTATTCTCGCTTCATGCACCAACGTACATTAGCGAAAATTATAGATAAATTTTGAAGGCAGTAACAATACAAAGTGATTTTGATTCTTGTTTCTTTACTATAGTGGTACATGCTGCACCTTATTTCATATGATAAACGGTAAACAAAAAAGTAAGAAAACTTTGAAGAAAGTATAACTATGAATGAATGCAATATTATACTAAAGATTTGTTTAAAACAAAAACAATATTAATTGTATTTGTTTGAGTAGGCAGAAAAAGACAGATGACATACCAAAGTGACTCTCAAAAGTCATAAGTCGACGATAAACCCATCACCATGGTAATCATAGAGTAAAACTACGAAAAGACAAACATTCCATAAAATAACACACGAAAAACCTAATAATAATAAAAGTCTAAGCAACCGAGGGTCAGCATATTTACTAGTTCTATACTTCATAGAAAAGCATTTTTATTCAATTCCACAGACATATCACTTTGAATTGTTTTTAACTACTTCTTCTTTAGCAGACGCGGGTTTATCTCGTTTCCTATAACACCTTGTGTATATTAAGTATGGAATCGTTACAGAAATTAGCGGCAGTTGCGTCATGATACTAGTAGCAATTGGTACAACAACGGCAATAAGACCCTCTGGTTGCGGAAAAGCAAACATGATTACCAAAATTGCAATTCCGGTATTTTGCAAACCTGTTTCAATTGAGATAGTTTTCACACGTGTCCAGGGCATCCTAGCAACCAATGAAATCAAACCAGCTATAATATTACCACTTAATGGCAATATGCTCGCAGGAAGGAATATCTTAGCGTTGAACATTTCAAAAATGTACCAATTAGAGTAGAGTCCAGTGACAAGAAGTAAAATAACTGCGACAATCGTAATTGGTAAAAGAATTTTCAACATGAACTTGTGAATTCGTGTTAGTTTGTACTGAATGAATACTCCGATCAAGAGTGGGATTAACAGGATTAATAATGTTGTAACAACTTCCAGATATGGCATTTCTGTTTCGGCACTGGTAGAAATTTCCTGGCCCAATGTAAATAACCATAGAGGCATTGTTCCTGAAATGAAAAAAAAACAACTTGAAATCGGAAAAATGTGGATTTATTTTATATATTTTTTTTTTATGTATTTGAATAAGGCTGTGTAAACTCTGTAAACAACAATTAAAACTCCATGGTTGCATTCAATATCGTATATATAGTGGCGACATAGGGCTACGTAGATTTATGACTATTAAACATGTAGCTAGCCTAACTGCTACATAGATATTGATAGCAGCTAGCTATATATAGGCTAGCTACTCGTTCAGTATAGACAAATATCTACGTAGTACTACGTAGCCGCTACTATATTGAACGCAACATATATGGCCACCTTCTCCTTCAATCAAATCTATTCTACATAGTGCACGAGTTAATAACTTATGAATACTTTCCTTTCTATTCAGGTAAATTTCGTGGGATGTTGAATACAATAGGAATATGATTGTTATACCAATTGTCACCACAAAGCGTGTGATATAGATTTTGTTTTGTTTTCGGCTCATTGTCGATGGCTGCAGAGTGACCAATATTATAATTTCACATTGCGCGTCTGGCGTATTAAATTATAATCCTGGTACCTTTGATAACTATTTACACCACTGGGTCGATGCCACTGCTGGTGGACGTTTCGTCCCCGAGGGTATCACCAGCCCAGTAGTCAGCACTTCGGTGTTGACATGAATATCAATTATATGGTCATTTATATAAATTTTCTGATTACAAAACTTTGAATTTTTCGAAAATCTAAGGATTTTCTTACGCCCACGAGTAGATTACCTTAGCCGTATTTGGCACAACTTTTTGAAATTTTGGGTCCTTAATGCTCTTCAACTTTGTATTTGTTTGGCTTTTTAACTGTTTTGATCTGAGCGTCACTGATGAGTCTTATGTAGACGAAACGCGCGTCTGGCGTATTAAATTATAATCCTGGTACCTTTGATAACTATTTAGTCTTAGGTCTTCGTGGATATTTTATTTACTGCCGACAATTATACCATACCGTCTTGTTTTGTTATAGCTATTAAGTCATTCTTAAGCCAACAAATCGTACGATTTTTTTGTCGTGGAATATCTATAAAATAGTTGTCGTGGCGCTGTCGTGCAAAATGTCAAAAGAAATATTTCGAGTAGTCACATCAGCTACGACATGTTCACGATGGTTCCACGATGGGTACAAGACAGAACAAAAAAATTGTAATTGTACTGACGTGTGTGTGTCGCAAGTCGGTCTTGTGACAGTCGTGCGATAATCGTACGACAATCGTGAGTTGTTTTGGGCTATTTTTCAGGTTTTCATGTCATGGGATGCGCGTATTACTGTCGTATTACTATCGTGCCACTGTGATGCGACTCTCAACAAAAGATCTTGAAACATGCAAGGCTATATAAGCATGAATCCAACGAATTCACAGGCAGATTCCCTCTCCAACTCTTACATCAGTGTACTATACTGCCCACACATCAGGCGACGTTCGATCCATGGCCTAACCCACCAACTTCGGGCGTTTCGCTGGTTCCTATAATGTTCACGGGCTCAAATCGACTCTAACAGGACCATATTTTTCTCTTGTTGTAGTCCACCAAGGCGCCCATTCAGCAGGGCCGTCTTGTTTAAATGGTAGACGGTATGATTTTCCTAACATTCATTCCCGCCGAATTGTACTTTTCTAAATACAACGAAAATATGTTGCACGACGAACGTACCACTGTCGTACCACAGACAATCAATGTTGTGCGGTCATCGTGCGAAATTTGTTATTCGTGAGACAATCGTGCGACTGTATTACGAGTGTCTTGCGACAGTCGTGAGACGATTGTTTGATTAAAATGCATTATATTGATACCCACGACAATGTGTTTATCGCACGACGATTGTAAAACATCTTCACGACAGCCACAAGACAGTGACACGATAAAAAATCGTAGAGCAAAAAAGGTACATGTCCAATTTTTGTCCCACGACACATGACAGCGCCAAGATGCTCAAAATATCGTGCGATTGTCGTGTGATTGTCTTAAGCTAGGGTCACATATTCACGATTTTTACTGCCGACCTTGACAGAACCATTCCCGATTAAAATTTGTCAAAAGTCTGATCAAGATCCAATGAATCGTGGATGAAAATTCAAACTTTAATTCAAATTTGTTAAGCTTGGGTCACACATTCACGATTTTTACTGCCGTTCTTGACAGGACCATTCCAGATTAAAATTTGTCAAAAGTCTGATCAAGATCCTGTGAATCGTGGATGAAAATTCAAACTTTAATTAAAATTTGTTAAGCTGGGGTCACACATACACGATTTTTATTGCCGTCCTTGACAGGACCATTCCCGATTAAAATTTATTAAAAGTCTGATCAAGATCCTATGAATCGTGGATGGAAATTCAAACTTTAATTAAAATTTGTAAAAAAAATTTTTAATCACGACAACAATCAGATATTGTTCAGGAAGCGTCGATATTCAACCGTTTCCAAGCGAATTTATCCCGATAATCCCGTTCTATATCCGCTTCTAATCCGATTTGTATCTTTCGCCAGGTAAAATTCGACCGAGTCTGTCACGACTGCGTCCCGATTCTACCGAATGTAATCCGACAGAGATCAGATAGTGACAAGACAGTGAACCGACGCTGACGGAAGTTATTCGTTCGAAAACTGTCGGCATACTCGGGATGATCGGGTACTGTCGGAACGTAATCCTATCACGGTCCGCTCTATCGCATTGCAAACGGCTTTGTCTGGTCTCAGTCGTATTGTATTCTGTAATTGTCGAGACTCTGGCGTGGGTATCATTGACGAATTTAAAATTAATAACGGGATTGTTTCGGAACGGTTTCGGCAAAAACGGTTCGCAATCGACAAGATCTGGATGCAATCTGGACTCAATCGGCAGAAAAACAGCAAGGAAAAATTTCTCCAGATCATTCCCGTTCCACGGGACACCTTCCCGAATACACAGAACATTGTTAGGAATTCGATCCGATACAGCAGAATCTGTCAAGACATAGGCACGATTGTAATCCGACTAGACAAAATCGGCTGAGTTTCCCCGAATGTTACGGGACGCACCTAACTGTCGGGGTGCTTTGCCGAACTATTCGGACCCTTCCCGACCCGTAGGAATCTGTTACGAACTAAAACGACTGCGTTCAGACAATAATAGGAAATTCAAGATAATTGAGGATACTAATCCGACTTTTTCACTTTTCGTGTCGTATCGCTGTCTGATCTCAAACGGGAGCAATAATTGGCAATGCGTGAACCCCGCATTAAACAAATAATTTAATCACGACAACAATCAGATATTGTTCAGGAAGCGTCGATATTTAACCGTTTTCAAGCAAATTTATCCCGATAATCCCGTTCTCAATCCTCTTCTAATCCGATTTGTATCTTTCGCCAGGTAAAATTCGACCGAGTCTGTCACGACGGCTTCCCGATTCTACCGAATGTAATCCGACAGAGATCAGACAGTGAACCGACGCTGACGGAAGTTGTCCGTTCGAAAACTGTCGACATAATCGGGATAAGCAGGTACTGTCGGAACGTAATCCTATCACGGTCCGCTCTATCGCATTGCAAACGGCTTTGTCTGGTCTCAGTCGTATTGTATTCTGAAATTGTCGGGACTCTGACGTGGGTATTATTGACGAATTTCGTATTAATAACGGGACTGTTCCGGAACGGTTTCGGCAAAAAACGGTTCGCAATCGACAAGATCTGGATGCAATCTGGACTCAATCGGCAGACAAACAGCAATGAAAAATTTCTCCAGATCATTCTCGTTCTATAGGACACCGTCCAGAATACACAGAACATTGTTAGGATTTTGATCCGATACAGCAGAAACTGTCAAGACATAGGCACGATTGTAATCCGACTAGACTAAATCGGCTGAGTATCCCCGAATGTTACGGGACGCAACTAACTGTCGGGGTGCTTCGCCGAACTATTCGGACCCTTCCCGACCCGTAGGAATCTGTTACGAACTTAAACAACTGCGTTTAGACAATGATAGGATATTCCAGATAATTGAGGATAGTAATCCGACTTTTTCACTTTTCGTGTCGTATCGCTGTCTGATATCAAACGGGAGCAACAATCGGCAATGTGTGAACCCCGCATTAAACAAACAATTTAATCACGACAACAATCAGATATTGTTCAGGAAGCGTCGATATTCAACCGTTTTTAAGCGAATTTATCCCGATAATCCCGTTCTCAATCCTTTTCTAATCCGATTTTTATCTTTCGCCAGGTAAAATTCGACCGAATCTGCCACGACTGCGTCCCGATTCTACCGAATGTAATCCGACAGAGATCAGACAGTGAACAGACGCTGATGGAAGTTATCCGTTCGAAAACTGTCGACATAATCGGGATGAGCAGGTACTGTCGGAACGAAATCCTATCACGGTCCGCTCTATCGCATTGCAAACGGCTTTGTCTGGTCTCAGTCGTATTGTATTCTGTAATGCCAAATTTCTCCAGATCATTCCCGTTCCATAGGACACCGTCCAGAATACACAGAACATTGTTAGGATTTTGATCCGATACAGCAGAAACTGTCACGACATAGGCACGATTGTAATCCGACTAGACTTAATCGGCTGAGTATCCCCGAATGTTACGGGACGCACCTAACTGTTGGGGTGCTTCGCCGA
This sequence comes from Mytilus edulis, assembly GCF_963676685.1. Taxonomy (NCBI): domain Eukaryota; kingdom Metazoa; phylum Mollusca; class Bivalvia; order Mytilida; family Mytilidae; genus Mytilus; species Mytilus edulis. The sequence goes on along the minus strand of NC_092348.1, from coordinate 24,206,373 downwards.
ACTATTCTGACCCTTCCCGACCCATATGAATCTGTTACGAACTTAAACGACTGCGTTCAGACAATGATAGGACATTCCAGATAATTGAGGATAGTAATCCGACTTTTTTCACTTTTCGTGTCGTATCGCTGTCTGATATCAAACGGGAGCAACAATCGACAATGTGTCAACCCTGCATTACGACGACCACAAATGACCCGCGATTTGACCAAATTTCATGTCGTGGCGCTGTATAGATGTGTCGTAGGTTCGCTGTGACCAGGGCTTAAAACTACAGCGATTTTGGAAAAAAAATTCCGATAATGAGTTGGTTGGTTTATCAGATAAAACACATACACCTGTATATGTAATGGGGGTACGTTTAATACACAGTAAATGGTAGTTCACCATTCTTTTCACTAGCAACCAAAAGTTATTACAGCAATACATTGATCAGTTACACAGCAAGCTTTTAATTTGTTAAACTACTAGACCAAGATAAAAAAAAAAAAAAAAAAAGAAAATACGGTGTGATTGCCAATGAAACAAGTATCCAATAAAGTCGGTCTGATACATGTTTTCTGAAATGAAAACACAATTTTCCTAAAGCTGTTGGATGTGTACTGACTTATATGTTTTCTAAAATTAATCCACTAGATACCGAGCTATTATCTTAGATAAAATGTTATCAGATACATACTACATGTATTATAATACAGAATATACATACCAAAAGAAAGCATCATACTGACTGCAGTCAAGGAAACAGACAATGATATGTCTCCTCCAAGGAGATAGCTAAAGATGTTACTTTGACCCCCTCCCGGGCAGCAGGATACTATAAATATACCAAGTGCTATGTACGGGTCCCCTGGTGTAACTAACTTAGCGATACCGTAACCAATCTGAAAAGAATACGTATATGTTATTAAAGATCTCACACGATTCCATAGAGTTAATGTCCAATCAAAATATTTTACCTTACACTGAAAACGTTTACGAAACACTGTAAATTTTTATGTGTTTTCATAGTCATTAAATCCTATTAAAAACCAAGAGAGTTGGATACATCTGCATTTTGATGAACAAGAATGAAGAATTTTAAAGTCACATTAAGAAAGACATTTTTGCACCAATAAGATGATCACATGATATACAATAATTGTCAATGGAAAATATAGTGTTTAAACTGTTACATTGTTGATCATTGTGATTTTAATATATTTTCTATTTGCCTTTCAATCTTTAAAATACTAGTACCGGTATTTCAAATGTGGTTTTCAAAACATGGTGCGGAATTTATTCTTTTTAACATATACTAGTCTTATATTATTGTGGCCCATTAATGTTATATTACCATTGGCATAAGTAAAAGCTGGCAACCAATTCCGATGGCTGGTGCAACAGGCTTTCTGTACGTTTCTTTAACTACCTGCAAATCAGTTTTACAACCAAATCCAAAGTTGACAATAACCATGACAATATACATCATGTACTTGAAGATCTCTGACGCTGGTTCTTCTTTACGGAGAACAATCAAGGGAAATTTCTGCTTTCCGACAAGAATCTTATCCGTTGATGATGAATTATACAAGTTGAAAGTAATATACGTCCTTCCTAATCTCTTACCAGACATACGGAGTGTTATTGATCCATAATGATAATAGCTAAATTCATCAGAAACGGAATTGTTTCTCGTTTTAATTTCCGAGCTTTTGTTACCACATTGAATAATTTCCTCTTTTAAACTCACATCAACCATAGTCTTGTCGTTAGCAAGAGCTTTCAATGTAATTGTACGTAGTTCCTCACATAATAAAGTGTAATTCATCAACATAGATTGAGATTGTACATTTGTATAAAGTACAACGATGCCGGGATGGCTTATTTTTAAACGGTATTTTATGTCTGCTTGTACTTGATCTGTAACAGTTATGGTTGTATTCATCCATGATAAAGATGCACATGGAAATATCGCACAAATGAGAATACTGATAAATACCAATGCTTCCATTTCGAGAGTTCCCTAAATGAGCTAACTTCAATTCATGACCTCTTTTTATACAATTTTTAAGAGGTTAACAAAATAGATAGTTCTAGAATTTAACTTAAATTTACCACGGTCCAAACATATGTACGATTACATTGTTGTTTAGTTATCGTGGGAAATCTAATTTATATTTTCATCTCATATTTGGGACAAAAGAAGTGAGAATTTCTGGCATGTTTTGATTGTGTTTAACAGCATGACGATGAACCCTGCAATTACTCTTGGATCGTTGACATACATTTTTGTATACTTTTTATACACGGTGGGTATGGTTGTCCTGCGAGAGAACGTTCTGTGCTGGTGATTTGGTCCTGTCAGGTGCTGGTGGGTCCTGATTCTGTGCTGGTGGGTTTGTTTACATTGTATCAGAACGGCAATAAAACGACTGTTTTGTTGCTTAATTTTTCTCTGATGTGTCATAAGTACCATGCAAAGTATATTACAACAATATTATATTGCAAAAGTCGTGCAAGTTCGTTAAACGGAATTGTCCTGACGCTGTGCTGGTGATAAGAAAAACGGTTCTGATTCTGTGCTCCTATGTCCTGGTTCTGTGCCTTTATATTTTAGTTAAAAGTGGCATATATTCAAGATCATTGGTGCTGTACTGTTATTGACTAATTAACTGTTGTCTGCTTTCTTGAAATTGACATTGTTGTGAATCTGTTTACTGTTATTATGAGAGAAAAAATACCCCTATTTTTTAAATTTTTTTTTTTAAATTAACTGTAATCTTATTTATTGGCCTGTTAATGGAACCCTTCTTGCCACCTTTTTAGATAAGAAAATATGTTTACGATTTTCGGGATTACGATCATTTTGCAAGATCACCAAAATACATTGTAATTTATACAATACTTATATAAAGTAGATGATGTGGTATGTTTGTTGTCAATGGACAAATTTCCATAAGAAACCAAAGGAAGTATGTGTTAACAACCATACGTCATCGTACGACCTTCAACAATAATCCATAAAATAAAAATGTAAAAGGTTTTGCATAAAAATGGAGAGCAAAAATATAGAACAAAGGAATTTCTGAGCGTTTGAAACATATGTCTTTAGCAGCTTAAAACACATTTGTGTGTGAACAATTTAGTGCTGACTATAAGAATGACAATAGTATTGCGAGTTTGTTTGTTTGGGTTTTTTTTTTTGGGGGGGGGATAAGTTAGAGCGAGGTTACAGTGAAAGTTTTAAGCTTAGAATAGTTTCTCGTAAGATTTAAAAGTTGTATTTTAAAAGAAAAATGTATCTTATAGCTATTAATAAAATTGAGAATGGAAATGGGGAATGTGCCAAAGAGACAACAACCCGACCATAGAAAAAAACAACAGCAGAAGGTCACCAGCAGGTCTTCAATGTAGCGAGAAATTCCCGCACCCAGAGGCGTCCTTCAGCTGGCCCCTGTACAAATATATACTAGTCCAGTGATAATGAACGCCATACTAATTTCCAAATTGTAAACAAGAAACTAAAATTAAAATAATACAAGACTAACAAAGATCAGAGGCTCCTGACTTGGGACAGGCGCAAAAATGCGGCGGAGTTAAACATGTTTGTGAGATCTCAACCCTCCCCCTATTCCTCTAACCAATGTAGAAAAGTAAACGTATAACAATACGCACATTAAAATTCAGTTCAAGAGAAGTCCGAGTCTGATGTCAGAAGATGTAACCAAAGAAAATAAACAGAATGACAATAATACATAATAACAACAGACTACTAGCAGTTAATCCTTCCCGTTAGGGGTTTAGTATCATACCATCATAACATATATGAGAAGAACATAACCCGTGTCATGCCAACAATTGTTTTTAGAATAAATGTGTTTAGTTCCGATGCAAAGACCTTATCAGTGACTCAATATTAACGCCAAAATATGCAATCTTTAATGACTTGACAACAGTATCGTAATTATATCCCTTCTTAATAAGTCTATTCAAAGGTTTTGTAAGTTTCTGAGGTGAATACTGACACCTTTGTGCTTTATAAAGAATATTTCCATAAAAAATTGGATGTGAAATACCTGAACGTATTAGAAGTCTGCATGTTGAGCTATATTTACGAATGATGTCTTTATACCGATGATAAAATTTAGTAAATGTTTTGACTAGTTTGTGATATCGAAAACCCTGGTGTAATAATTTTTCAGTAATACATAAATTTCTCTCGTTAAAATCTAAAACATTGTTACATACACGAGCGAATCGTACAAGTTGAGATACATAAACACCGTAAGATGGTGACAAGGGAACGTGACCATCTAAAAACGGATAATTAACGATAGGAAATGAAAAATCATCCCTTTTATCATAAATTTTAGTATTCAGCTTTCCATTAGTGATATAGATATCAAGATCGAGAAAAGGGCAGTGGTCATTTTTAGTATTAGCTTTATTTAAAGTAAGTTCAAGAGGATAAATTTCATTAATATACATACTGAAGTCGTCATTATTGAGAGCCAAAATATCATCCAAATATCTAAAAGTATTATTAAATTTGTATATCAGATGTTGTTTCGATGGGTCTTTGCTTATTTTTGTCATAAATTGTAACTCATAACAATACAAAAACAGGTCCGCAATAAGTGGTGCACAGTTAGTCCCCATTGGAATTCCGATAATCTGACGATATACGGAATCCCCAAAGCTAACAAAAATGTTATCTAGTAAAAATTCAAGGGCATATATAGTATCAAAGCATGTCCAATTAACATAGTTTTTTTTGTTTATTGCTACTAAAAAATGACCTAAAAGAGTTTGAACATATATATTCACATTCTGATTTTTTGAATGCCCATTTAGTTAGGTGTGTGAATTTTTTCTTAATGAGAATGTGAGGCAATGTGGTATACAGGGTAGAAAAATCAAAACTTTGAACAGATTCAAAATCACCAATATAAGCATGCAATTTATCCAAGTACTTCCAACGAGTTCTTGACACTCCAAAAGTAATTTATTCCACTATTTTCGAAGGCCTTAATTTGAACAATTTATTATCAGGTTTTTAATTGTACCAAGTGTGCTGGTAAGAAGAATAGACAATTTAGTAGTTGAACAATGGCTTGAAGACGAAATAAATCTATATGTGTAAGGGGTTTTGTGTAGCTTCGGAAGCCAATACATAGTTGGGACTTTCATTGTATTAGGCTCTGCTTGTAAAGCGGTGGCTAAAAGTTTATGTTTGTTACAGATTTCGTTTTCTGAAAATGGAGTCAGTTGTTTTGGATCTCATCCAGAAATGCTGTTTTGTCGAAATCATAGGCGTTGAATGGGCCGTAATGTCTCCTTGGTTTTTTTTTTCCTGAAGATTCTTTTTGTTTTTCTTCTTTTGTTTTTTTTTCTGCATCAGCAGGCGAGACAAAGCATGTCTGCAGTCTATCCCTGTTATTTGAAAAAAATAATACTGTAACCAAATCCAAAATTTATTTGAATTTTTTTTTATTATACTTTGCCTACAAGTATGTCAATTATTGATTTTACAATTTGAAAATTCTGTTTTAGGGTCTTATCTGAAATCAGTGGTGCCCTCTGATCCATTTTTTGTCATTTAGTTGCCTCAACTAAATTTGACATTTTAATTAATTTCAGGTAGAATGGGAGTCTTTTATCTATCTTGAAATGTAATATAACAGAACACATCAGGTCTACATTTCGAGCCTTCGACATTAGTCGAAAAAGCGAGACTAAGCGATCCTACATTCCGTCGTCGTCGGCGGCGGCGTCCACAAATATTCAAGTTTTTGAAATTTTAATAACTTTCTTAAAACTACACTGGATTTCTACCAAACTTGGACAGAAGCTTGTTTATGATCATAAGATAGTATCCAGAAGTAAATTTTGTAAAAATAAAATTCCATTTTTTCCGTATTTTACTTATTAATGGACTTGGTTTTTTCTGTGGGAAACATAACATTCACTCTGTGGTTAAAGTTTTTAGAATTTTAATAACTTTCTTAAACTATCCTGGGTTTGTACCAAACTTGGACGGAAGCTTGTTTATGATCATAAGATAGTATCCAGAAGTAAATTTTGTAAAAATGAAATTCCATTTTTTCCATATTTTACTTATAAATGGACTTTGTTTTTTCTGCGGGGAAACATAACATTCACTCTGTGGTTAAAGTTTTTAGAATTTTAATAACTTACTAAAACTATCCTGGGTTTGTACCAAACTTGGACAGAAGCTTGTGTATGATCATAAGATAGTATCCAGAAGTAAATTTTGTAAAAAGATAAATCCATTTTTTCCGTATTTTGCTTTTAAATGGACTTAGTTTTCTGCGGGGAAACATTACATTCACTCTGTGGTTAAAGTTTTAAAATTTTTTATAACTTTCTTAAACTATCCTGGGTTTGTACCAAACTTGGACAGAAGCTTATTTATGATCATAAGATAGTATCCAGAAGTAAATTTTGTAAAAAGATAACTCCATTTTTTCTGTATTTTACTTTTAAATGGACTTAGATTTTCTTCCAGTTAACATTACATACAGTCTGCAGTTTTCAAAACATTTATCAGATTCATAAACTATGCTGGATTTTTACCAAACTTGAACAGAAGCTTCTTACAATCATAAGATAGTATCAAGAGGAATATTTTTATTGATTTTTTTCCTCATTTTTGTTTAGCCTGCAATTTACAGCAAAAGTAGGCGAGACACTGGGTTCCGTGGAACCCTTACGAATTTTTAATTCATTCACCCATATCAGATTTAGGAATGTCATTTTCAAAAACAAATTTACTGGATTTTTCTCCTAAACTTCAATTATTATACATGTACAAAACACAAGTGTTTGGTGATCAGATGTTTGTTTAACCTTCTACATTATTAAAGGGAAATAGCAAGTTTTTGCGGAATTAGATCTAGAACTAGAATTATAAATTGAAAAATCTTAACATTGATGTAGGCAAGTATTGATATTTAACTCGGTTTTATCTTTTCTATAAATTGAATAAAAAACAATTTGCATTTAGGGCTATTCCAGAAAAAAAATGTATGGGGGGGGGTTGGAAGGCAGTTTTTGTCAGCACCCGCCACCCAGGCAATTGTTATTGAGAATTATATTGCATTATAGTGTGAAAAGTTGCTCTGATACCCTTCACCCATGTATTATTAATACAATGTGCCTTCCAACCCCCCAAATACATTTTTTTCTGGAATAGCCCTAAATGCAAATTGTTTTTTATTCAGATCAAGACATTTGAAAGTAAATATTGGTTTTATTCAAGTTGTCAAACAATTGAAAGAAAAACCCAGCAGCCAATAGAGTCTCCCAAATGAAATGTTTAATTGAATTTTGGTGTATATTTTTGGATGTCGATGTAAACAAGTGTATTCTTGTCTCTATAAATAAATTATTTACTGTTTACAATTCCAAATGAAAACTAAAATTTCTGCTTTAATTTGATTGGATTTTAAAGGTAAATAATTCAATTGCATTTTGATACATTATTTGTTGGAAAGTTTTAACGTCTGTCAATCACTTTTAATTTTTCTAGCGTTGAAGGGGCATTGGCTGTCAAACTCGTGTACCCTGATTTGACTCTAACTCTTATTGGATTTATAACGATGTAAAATATTTATCAAAATTATAATAAGACTAAAATTAACAATATCAAGGCATAGACCCAATTATATGTAGCTTGGTTTCATGTATTTAAATCTATAGGCGCCATGTAATCAACTATGGAGTGGACCCACAGAGGCCTCGGATTGCCATAAGAAATTTATATAAACTTAAATATAAACTTTTTTTTTTTATTTAAAATATAAATTTAAATAATAAACTTAAATAGATACTGGATTCCTGCATTTACATTTTTATGTGTCTAATTTCATATACTAGATTAAAAGTATATGCTTATCATTGTTTTAACTTGTTTAAGAATAATTTTTTGTGGATAGAAACAGTCAATCAAATGATTTTCTTTTGTTTCACTTTCAATATTGACATTCTTTTCCTTTAAATGATTAAATACGCACAATGCATGCTGTATCCATTTCTAGTTTAGAGGTTAAATTGAAGTTCACATAAATACATATTTGATTTTGATATTGGCATTTCTTGATTTTTTTGTTAAAAAGTTGGGACTTTGAATTTCAAAAATATAAGAATAAACATTTCATTAGGGAGACAACAAATAATGTTTATATTTTTATTTTTTATTTTATTTTTTTGTACCTATCATACTGTTGATATGATTTGCCTGATGCTAGCAAATGTTCAATATCGAGGTCATTTTCTTTGTAACTATCCTCTATTTGTTTGTTAGTATTGATTAATACTCTTGTGATGTTTTGTTCTCTCTCTGAAGCAGATACTCTTGGTGTTAAATTGAATGATGCGGCGACAGCTTCCTTAAAATTGACGTTTAGGTTTTTTTCCATCAATGGTTGGATCAAACCAACAAAGGTTTTGACTATCTTATTTCCTTGAGTTGGTGTATTGCATTTTGCAGTAAGGGAGCTGAATGACTCGACCATTTGAGTGCATGCTGAATTTAATCTAGACTGGAGGAAGGAAGTATGGAGAGACGACTGCTCCATGAGGACAGTTTGGCACGCAAAACAGTTGTGCAATGAATGTTCTCTCCTGGCACCATCTGACAATTTCAACCATTTATTCAACGAGAAAAATTCAATAAAAGTTTTTTTTTCTCCATTTGTATTTCTGTTCTTATAGTATTTATTTTCACTTAAATAGTCTTGTATTCTTTTACATTGTTGTTTAAATACATCATAAGTTGTAATATGTAAGCTTTTGCATCTATCTACAAATGCACAATAATTATCATATCTTTGTGTTAATGAAATGCCATTATAATATTTCGGAATAAAGGATTTATTTGAAATACTGGCATTTGTTTCTTGTTCTTCCAGATGCTTGTTGAAGTTTTTGATTTCAGAGAGATCCTTTGAGCTTCTCCCTATAAAAACCTTTGCAAAATTGCAATAATTCATATTAATGAAGAAATTGTCTTGTCAGTTCATGTTTTTTCATTATTTTCCTAATAAAAAACAGCAATAATAAGTGAGAGGAAGATGAAATTAATTTCAATTGGGCTTTGTCATTGAATCCTCTTCATGGCTGTGTCAAGGACAGGAAGTGCACATTTTTTGGTTAAATATTTTTTGTTTTCTTGCTGAAGTTATTCAGTGGTGTGGAATAATCATCCCATTACATATGGAACATTGGAAATAAAAAAATAAAAACATTTAATAAAAGACAAAAGCAAGTATTCCCTTCTGATTGGTTGAATTTGTTTTTCTTATTATTTGTTAAAAATAGATGGTAATTTACAAATATTAGTATCTAAAGTACTGGGTTGTATTTATTAGAATATCTGAAGATAATTTCTTTGAAATTGGATTTGTTTTTAAAATTGAAGGAAAAAGGGGGGGGGGTATTAAGAAGCCAAATGGGTCTACCCTTGTGGATCCTTTGTGTCCTTAGTATTGAGCCAAGGGGACCTTTACTTTCCTATACTTTGTTGATGCACAAATAAAATTTAAATTATTAATGCCGAAATGAATGGGACTAAGATGATGGTATCCAGCTACACAAAAATCTAAGTCCAGATTCCAGCTTCATATTTGAGAATATTATTGGTGGTTCACTCTGCATTTTCCAGGCTTGTGACTGGCAAGAATACATGAAATCTTGGCTGCATTACCCACTCATTATGTGACTGAAAATAAGTCTTCGTCATTTCGTCTATATATAAGATAATATTATAATCTACATGTAGTGTTGAAAGCATTTAAGAATGCCTAGATTACAGAACCAGATGTACATTTCTTCTGAATATGCCTCTTCAGTGATGCTCTTAAAAACAATCGAGGATTTGTCCAACTCTCATAGGTGTGGAACTCCGAGAAATGATCAACTGTAGCCACATCTCACGTAGGTGTGCATGCTGACCATTATAATATTGTACACAAGTTTCAATAATGAAATATTACTGAGAGATAAATGGTAAAAAATCTGTTAATAATGATCTTGCATAAAATAACAGCATAGCACTACATCATTAGTCCTAATTTTTACTATTTGGTTTTGGGGACATATATATATGAATCAAGTGACCACTCATGAAATACTAATTCTAGGAAGCTGTCACTAATGAAAGAGGTTAATATTACATAGAATCTGAACTAGAAAGGACTAGTTAAAATACATCATGCAAAGAATATATTCGTACAGGTCTGTTGGATCCTGATGCCAATCTGAGGTTGATGCAGCTAGTTGAGGGACATTGCATTTAGTCCAAAGAAGTAAGTGAAAATGCAGTACTAGCAGCACAAATCACGTCAAATTATAATTTTATTGGCACAGTTGATAATTTATGATCAAACAGACATGTATATAAATGTCTTTAAACCGATAGATATATATAAACGTTTGCCAACTTCCAAATAATCCCGCATTGAAAACTTGAAAATATAAATGCTCAACAACTGCCGTTCAACGGAAATTTCCGTATTATGTAACAACGTCTTTCGTGCGCTTGATAGATGGGGATAAATATCTCGCGACCGTAGTAACCCTTCTATTTTCACAAAAATCGGGTTACTAGAGAGGAAAGTTATTATAAAGGAAAACTGTTTTGGAAAGCTCAATAATCCATTATTAAGAAAACTGCTGCGCGCTTTATAAATATGTTACTGTAATAAAAATTGAAACGAAAACGAGCTGTAATTTAACGTTATATCATGTCCGGTAAATAGATATTGTATTTTTTTTATAAGATATACTTTTCTTGACAAGCGCGCAGCACTTTTCAATTACGGGTGATAATAAGGCTTCGTTTAAAAAAAAAATTAAAGTGTTTTGATAAGCTTAGTAACCCGCTTTTTGCCAATTTGGTTAAGGTAGTTTACCCTTGTCGAAGTCACGTGACGAAAGAGGTCATGACCCATTTTTTTTATTGTAACGAATCCTTTTTACATGACCAACTGTATGGTAACACTTGAGACAACAGGCGTGCACATTTAACGAATTTTTCACAAAAATAGGTTTTTTACACGATTTACGATACGAAGTACCTTAACCTACCTGCGTGGAATGTTGGTGAATTGGTGATTTCCTTTTTCAGAACCTCAATGTAAAATTTACGTCAAACAATAATAATATTATTAGCAGCTTTATCGGCCGGAACAAAAACAAATTCCTTGGCTAGTTCTTTTAGTTTATGTTTGATACGAGAAATAGGTTTTTTGTGGTTATTGTTTATAGTAAAATGTTCTTTAAAATGTTGAATACGTATATCAACTATCTTCATTACTGAATTAAAAAAAGAGTCCAAAGATTTTTTTGTCAGCTTTTCCCCGTTTTATCCATTTCATACAGTAAGTATGGAGTGAGTCGTGGATGATATTACGACACTCATTCCAATTAATAATTGACGGGGGACGATATTTAGGTCTTTTACTGAGGAATGATTTTAACTCTCGGTCTTGAACGATGTTAAGATCTCCTGTTATAACATGGGAAATGGGTCCATAAATATAATCGGATTTACTGCAATTACATGAAGTAGGTGTATTTTCACTGATATTAACATCTTTACACAATTGACTATAATTAAACACAAATTTCCGGGTAGATTTCTTGTATATATATAACAAATAAGAGGTAGCTCAGTATTGTCAAAATATCCAGGAATTTGTTCTTTAACCGAATGGTCGTTAAATATACCGGCAATATTTACAAAATCAAAGCCTTTATTGACATACTTAATTTTAATAAAATGTTTTTTATGATCTTCAGGGCGATCAATTTTGGGAAATAATTTAGAATAACAATATGCCATAATAATTTGAACAATTTCATACTTGGGACTGCTATATGAAATTGTGTTGCAATCCTCCAAAATTTTATTTAACTTATAAACCGGTAACGAACAGAGTTTTGTTAACAGATAATGTCTGCCGTTGTTTTTTGAAATAGAAATTAGGTCCGAAATATTGGTATGATTGGCCCGAAATTTTCTTTGATTGCGATTTGTTCTACGACCGTGAGAACGTTTTTTACGAACAGTTTTTAGAAACTATATCCAGAATGTTAACGGAATTGGTTCTAGATATATTACCAATTCTCATGATATTATCATTTAGACCGAGAGGGTAAACTGTCTGTAATTTTTTAATCCAATTTAATTCAATTATTTTCCGTGATCGTACAAACTTATATATATGTTTGTATATAACAAATTTGTATTGTCTTGGTATCAATCCTGTAATTTTGGATTTTAAACCAATAAAAATTACTTACTTACTTACTTACTTACAGTGGCGGATCCAGAAATTTACATAAGTGGGGCCCACTGACTGACCTAAGAGGGGGCCCGCTCCAGTAACGCTTCAATGATTCCCTATATAAGCAACCAAATTTTTTCCCAAAAAGGGGAGGCCCGCCCCCCCCCCCCTAAATCCGCCTCTGGATCAAACCTGGTTTTACAGCTGGCTAAACCTCTCACTTGTATGACAGTCGCATACAATTCAAAGTTGTAAGTTATCATCACGCTCATTTATCATGCAGTGTTGGAGATACAATATTGCTGAACCAGTGACGTAGCTTCCATTGAGGCGGTGTGCATTTCCAATTTCTTTTCACACGAACGAAAAATAGAAATGGATAAAAGGAGATAATAACGCTAATTCAAGAGTGATGGTATTGAATGAAAAATGTTAAAAAAAATCGATCCTTTACACGCGTATTCCATGTTATTTAGTTACAAGTAAAAGAATGGGCCCAATTTTGTTTCTTAAAAATGACCAAAGTAGAAACGTAGACACTGTTTCAAACAATAGCTTAGAACTGTCAAACTGCTTAAATCTTTTTTTATTTTATTTAGAAGAAGTGGTATAGCTGAATTTTATGTGCAAAAGTTTCATATTTTCAATTGTATTCTATATTTTCTTTCAAAAATAAAGACATACTTCAGTTAGATAATTTATGTTCTTTCAATCAAATGACGGAACAGTAGGTTCAATGTGCATAAAAAATATGAGATTTCGTATACGATTGTCAATAAGACAACTATCAACCAGAGACCAAATTATGTGGATAAATATATATAAGCAAATATCACTGCAATGAGTACACCCATATCGTATATACATGTATCTATAGTTAGCTAAAAAAATGGGTGCACCCATATCGTATATCTATAGTTAGCTATTAAAGGACATGAATCGAAAAATGTAACACAATTGCAAACGGGAAATACAACGGCTTCGTTCTTGTTAAAATTCAAACAATAAAATAATAACTGATAACGCAGACGGTAACAAACTACAATCACCATAAATTAAGACTTAAGAATGACACAAATAGAGTATGGCCAATCATAACCCTTGTTACAACCACAGTGTGTCCCAAAGAAGAACAAATAATGAAAGTGTAACATAACAAACAACACGTCATTTAAAATTCTTGGAATCTTTAATCTACGCCTATGACAACGATGTGTAAACAAAACAAAGACATATAAGGTAAACATGTCAAAAATAGGGGTCAACATTGTGCTATTATCTTAATCACTTTTATAACTAACAAATGTGTAAAATAAAGGCAACAGTGGTATAAAATTGAGAATCGAAATGGGGAATGTGTCAAAGAGACAACAACCCCACCATGGCACAGACAACAGCAGAAGGTCACCAATAGGTCTTCAATGCAGCGAGAAACTCCCGCACCTGGAGGCGTCCTTCAGTTGGCCCCTAAACAAATATATATACTAGTTCAGTGATAATTGACGTCATACTTAACTCCAAATTATACACAAGAAACTAAAGTTAAAAATCAAACAAGACTAACAAAGGGCAGAGACTCCTGACTTGGGACAGGCGCAAATGCGACGGGGTTAAACATGTTTATTTTTTTATATCTCAACCCCCCCCCCCCCCCCCCCTAATACCTCTAGCCGGCAATGTAGAAAAGTAAACGTATAACAATACTCACAGTAAAATTCAATTCAAGAGTATACCGCTATTCGAAAGTCATAAATCGATCCAGAGAAAACAAATCCGGGTTACCAACTAAATAAAACAGAGGTAATCAAATCAACTATACGAGGAAAACAGCGAAACAACAGAAACACTGAAGTGTGACAAAAAACAAACGACGATACAAACATTGTACCAAGGAACCACAAAATGGTATATAGAGCAAGAATATTAACAAAAATTAAAACAAAAATACACAATTGACCATAGTACAAGAACACAATGACGGGATGCATAAGTACAGAGCCACGTCATATATGTATCATAGAAACATAAAAAAAGGCATATAGACAAAGCGCATTAGCTGAAATGAAAGGCAAGAATACGAAAATGTTTTACAATATCACAATAACGGAATGTATAAAATTCGTTGAAAAAGTGTACCTGCAAATTCAAAAAATATCTTGTCAATAAGAAACTCCAACAAACTGATCACTTGTTCCTCTGTGTAACATGTTTTACTGTTTTGTTCCATAAAATATGTCGTATGGTATCCCAAAGTAATGAATGTATAGCCTATGCTACCGTTTTTATGTTGAAAGTATTTTGAATTATTTCTTTTAAACGATTTTTCAATTTCATATGGGGAATACAGGGTTGAAAAATCAAAGGTTTGATAGAACCAATTTCAGAAAAAGATCGAGATTTAAAATTATCTATAAGTTCTTTATAGTTTTTTTAGAATCCTCATATGGTTAATACCACTACGCGAGTAAGCAGTTTCACAGTATTTCTGAAGACCCTCTTTCACTGCGAACAGAATTTTGGTCAATCTAATGGTAATTCTTTTGTCGAACATGCAGATGAGCCGGCAATGTACCGTTGTTTGTACGGAATTTTGTGAAGCTTAGGTAGCCTTGTTTTGACCCATTCTGACAAAGTGTGCAGTTCAACTTCTTCTCGTTTAGCCCATCATCTGGTGTAGTCCTCAATGGAATCCATAATTATTTTGAAGTTATGGTTCAAATTAATGTGTTGGGGTTCTCTAAACTTATGACCATTAGAAATCTCCGTTCGGAGCTTTTCATGTTCAATTATGATCAATTATGTTTAGATCCCCGGGGAGGAATAACATGGCCAGAGGGACTAAACAAATAAAACCAATAAAAGCCTGGAGTTAGGAAATACGATTACCAAGATTTATTTTGTCCGGCAGAACCCAATGCTTTTGATTGACAATGAGAGGTGTACGTATTCTATAAATGGACTTGTTTAGCAAGAATGGACACGCGCAAACAGCTCGTACATAAGGCTACATCCCCTGCCATCCTTCGGTGTTAAATGTTTTAATCATTTCAGAAAAATCACCGCCACCAGAAGATCGGTTAATACATTACATATCTTTACCAAGTAAGATCATTTACATAAATAAGACCGTTATAGTTTTCTCGTTTGAATTGGTTTACATTGTAATTTCGGGGCCATTTATAGCCGACTATGCGGTGTGCGCTTTGCTCGTTGTTGAAGGTCGTACGGTGACCTATAGTTGTTAATTTGTGTGTCATTTTGTTCTCTTGTGGAGAGTTGTCTCATTTGCAATCAGACAACATCTTCTTTTTTTATATTCAGTCAACTTCCCGAGTCAATAGTATTCATTCACCAGACCCTTACAATCATTAGTTGATCTTACCAAAAGGCTACATGATATTTATACATCAGGCTAATATCAAGATAGAAAATTTGTGAAAATAATCTGAATAAGAATATGAAAAAGCACAATATATATATAATATATATATTAAAGAGGAGGATAATGAGGAAGACACAGACACGTCCAACTCGGAGGACGAAATCATAATTCCGCATTTTAAAAAGAAGAGTTCATGGATTCCAAAGCCTAGCAAATCTGCTACACTGGAAGATGTTATTGACAAAATCAAATCGGATGTTGTTCATCTAGCCAGCAACAAGTACTCCTCGTCGTTTTATAACACCTCTTCTGACGAGAAAAAAGCCATACAATCGCTGAGAAACCGAGATGATATTGTTATAAAACCAGCAGACAAGGGAAGTGCCATTGTGATAATCGACAAAGCCAACTACATCGCGGAAGCAGAGCGTCAGCTCTCTGATGAGAGGTTTTATAAGAAACTTGACTATGACCCTACTTCCGAGTTTAGTTCCAAAATTATTACTGCGTTACAAACCATGCACAATGACGGTCACATAGATGAGGATACAATTGGATATTTAAAACCAGAAAACGCCAAGTCTGGTCGATTGTATCTTCTTCCTAAAATACACAAGGTTAACAACCCTGGTAGACACATTGTATCCGCCAACGGCCACCCGACTGAGCAAATCTCGGAATTTGTAGACTTTCATTTAAGATATCATGTAGAAAATCTTCCTTCTCACATTCAAGACACTACAGATTATCTTCGCAAAATGGAATCAATGAACCGTCTTCCTCCGGAAACCCTCCTTGTCACTTTAGATGTCACCTCATTGTATACCAACATACCTCATGATGACGAAATACAATCATAATGTAGGGAAATATGGGACTCGCGCAATACTTTAGAACCACCTACCGAATGTTTAGTCCAGCTGCTTACTCTGGTCCTGAAATGCAACAATGTTACCTTTAATGGTGACAATTACCTTCAAATAAACGGGACAGCGATGGGGACGGAAATGGCACCGTCTTACGCCAATATTTTCATGGGAAAATTAGAGAAACAAATTATTTCAACATCTTTATCCAAACCTCTGTCTTGGTTCCGTTTCATCGATGATGTTGACATGAAATGGATTTAATCCCAACAAAAATTGGATGCTTTTATCAGACATGCAAACAACGGCCACCAGTCATTTAAATTGACATATGAAATATCCGACTCTAAGATATCTTTCTTAGACACAACTACATCTATAAAGGACGGTGTCATATCAACAGACCTCTACTGTAAACCTACAGATAAACATCAGTACCTTACTCCCCAAAGCTGTCACCCCAAACACTGTACAAAAAGTATCCCGTACAGTCAAGCTCTCAGAGTAAATCGGATTTGCTCCTCTGAGGGGGCTGTCACTCAGCGGTTACAGGAACTTCGCGGATTTTTAATCAAACGAGGTTATAAGAAATGGGACATAGATAAGGGGTTTGCGCGTGCTAACAATAACAGCCGCAATGACCTGTTACAGTACAAAAAGAAGAGGCGCAGCAAAATAGTTCCATTTGTTTTAAGTTTTTTAACATACAATCCCGCCTTTACTAACCTTTCACGTTTGATCCGTGCCAATTGGCAAAGTATTGCCAATCACTCATAATTATCCAAAATCTTTCCCGATCCTCCTGTCTTAGCTTTTCGGAGACCAGCAAGTCTAAAAGACTTATTTGTGAAAGCTGCCGTCTCCTCTAATAAAAGCTGTTCAACTACAGGATGGTGCAAGTCATGTGGTAACAAACGATGTCTGACTTGCCAACAAATACTGAATACTCAAACATTTACTTATCACTCTACTGGGTCTGTGTACACAATATTTTGTAATGTAACTTGCAAAACCCAGAATGTTGTATACATTCTTCAGTGTCGATGTGGCATGCAGTATGTTGGCGTAACAGAACAGCCATTCAACAAACGCATGAATGGTCATCGTAGTGACTACACCTGCAAGCCCGACCTCCCCGTAAGTTGTCATTTGAGATCACATGGGCACGCCCAAGCTGATCTTAAAAAACTTACCATCACCATCATAGATCACAACGAGGACTGGTCAAAGGCCGACAGACTTGCTCGGGAAAGTTTTGGATAATAAAGCTCAGGACAGTTTCCCCAGAGGGCATTAATGAAAAAACATAGAAGAGTCACGCATTTCCCCTACCATCACTAATTTCCTGCCATCACTTGTGTCCAGTAACACCGGCTTCCGTACTGGACTCTTACACTTTTCAGGAATTTTTGAATTATACTAGTTTTAATTACAGTTGGCAGGGATGTGTAAATACGCAGCCACGTTCTATTACTTAACATTAGTAAAAATTTATTACTCATTTTTCTTATCATCTTAGTACTATATTTTTGGGATTGTTTAAATACGCAGTCTCTGTTGCAATTGCTCTACCGTTGTCATGTTTTAAATATTATACCAGCTTAGATCGGTCAGGACTGTTTATTGGTACTGTATTTCCACGCAGTTGTTTAACATCTCCACTGTCACCACCTTTGGGAATTTAGAGTTGTGCCAGTTCACATCGTAAATAACTATTTTTATTTTGGCATATCTTTGTAGTCTTTGCGCCGTGTTTGGAAATTTTAAAATTGTTCCAGCGTTCGCTCAAATTGTATAATTTCAAGATTTTGATAGAGTCTTAATTTGAATTGACATGATTCATTTGTCATCGTGCAATTACCGAGGAAGGATATCTGTTATCCGAAATATCTAACATATAATTGTTCGTTTTATTGTGTTTTTGGTGATGTTGAACCCTTTTAGACTTGTTATATATTATATTTTGTAGTGTACTGAATCATGTTTATATGATCCATCGCCCCGTAAGATTTATCGTTGACTATTTATTCAGTCATTTAATATATCGCCAATGGCAGTCAGCAGGGTTTAAGAACATCGATCAGTTGTTCGAACTGTTAGTCAAATGCGCTTTGTTTAAATATACTTTTTCACTTTTTTGGTCTTTTGGAAAATGCTGTTTGTGCTGTATTTAGACCCATCTACAACGAAATTTGTTTTACATGCACACGTATAAAAATTGAGGTTTTTATCCAACGCAATCATAGGTTTGAACGTAGTTTTCAATTTAGACTCGTTTATATTTTTTCGTTTGGGCATGTATCATATTTTCCCTCCGGTTTATATGATCCGTTCATCCTATATTGACTCTTAAAATTCAAGAGTCTATCTGAAATTGAGGGTAAATTATATGGCCTTCCAAATACCGTTTCGATCCCTAACATCACTGAAGAGACATATATTGTCGAAATCTAGATCTGGTGTACAAAAAAAATATTGACACCTTGTGTTTGTGGCATGACATCTTGGTCACAAGTTTATCGTTTTCTGTTTAGTATTAAATTTATATTAAGATCCATTTGTTAAATCTCGTGATCAATTTTATTTGGCAATCGCCAATGGCAGTCAGCAGGGTTTAAGAACGTCAGTTGTTCGACCTGTTAGTCAAATGCGCTTTGTTTAAATATACTTTTTCACTCTTTTGGTCTTTTTGAAAATGTTGTGTGTGCTGTATTTAGACCCTTCTACAACGAAATTTGTTTTACATGCACACGTATAAAAATTGCGGTTTTTATCCAACGTTAACGCAATCATAGGTTTGAACGTAGTTTCCAATCAGACTCGTATATATATAATACTAGCTCTCATATTTGAAAAATCCACAGGGGCCAAAATGCGAAACTACACACCTAACTGTGGAGTGCTACCTAATTATGCTGAAAACAAAAGGGTCTGGAGTGGTGTAATTTTTAATCTACACCATTGTCCTATATTAGTTATATATAGAGTTGAATTCTTTGATTTGTCGTTTTTACCCGATGACGGCTGACAAATTGGACCTCGTAATTTTAGTATTATAGATATATACCTGTATACCGGTACAGCTGTCATGAAAAAGAAGTTCTCATATAGTTTGACGTCCAAATGGACAAATATTCTGGAATATTATTTCTCTTCTGGATACACAAAACTCATCAGTCGAACAAACTGACGATGTCATTGCAAACAACAATACACAAAACACATCAGTCAAACAAACTGACGATGTCATTGCAAACAACAATACACAAAACACATCAGTCGAACAAACTGACGATGTCATTGCAAACAACAATACACAAAACTCATCAGTCGAACAAACTGACGATGTCATTGCAAACAACAGTACACAAAACTCATCAGTCGAACAAACTGACGATGTCATTGCAAACAACAGTACACAAAACTCATCAGTCGAACAAACTGACGATGTCATTGCAAACAACAGTACACAAAACTCATCAGTCGAACAAACTGACGATGTCATTGTAAACAACAGTACACAAAACTCATCAGTCGAACAAACTGACGATGTCATTGCAAACAACAGTACACAAAACTCATCAGTCGAACAAACTGACGATGTCATTGCAAACAACAGTACACAAAACTCATCAGTCGAACAAATTGACGATGTCATTGCAAACAACAGTACACAAAACTCATCAGTCGAACAAACTGACGATGTCATTGCAAACAACAATACACAAAACTCATCAGTCGAACAAACTGACGATGTCATTGCAAACAACAATACACAAAACTCATCAGTCGAACAAACTGACGATGTCATTGCAAACAACAATACACAAAACTCATCAGTCGAACAAACTGACGATGTCATTGCAAACAACAGTACACAAAACTCATCAGTCGAACAAACTGACGATGTCATTGCAAACAACAGTACACAAAACTCATCAGTCGAACAAACTGACGATGTCATTGCAAACAACAATACACAAAACTCATCAGTCGAACAAACTGACGATGTCATTGCAAACAACAATACACAAAACTAGTCAAACAAACTGACGATGTCATTGCAAACAACAATACACAAAACACATCAGTCGAACAAACTGACGATGTCATTGCAAACAACAATACACACGTAAAGCCGAGGCTAAGCTCAGATGCTCCCGAATAAAGGGTATGCACGATATTTGTTCAAACAGCACGGTTCTGGTTGAAATTCTGTTAAGAGGAACATACTTTGACAGCATTGAACGAACTAATTTTTTTTCTTTTATACCACTCCATTTTCTTGCAATTTTGAACCTTTTAATACAAGAAGAAGTTTGGGGTAAAACAAAACAAAATAGGACAAATAAACATTTTATATGCCGAACCTTTGACTTTTTTGTAGGCAGATTAATCAAGTATCACTTAACAGATAAAGGCAGATGTGGTGTGAGTGCCAATGAGACAACTCTCCATCCAAATAACAATTTAAAAAAGTAAACCATTATAGGTTAAAGTACGGCCTTCAACACGGAGCCTTGGCTCACACCGAACAACAAGCTATAAAGGGCCCCAAAATTACTAGTATAAAACCATTCAAACGGGAAAACCAACGGTCTAATCTATATAAACAAAACGAGAAACGAGAAACACGTATATATTACATAAACAAACGATTAAGTATAATTCAGTTTGCAGTTAATGCCCCTGATAAGTAAAACAACTTGATGAACTATTGTTGTCAAAAGTATTTTGACACTTTAATTTTAATCCAGAAACTATATATAGAGATTGTATAATATTTGTTCATCTTATATAAATATTTAAACCCGAGACGAAGCAAACACGTAGATAAGACGCTAACACGACCAGTAAATTAAATAAGTCTAAAGCCCGAGACGAAGCAAACACGTAAATCAGAAGCTAACACGACCAGTAAATTAAATAAGTCTAAAGCCCGAGACTAAGCAAACACGTAAATCAGACGATAACACGACCAGTAAATTAAATAAGTCTAAAGCCCGAGACGAAGCAAACACGTAAATCAGACGCTGACACGACCAGTAAATTAAATAAGTCTGAAAAGAGTATGCGGGTCCATGCAAGTTGCAAGGATTATTCGATCTGCATTGTGAACGGGTTGTAGAAACCAGTATAGTTGATGAGGGTGGTAAAGGGTTATTTTTCGTGCAACGTGTTTTGCCATTTTTATTTCACGTGCAGCCGTGAAAAGGGTTCGTTATTCACTGTGTTTCGTGAAATCGTTAATAAGATCAACACGCAAGAGATTTTTAATTTTTCGTTCGTCGTGAAATTGCAATTTTATTTCGCGTTCTTTCGTGCAGATACCCCCACTTCTCAGTATGGACAACAATGAATATAAACATGCACATAATTTATTCATCGGTTCTTTCATTTCCATGTATATTTGGTTTTATAGAATGTGGTAGAGTTAAACAAGTTTTACGTGTGAACAAAACCGCCTCCTTTGTCTATCTTAACGAAATGGCGTAAAATTAAATGCACAATAACAAAACCTGTTCAATCCAGCTGCAAACATGATGACCACAAATTGTTTTACTTGCAATTACGACATAACAATTGACGGAAGGTTGAGAAATACCGAATAATAATATTTTTTTACGGGAAACGTTACATTTGTTTGAACAAAACTAGTACCTAGCTTTTGTTAGCTATTATTCGGGTGTTTCTCTGTCCAATATGTTCTCCCATTTATTTGTATTGTAGTCCTGTCATTTTATGTTGTCATTTTAATGTTATATTTAACATTGCTATAAAAGCGGGAGGTTTAACTTGGCACGCCATAAAACCAGGTTCAACCCACCATTTTTTTCTTAAAATGTCCTGTACCAAGTCAGGAAAATGACCATTGTTATATTATAGTTCGTTTCTTTGTGTGTTACATTTTAATGTTGTGTTTCTGTTGTGTCGTTTTTCTCCTCTAATATTTAATGCGTTTCCCTCAGTTTTAGTTTGTAACCCGGATTTGTTTTTTACTCAATCGATTTATGAGTTTCGAACAGCGGTATACTACTGTTGCCTTTATTCTGTATTGTTAACGGTATAAGTACATCATCTAGGTATCTGTAAGCATACTAGATGTCTTATTCATTTATTGCAACCAAGCTCATGCGGTTTCACTCGACTCTAATTTTCATTAAATAAGTTTTCCTACCTAACGTCGGTGGTCTCCTCTGGGCACTCCGACTTCCTCCACCAATAAAAACTGGCCGCCACGAAATATCCCAAAAGCGGTGCTTGAAAGTGGTGTTAACACAAAACAAAACAAAAACACAAATCAAATCATTTATTGCAATTATTTAAAAAATTAATGTCAATATATTTGCTACTTTCTGAAGGTTTTTTTTTATACAAAAATAAAAGATTCATGACAGTCTAGATAAAAGATAAACTTTTAAGGCATTGATACGGCTTGGGTATTATTTTGAGATATGCAACATGATATTGTAACAACCTAATACGTACATCAAGCTGTGATACTGTAATAGAAACGATTATAAAACTTTGATAAAATAGACCTAGCGTGAAATGAATTTAGGGGAATACTGGCTTATACTCTATTTCGCCATGATAGGCATTCTATGTATTTTGTTGTGTATCATTATGTCTATACATATATAACCATAATTTTTTTAAACTGTTTAATTTATATAAAACTCAACGATTAACCATATATTATATAATCTTTCTCTATATCTATAAATGCGATTATTTGCAATTTTGTTGGCAGTATGTACTGACTTCAATAAATCGACAATCATGATTGAGATATAGAAATATATAATCAGGACAACTTAGCCAAAGACAAATTGGACTAATTTAAAGACAACTCGGGTCAACTTTAAAGACAACTCGGACCAGTTTAAAACCCTTGTCAGGCCAGTGGCTCGTCGTGGCTTTTAAGTTTGATGTGTTTATTTTTGGTCTAGATTTTGCTCATGTCAGTTTCTTCCTACAGACCATCTTAACTTGCTGTGACGAAACATATGTTGTGCCTTGTTTGTTTTTGCCATATTTCTGCATTGTTTAATCACGGCTTAGCGCGATCAATCAGAAAAATAAAACAAATATCTTGCAATGCAATGCAAATATAAAGTAGATATATAGTAATCGTTTTTTTTTGGGTTTTTTTCATTTGTCAGATCGCCTCCATGTAACATTGTATTCTGCGATTACATTATTTTGTTCAAGTTGTCTTCAAGGGTGGTCAAGTTGTCGTAAGATTGGTCAGAGTTGTCATAAAATTGAGAATGGAAATGGGGAATATGCCAAAGATACAACAACCCGACCATAGAACAGACAACAGCAGAAGGTCACCAACAGGTCTTCAATGCAGCGAGAAATTCCCGTACCCGGAGGCGTGTATTCTTCTTAATTTCCTGTCCCTGATCCCAGTCAAATATGTTACCTTTTACATGACCCCCTATTATATTTATAATTAATTTGTTCTTGCAAATTTTCTTTCCTTACTCCTGATCAAATATTTTTTTGAAATTGCCTTTCCGTTGTATATATGATTAGTTTGTTTTCGTCATTAACCTGCATGCAAACTTTGCCACTAGACGTACAGAAATCGAGCTCAAATCAAGTAATCGACCGGGCTAACTACGCTAAAATATAGTTTCATTAGTTATGTTTTTTTATAGATATTTCACAAATGTTACTGTAATATTTTGACCTATTGTTGACTTGAACAAGAATGTGTCCAAAGTACACGGATGCCCCACTCCCACTATCATTTTCCATGTTCAATGGACCGTGAAATTGGATAAAAAATATAATTAGGCATTAAAATTAGAAAGATAATATCATAGGGAACATGTGTACTAAGTTTCAAGTTGATTGGACTTCAACTTCATCAAAAACTACCTTGACCAAAAACTTTAACCTGAAGCGGGCCAGACGGACGAACGAACGGACGAAAGAACGGTACAACGGACAGACGGACGGACGAACGGACGCACAGACCAGAAAACATAATGCCCCTCTACTATCGTAGGTGGGGCATAAAAAGGTATATAAATGATTACAAATCAGTTTTCCGGTGAAATCTTTATCTACAATAAAATCAATACGGTGTTGTTATGAAATTATAAACATAGGTATCTTGTCGCTGTTGGATATACTTGATATTTAAGCTTCATACCCGGGTACTATAACAGATTTGGAGTAAACAGTCATTCATCAAGTGTGGTTTGAAAGTACTTTAAACGACCAACAACTGATTCAAATTACCTACTATATTGTTCACTTCATTTTTATAATCTCTGTGACCTTGGGCTGTTTTTATTCTCTGTTGACATTTGCCGACAAATTTTAATTCAATTATTTAAACATCATAAAAATTTAAAGCAATAGACTTCATAATATACACGGACTGGGTGGGACATATGACATGAGAGACAGTCATGAAAGAAGGAAGGAATATTATTTGAGTGATACAATACGGATTAAGAACAAAGACCTCATATTTATGTCAATGATAAGAAAGCGCTGAACCGTTAGATATCTAAATAATTCTGGTGTATATATATAACCAGTGCTTGAATGGGGTTTGTCATTTAATCAGAACATTGCGAACCAGAAAAATGGATATGTCATACAAAATCATTTTACTTCATCATATGTTGTTAACCCTTAGTTTGTCACGGGCAGTGGCAGATATGTCTATGGGATCCCCGATGATGCCACTAGACGTGATAAATGCAACAGGAATACTTAGTGTGAAAGGACCACCACCGGGCGTTGTTATTGTATTCATGGAAGAAGATTCTGCACCTCAATATTTCAACTATACAGTACAGTGTGACGATGAAACTTTAAAATATGTCATGAGAGCTAAAGCTGACGACACAAATCTTGTCAAAGTTAAAACTAATGACGTCATTATTGATTGCAGAAACAGACATTTGGTACTAATGCCTCTCGTGCCATTGATCAACGTTTCTGCTGTCCATGGTCCGTCGTATTCAGTTGGTGAAGTACAGAAACAAAAAGAATATTATGCTGTACAAGGGACACATACTTTATATACGAATTCAGATATGCTTGGCAGAACGTTTATAACGTTTAATTTGTATAGCTTTGATGACCTTGAACTACAAAACAAAACTGGAGATATGGTAGATGTAACAAAAGTGCCAGTTATCATCCTACGACTCATGCGACCTATTGATACTGCTTTTAGGGTCATTATTTATGTTTTCATGATTTTCATAACACTTGCTTTTGGGGCAAAGTTAGACCTTGAGGTTGTTAAAGAAAACATAAGGCGTCCGCTTGCACCATGTATAGGCTTAGGATGTCAGTTCATTATTATGCCGATGGTGAGTGCCAAAATAAACTATTATAACAAAATGAAAGTTCGTTGTTCTGCAAATACATTGAAACTAAATAAATATTTACCTTTGTAATCGTGGATGTAAATACAGCTCGGTTTAAGGCCATTTAAACTAAAGGTCAGAATTACCCACAAGTTCAGTAGCACAAACAAAACTGAACCCATGTGACTGAACCGAAATTAGGATTCAATTACAAACCACACAGCATAATATTTGAAGAACTACGTGTATTCTACAGCAAGCTAAAATTTACATATATAACGTCCATTCACATTTAATATCCCTTATTAGAAATCACAGTTTAATTCTACCAGAACATCAATTATAAGAAGACATATAAACGATTTATGCTTTATTTACGTCCAGGGGCAATCATTTCAGGCATATTTGGGACGAGAAAATCAACAATACGTACATGCACAATAGGTAGGTTCTGGAAGGTAGTGACTGGGATGAAGGGCGGGAAATTTAACAGCTACTAGAAACCAAGGACACGTTTGATAGGGACATATAATTTTCAATGCAACAGGTCTCACACGGACTCTTAGAGTTCACGTTTTAGTCTCACTGTCTGTAATATTGGCCGCTGGCTATTGATTACAACGATTGAATCTATGAATCGTAGATGTATTTGGAATGTCACGTTTACAATTTTTCCTGCTTATGTCATACTGTGTCACGTGTTACTCACATGCATGCACAATTTTGATTCCTGTACATGTATATTGTACATACATGTATATGTTTAAATAACCTATTACGCTTTGAAAGTAGATATCATGTGTGTATGTCATTGTCATATTTAATATATTTAAACGGGTTTTACTACTTTATTTCACAAAGACCTGTACCATTCGATTTAAATACCATTTTAAATATGTAGCACAGGGACCATTGACTTCATTGAACGACTTAAATGAGTCTGTTGAAATTACTTTTATCAATTAATTTGTTTATGCATCGGACGGTATTTCGGATTTTTATGAAATTTTATGTGCATTTGAGAACTCGATAAACTGCATCTTAATATCTCTAAATTATAACATCTGAGTTGCATTTATACTTCTTGAGATATAGTCATTTAAACATTTATAAAATGAATAGACATAAGAAGATGTGGTATCAGTGACAATGAGACAACTCTCCATCCAAGTCAAATGTATAGGATGGAAATGTCTAATGAGTGTATCCTTCTGTAACATAATATTTACGGCCCGTGGTATCAATAAACAGTCCGATGGTTGTAAAGACATATCCATTCAATGAATTTCCATTTCCATTCTCAATTTTAATGCCTCGTAGTCCGGTTGGATTGGTATTGAAATTTTCAATTTAAGGTCCACGTTGGTGTATCCTTTAAGATAGGACTACACATTTTCTTTTATCATTATTTTTTTAATGTGTTCAAAATTCATTATTTTATTCCAGTTGGGTTATGGTATTGCTAAGCTGGTGACTGCTGACCGACCGGATGTAGCGCTTGGTATATTTGTTGCCGCTTGTTGTCCAGGTGGCGGAGCCAGTAATATTTACTCGTTTCTCCTCGGCGGAGACCTTTCTCTATCTATCACCATGACAGCACTCAGTACTATCATGGCTTTGGGTGAGTAAAAGGAAATTAAAACATCCGTTAAAAAGATGTTTTAATATATGGAGTATGTGTTCGCTATGTAGAGTATGTGCCGACTTAACTGGCCCGAGAACACAGTTATTTCGTAGTGCATTTCTTTTAGACAATAAATTCAAATTAAATAAATCGCACCGGCTCTTTCTCAAAAAGATTTTTACAGTGTAGTGTACTACCAGTGAGACAAATAATATCAAAATTATAGAAACTTCTACCAGCTCGAACTCAAAATATTGAAAATTCTGTGTTAAGGGGGTGTAAAATTCAGTTTGACAGCTTCAGACGTGATAAAATTTGACCTTTTTGAACTGAACCAAATCACTACTTAACATAAAGATTCAGCACCCAAATTTTTTTGACATGTAATTACATCCTCCTATATATTTCATGCATTTGATATCAAGAAATAAATTGGGAAATGTATCAAATAAAACATGCAAGTTATACACTGTTTACACTAGGGACTATATTCGTAGACAACGAAAACCCAAAGGACAATAACTGTGTCCAGTTTGCGGTCAGATTTGTTTGCTTCGTGTTGAAGGTCTCACTGTGACTTTGAGATGAAGAACAGCCCTTTATCCCATGCCTTTTTTTCTTATCAAGAGCGAATAACAGAAAAATAAGTGTCTACAGTTATTATATTTATCACGGAACTCATTTTGTGGTCCACATCGATAAGCAGACACCTGTTGGGTGTTTTTTTCGGACATAAGATATGTCCGATAGATATTCTACTAACAAAAATAAACAAAGCAAACCACACACTTAAACATCTCTCAAACCTAAATACTAAAGGGATGCAGTTATGAAAAAAAGTTTTAATAAATAATTTTCACCGTTTTTTATTATATATTTTTGCTACCATTTATTTGTATTTCCTGTGAAATATAGAGATACAACTTGTTTTCTAAGTTGGTACTCAGTTCCGCAAGCACAATAGAAATGTAAGTGTGACTAACTTACTTGTCTTGTAACGGCATCAATCAAGATAATACTAGTAACAGAAATGAACGTGACTTCTTATGGTGGTCAAATTGTTTTATATTGTTTATACCATTGCATTGAGAATTCCACAATTTTGACTTATATGTAATACATATATTTTACAGGAATGATGCCGCTGTGGCTCTACACACTGGGGCAACAGTTCATAGACGGCACAGTCCAAGTTCCATTTCTCAATATATTTACAACGTTGTTGATACTGATAGTTCCGCTGTTTGTAGGAGTATTCTTACAGCATAAACTTCCGAAAGTAACGAAGGTCTTAATAAAGGTAATCAGACCAGTAACCGTTGTTTGTATTGTTTTGCTGTTGACTGTTGGTATCTACTCAAATCTTTATATTTTTAAACTCTTTAAACCAAAAATCGTATTGGCTGGTTGCTTACTGCCGTATTTCGGATATCTTTTGGGAGGCTTGATAGCTTTCATCTTTAGATTACCATGGCAGCGCGTAAAGACTGTCGCAATTGAGACAGGGATGCAGAATACAGGAATTGCCATGATTCTAATGATGTATGCTTTTCCACCACCGGATGGATTTATTGCAGCTGTGGCACCAATCGCTTCTGCTGTTATGACTCCACTTCCGTTATTTCTAATTACTGTCCCATACCTGATATACAAACGATGTAACAAGAATAAGTACGACAGTGTTCCGAATGAAAACGGAAGTACAAAGAAAAATGCAAACGGAAGTACAAAGAAGAACGAAAACGGAAGTACAAAGGTGAAAAAACCTAAAAGTAAAAAGAGCTCAAAGGAAATAACTTTGGATGTAGAAAATGGGAGAACCACTGTGATATAAAAGTGTTCCATATTAATTATAATTGTTATTTCTATTATCTATTTATATTGTATATTTTACGTATGCGGACAGTACTATGATGTTCTGTATATTAACACGATTTACTGTTGTATATTTAGTTTGACTGTATTTTTTAATATAATCAACGGCAGATGCGGACACCGTTGTTGAGACAGCAATCAAACGACACGAAAATCAAAGGCCATATAGTATATATAGTGTAGTATACGGACAAAGAACAAAACACATTTGGATGTCGTTCTCATTAAAATGGGGATTTTACGTTTTCTTCTTTACCTTTAAAATACGATAGCTTTAATAGTAAAATATAGTGTCCATGTCTATAGTTATGTATATGTTATATTTTTTTTCGTGATTTTGAAAGACAGAATACAGTAAAAAAACACAATGATGTCTGAACATGTATGCTATTAAATGGGCTCAATAACAAACATGTTTTGCATGGTTAGTGTATATTCACAATCAGAGCTGAATAAAGTTGTAACACGGATGACCAACAAAGTTTTTTTTTATATATATGTATATCTACTGAATATTTATATATTTCAAAAATTTTGACTTTCACCTGCGATATTCAATTGAACACTTCAATGCATTTGTCTGTACTGAGAGTTTTTAATATGCAGCACATATTTTTTATATGTTAAACAAACTGTTGTTAGATTGATGAATCTTTATATCCTCATTTTAATGCCAAATGTTTTTTTTTATCTTGTTATAATTTTATCAACGAATACTCTTTGTAACTCAATTATGAAATAAAAAAAAATATATTTAAAAGGTCTTTTGTGTTGACTTTTTAATAACGACAGTAATGTAGGATGTAATTGTCAAATATAATGCTACCCGATATGTAGCACGAAAATATTTTTAGGAAAAGGTGTGAAAAAACGTTTTCTCTTAATTCGTGATTTTCAACCAAAACTTTTCAATTCTTTATCAACCAAATGTTTTACAACATATAGGTACATGTATAATCAATATATACTAATAAAATTGGGAATGGAAATGGGGAATGTGCAAAAGAGACAACAACCCGACCATAGAAAAAAATAAAGGGCTGCGCTTTAGCGCATGATACGCCCGTTGCTCTTTTAACTTGTCTTTTATGCTTTAAATGTATTGTCCCAAAATTGGAAAATCCCCCCTTTTTTAAGCATAAAAATTCATAACACGGAAATGT
Source organism: Mytilus edulis (assembly GCF_963676685.1). NCBI lineage: Eukaryota > Metazoa > Mollusca > Bivalvia > Mytilida > Mytilidae > Mytilus > Mytilus edulis. The sequence continues at coordinate 24,175,823 of NC_092348.1, read as the reverse complement.
AAAATCTGAAATTTATAAAAGTTGAAAGGGAGCTTACATCAATAGATATAAACAATTCACCAAAGTTTCATGGACATTGGTGAAAGCCTTTTTGAGTTATTGTCCGAAGTGTTAAAAATCCCCCTTTTTTTATGAATAAAGCCCCATAAATCCAAAACTTAAAATCTCAAATTAATAAAAATTGAAAGGGAGCTTACATCAATAGATATAAACAATTCACCAAAGTTTCATGGACATTGGTGAAAGCCTTTTTGAGTTATTGTCCGAAGTGTTAAAAATCCCCCTTTTTTTATGAATAAAGCCCCATAAATCCAAAACTTAAAATCTCAAATTAATAAAAATTGAAAGGGAGCTTACATCAATAGATATAAACAATTCACCAAAGTTTCATGGACATTGGTGAAAGCCTTTTTGAGTTATTGTCCGAAGTGTTAAAAATCCCCCTTTTTTTATGAAGAAAGCCCCATAAATCCAAAACTTAAAATCTGAAATTAATAAAAATTGAAAGGGAGCTTACATCAATAGATATAAACAATTCACCAAAGTTTCATGGACATTGGTGAAAGCCATTTTGAGTTATTGTCCGAAGTGTTAAAAATCCCCCTTTTTTTATGAATAAAGCCCCATAAATCCAAAACTTAAAATCTGAAATTAAAAAAAAAACGAAAGGGAGCTTACATCAATAGATATAAACAATTCACCAAAGTTTCATGGTTATTGGTGAAAGCCTTTTTGAGTTATTGTCCGAAGTGTTGAAAATCCCCCCTTTTTTATGAATAAAGCCCCATAAATCCAAAACTTAAAATCTGAAATTAAAAAAAAACGAAAGGGAGCTTACGTCAATAGATATAAACAATTCATTAAAGTTTCATGGACATTGGTGAAAGCCTTTTTGAGTTATTGTCCGAAGTGTTGAAAATCCCCCCTTTTTTATGAATAAAGCCCCATAAATCCAAAACTTAAAATCTGAAATTAAAAAAAAACGAAAGGGAGCTTACGTCAATAGATATAAACAATTCACCAAAGTTTCTTGGAAATTGGTGAAAGTGTTTTTGAGTTATTGTCCGAAGTGTGGACGACGGACGGACGGACAGACGGACGGACGGACGGACGGACGGACAGACGGACGGACGGACGGACGGACGGACAGACGGACGGACGGACGGACGGACGGACAGACGGACGGACGGACGGACAGACGGACGGACAACGGTATACCATAATACGTCCCGTCCCGGGCGTATAACAACAGCAGAAGGTCACCAACAGGTCTTCAATGTAGCGAGAAATTCCCGCACCCGGAGGCGTCCTTCAACTGGCCCCTAAACAAATATATACTAGTTCAGTGATAATGAACGCCATACTAATTTCCAAATTGTACACAAGAAACTAAAATTAAAATAATACAAGACTAACAAAGGCCAGAGGCTCCTGACTTGGGACAGGCGCAAAAATGCGGCGGGGTTAAACATGTTTGTGAGATCTCAACCCTCCCCCTATACCTCTAGCCAATGTAGAAAAGTAAACGCATAACAATACGCACATTAAAATTCAGTTCAAGAGAAGTCCGAGTCTGATGTCAGAAGATGTAACCAAAGAAAATAAACAAAATGACAATAATACATAACAACAGACTACTAGCAGTTAACTGACATGCCAGCTCCAGACTTCAATTAAACTGACTGAAAGATTATGATTTCATCATATGAACATCAGGCACAATCCTTCCCGTTAGGAGTCTAGTATCATACCATCATAACATTTATGAGAAGAACATAACCCGTGTCATGCCAACAACTGGTTTTTGAATAAATGTGTTTAGTTCCGATGCAAAGACCCTATAAGTGAATCAATATTATCGCCAAAATATGCAATCTTTAATGACCTGACAACAGTATCGTAACTATCTCCCTTCTTAATAAGTCTATTCAAAGGTTTTGTTAGTTTTTGAAGTGAATACTGACACCTTTGTGCTTTATAAAGAATATTTCCATAAAAAATTGGATGTGAAATACCTGAACGTATAAGAAGTCTGCATGTTGAGCTATATTTACGAATGATGTCATTATACCGATGATAAAATTTAGTAAATGTTTTGACTAGTTTGTGATATCGAAAACCCTGGTGTAATAATTTTTCAGTAATACATAAATTTCTCTCGTTAAAATCTAAAACATTGTTACATACACGAGCGAATCGTACTAGTTGAGATATATAAACACCGTAAGATGGTTACAAGGGAACGTCACCATCTAAAAATGGATAATTAACGATAGGAAATGAAAAATCATCTCTTTTATCATAAATTTTAGTATTCAACTTTCCGTTAGTGATATAGATATCAAGATCGAGGAAAGGGCAGTGGTCATTGTTAGTATTAGCTTTATTTAAAGTAAGTTAATTCAACAGGATAAATTTCTTTAATATACATACTGAAGTCGTCATTATTCAGAGCCAAAATATCATCCAAATATCTAAAAGTATTATTAAATTTGTTTATCAGATGTTGTTTCGATGGGTCTTTGCTTATTTTTGTCATAAATTGTAACTCATAGCAATACAAAAACAGGTCCGCAATAAGTGGTGCACAGTTAGTCCCCATTGGAATTCCGATAATCTGACGATATACGGAATCCCCAAAGCGAACAAAAATATTATCTAGTAAAAATTCAAGGGCATATATAGTATCAAAGCATGTCCAATTGACATAGTTTTTTTGTTTATTGCTACTAAAAAATGACCTAAAAGAGTTTGAACATATATATATTCACATTCTGACTTTTTAAATGCCCATTTAATTAGGTGTGTGAATTTTTTCTTAATGAGAATGTGAGGCAATGTGGAATACAGGGTAGAAAAATCAAAACTTTGAACAGATTTAAAATCACCAATATAAGCATGCAATTTATCAAGTACTTCCAACGAGTTCTTGACACTCCAAAAGTAAATAATTCCACTATTTTCGAAGGCCTTATTTGAACAATTTATTATCAGGTTTTTAATTGTACCAAGTGTGCTGGTAAGAAGAATAGACAATTTAGTAGTGGAACAATGGCTTGAAGACGAAATAAATCTATATTTGTAAGGCGTTTTGTGTAGCTTCGGAAGCCAGTACATATAGATTACAAAAATATACGATCATGACAAAACAGACAGAAGTTTAACATACACAAAAAATAAATACATATAAATATAATTCCAAATAGCAAATATTTGTAACAAATGAATTACAAATCATCTTACTGAAAACAGTCATTTCTGAGCTTCAGTGCTCTAAATATATATTTTCCAAAGTTGCACAAGTCTTTTACATTAGTAGTTCTTAATAATTGTAAAAGTTTATATACAGATGGCTTACGCCAATAATATGTTTTATCAAACACTCACGCAAATTAGAATATAATGGACATGATAAAATAAAATGCATTTCATCCTCAATATCATCAATACACAATGTACAGGTTCTAAGGTTTCTATTATCATTGGAATACCTTCCCTTCTCTATAGCTAGATTATGTGATGACAATCTAAATTTAACAATACACTTTTTATAAATTTCGGGTATACATGGGTTTACACAAATATGACTGCAAAGAAAAATTGGATATCATATATCTATACAGAAAACATTTTGATGAACTTTCTAAAGTAGCATCATCTTGTTTGACAATATCACAAAGTCTCTGTTTAATAACCATAATATGATCTTTACATAAAGAATTTTGTGAATACTAATTGTCTTTCAAAAACTTTTTTTAATGGCATATTATACCGAGGTTTCAATTCCTGTATACTGTAATGGCCACTGATCTGTAGATAGGTTGCAGCTTTTTTTATAGTAAATATTTTATATATAAAAAAAAAGCTGCAACCTATCAGTTGTTTAGTTCTGAACTTGGATGATGTTCGGTCATCTTCTAATCTTACATAAACATGCAAATTGGGAATGTTTCAAACAGACAACAACCCGACCGAAGAGTAAAAAATCAAAAACAGCCAAAGGCCTCTAATGGGTCTTCAACACAGGAAGAATGTCCCGCACCCGGTAGTGGACTTCAGGTGGGCCCTTAACAAAAATATGTACTAGTTCAGTTATAATGAACGTCATTCTAAACTCCAAAACATATAAATGAACTAAATTTAAAAAAAAAAACATACAAGAAGCTCCTAATTTGGGACAGGTGCAAAAATTACATGCCCAGAAAATACTTAAATTTTTGAACTCACTTTTATACGATACATAATACGCAATAGTTAATAGAGAAGACGGTTAATTGAGATGAATAGGTGGAATTACTTTTGTAAATGTTTCTTTTGTACCAACATTAACGTATTTACTTACAGTAGCGATGTGGAACGGTGATAATCTAACAATAGACATTATCTAATAATCTAATACTTCGTTATACTGTATATAATGTAAGTTAAATGGGTACATTTGTCAAATAATTCTGTACATGTATATATCTCATGTAAGAAAAGGTATTTAGACAATGATCTTGTAAGAATAAAGAGACGCTAGAAGACACTAAAGGGACAATCAAAAAAGCATGCCTTCAACACTGAGGAATAAAAGAAAACGACGACAAGACACAATTATAATAAAAAATTGTAAAGAAAAGAAGGGTGAAAGATACCAGAGGTACATTTGAACTCATAAATAAAAAATAAACTGACAACGCCAAGACTAAAAAGAAAAACAGAAACAGACAAACAATATCACACAAAACACAACATAGAAAAAAAGACTAAGCCACACAAACCCTACCAAAACTGGAGGGATCTCGGGTGCTCCAACCCCCGGAACCCCCCCCCCCCCCCCCTTCTGGATCCGCGCCTGCCTCGGCACATCTGTTTTATAATGTCGAAGATCAGAACAATAAAAGTTAAAATGATAGAGGGGCGAGGAAAGAACGAAAAACACCTTTTTTGGATGGACACAGCTACGTTTTATAAAAATAGGCAAGAGCAATGTTGGTTGTCGAATTTTATTTTACCAGTGGTCTGCCCTTTATATATTTTACCATTGCTTATTGATGATTAGAATAAATCTCATATGTTTTAGAAATAGATTGGTATGTTCAGCAATCGATATTAACGAACCCCTTACTGTTCCCAAATTAGATGAAATAACATTGCTGAATATATTATGGCTATTATCTAGTTGAACAAGTAGATGAAGTAATACACAAAAAAACATGTGATAGTTTGATATTTGATACTTGATACAAAAGAAAATCACTCAAGTGAAATTTTTTCTTAAATATTTAATATAACACATTCAAATTATATAAACATTTTCATTCTCATTCTCATGTTTTGTAATTCATAGTTATAATTTATGCAAATAAATTATAAAATAGTATCAGTGGAATTTCAATTTGGGGTATCAAGGTTTTTTTTCAATGCAACAAAAATAAATTTGATTTGTTTGGTAGTTTCTAATTCAATGACAATTTAAACAGTTAAATTATTTTTCCTTCCAAGTATTTTTCAATTTACATACAGGTTGCAGAAATATGTGATTCCAATGGTGTAATGTATGTGGCATCATTACTGAATTGAATGTGGTATAGTGCTAACATATGTGGTATCATATCTGTCATATATGTGACGTCATTTCTGTCATACATATGACGTGTTTGTGACGTGTATGTATTATCAGTACTGACATGTATGTGGGTATTATTACTGACATGCATGTGGTAGCATTACTGCAATGTATGGTGTATCATTACTGACATGTAAGTGGTATTATTGTTGACATATATGCGGTATCATTACTGACATGTATGTGGTAACATTACTGACATGTATGTGGTATTATTGCTGATATGTATATTATATTATTACTGACATGTATGGTGTATCATTTCGTACATTTGTGTGATATAATTGATGACATGTATGGTGTATTATAACTGATTTGTAAGTGGTATCATTACTGACATAACAAGTATTAGGCAGCATTACTGACATGTATGTGGTATTATTGCTGACCTGTATGTGGTATCATTACTGACATATATGTGGTATTATTGGTGACATGTATGTGGTATTATTGCTGACATGTATGCGGTATTATTGGTGACATGTATGTGGTATTATTACTGACATGTATGTGGTATCATTGGTGACATGTATGTGGTATTATTGCTGTCATATATGTGGTATTATTGGTGACATGTATGTGGTAATATTACTGACATGTATGTGGTATAATTGCTGACATGTATGTGGTATCATTACTGACATGTAAGTGGTAATATTACTGACATGTATGTGGAATGATTGCTGATATGTATGTGGTATAATTACTGACATGTATAGTGTATCAGTACTGATATGTATGGTGTATCCTGACTGACATGTGTTTGGTATATTGTTGACATGTATGGTGTATCATTACTAACATGTGTGGTATTATTGTTGACAAGTATGTGGTATTGTTGCTGACATGTATGTAGTTACATAGCTGACATGTATGTGGTATTATTGCTGACATGTATGTGGTATTATTTTTGACATGTATTTAGTATCATTTCTGACATGTATTTGGTATCATTTTTGACATGTACATGTAAGCTGTATTATTTCTGACATGTATGCGGTATCATAGCTTACATGGATGTGGTACTATAACTGACATTTTTTTGTATCATTACTGACATGTATGTTGTGTTATTACTGACATGCATGTGGTATAATTGTTAACATATAAGTGGTATTATTGCTGACATGTATGTGGTATCATTACTGACATGTATGTGGTATCATTGCTGACATGTGTGTGGTTTAATTGTTGACATGTATGTGGTATTATTGCTAACACATATGTGGTATAATAACTGACATGTATGTGGTATCATTGCTGACATGTGTGTGGTATAATTGTTGACATGTATGTGATATCATAAATGACATGAATGTGGTATTATTGTTGACATGTACTTGGTATCATTACTTACTGGTATGTGGTATTATTGTTGACATTACTTACATAAAAGTATATAAGTGACCTCATTACTGAGATATATGTGATATAAATGATGAAATATAAGTTGTATTATTACTGACATGTATGTGATATTATTGCTGACATGTATGTGGTATAATAGCTGACATATAAGTTGTTTTTTTGCTGACATGTAAATGGTAACATTACTGACATGTATATGGAATCATTGCTTACATGTATGTGGTATCATTGTTGACATGTATGTGGTATCATTGCTGACATGTTTGTGGTATTACTGTTGACATGTATTTGGTACCATTAGTGACATGTATATGGTATTATTACTGACATGTATGTGGTATCGTTGTTGTTATGTATGTGGTATTATTGCTTAAATGTATGTGGTATAATTGTTGACATGTATGTGTATTATTGTTGACATATATGTGGTATCATTACTGACATGTATGGGGTATCATTACTGACATGCATGTGGTATTATTGCTGACATGTATGTTGTGTTATTGCTGACATGTATGTGGTATTATTACTGACATGTATGTTGTTTTATTACTGGCATGTATGTGGTGTTATTGCTTACATGTATGTGGTATTATTACTGACATGTATGTGGCATCATTACTGACATATTTGTGGTATCAATGTGTTATGTATGTGGTATTATTGCTGACATGTATGTGGTATCATTGCTGACATGTATGTGGTATTATTACTGACATGTATTTGGTATTATTGCTGACTTGTATGAGGTATCATTGGTGACATGTATGTGGTATCATTGCTGACATGTATGTGGTATTATTGTTGACATGTATGTGGTATTATTGTTGACATGTATGTGGTATCATTACTTGCATATAAGTATATAAGTGACATCATTACTGATATGTATGTGACTTTATTGCTGACATTGATATTCAATGTCTGTGAAGTTTTCATACTTATATTGCATACTTATCATAAAAGCCTTTCATAAACAATTTTTTTGTTTTCCAACTATTTAATTTTATTTATTTTAATTTTTTTGGGGGTGGGGGGGGGGGGGGACTTATGTGGCATTATCATTAAATGTTTAACAACAAACCGGTGCGAAATAAAATATAATCCAAATCAATATTTCTAAAAACTTTTAAAAGATTTGGCAATGACTCATGTGATCATGTTTGATCAGATTAAAAAGAAAATTTTGCTTTAATGATAACTTTCTTACCTGTACTTTGTGTCTTTTATTTTTTTTGCAAGTGAAGTATAAATTCCCTTAAGTTATACCAATCTGTCCGTTTTCAACTTTTATCAGATGTCTCTATAGTTTTCGGTTTGATCATTTCTGGTTTTGCTAAAGCTAGAATGGTGACATGTATGTGGTATCATTGTTGGTATAATACCACATACATGTAAGCAATAATACCACATCTAATGCAAAAAAAAAATGTGTGATGGTTATATATATAGTGTGATGAATTTTATGCGACTATTATACAAATGAGAGGTTTAGCTAGCTTTAAACCCAGGTTTAATCCACCAGTTCTACATACGAACATGCCTGTACTAAATCAGAAATATGACAGATTCGTTTGACGTGTTTGAGCTTTTGATTTTGCCATTAATTTACGGGCTTTTCGTTTTTGGATTTAATCGAAGTTCGTTATTCTTATTAGACTTGTTTACTTTTTATAGGGATGAGTTAATTTAATCAACATATCATATCGTGGTGGAAAAGTATAGATTCAAACTTTAAATTAAATATCATATTTAGTAAATGGTTTTATGTGTCTGTCCCAGACAGGTGCCTGTAATTCAGTGGTTGTCGTTTGCTTATGTGTTACATATTTGTTTTTCGTTCATTTTTTGTACATAAATAAGGACGTTAGTTTTCTCCTTTGAATTGTTTTACATTGTCATTTCGGGGCCTTTTATAGCTGAGTGACTATGCGGTATGGGCTTTGCTCATTGTTGAAGGTTGTACGGTGACCTCTAGTTGTTAATTTCTGTGTCATTTTGGTCTCTTGTGGAGAGTTGTCTCATTGGCAATCATACCCGTGACATCTTCTTTTTTTATATTATCTATATAAATGACTTTACAATGTCCTGAAGACATGCCATCGATTCAGAACGATGTGAAAATGGGACACCCTATATGATCATATGTTACCACTTATATTGGCTCAAGGCATGATCAAATCATAAAAACATAAAACACATTTTAGAGAACAAAATCAATCTCTGATGGCAGAATTTTAGAAAAGTTATATTTACTAAAAACTTTTCACATGAAGATTGATGGTGCTATAGAAATTTTCATAGAAGCAATTTTGTATGACCCTGGGCACAGTCAATAACCGACAAATGAAATCGTATACACGCTGTTCTTTAAATTTGTTTCAGTCATTAGATGTGTTAAAAAAAATCACCGTATTCATGGGGATTATTTTCAAATGTCCTGTGTCCTTTGAATAAGTACTTTTCTATTGTATTTTTTTGTATCATAGTGATAAATTACATCTCGTGGAAAACGTTAACGCATATAGACAGATCAAAATGTAGAATATAAATATTTTCTTTTTCTTACTCAACAGAGCAAGTAACCATACCAGGTTTATTTAGAGTGAAAATGTGGAATGTAGTCGGTTACATCAAAACAATTAACGCTCTGAAAAGTAGTTCATACGTTTCAATTACCGCGCTGAAGTAACCGGCCTTTTTCTCCCAACAAACGATCACGTTTTGACAGCAATTGATTCTGTAAAAAAAAAATAGATAAGAAATTCTTTACTTTTGTGCAACAAATATATTTCGTGTTTTGGCACAAAGATAAATACCGTGTATAAAATTGTAATTTTATTTTTATTTTTTTCATGAACTATTTCAATTTTTGATTTCGTTTTCTGTCAAGCGTACTGAAGGAGGATGTCGATGGGGTTAACAGAAATTCAGAATAGACAATATTAGTACATGTAGTAATGGGCAAACAAAACAAGGAATAGAGAAAAATGTGTAAAATATAAAGAGTAGAGAATATTGGGGTGATATGATATAAGGAATAACTGCAACAATTAAAGAATTTGGTAGTAAAACTAAAATGATTACAAAAAATAACACTGTCTAGAATACGTTATTAAGTTATTACAGAAAAGCATTTTTTTCAAAGATACAGAAAATTGAACGAAAAACAGCAACGAATACAGAAACAAAAGCCCCACATTCATTCTCTCATGTAGAATAACTCATCTTTTGTAGACTCGGGACGATTTAGAGCTTGACATTGTGTTTAGATACTTGTCTTTTTTCTATGTTGCTTTTATATGTCCTATTGGTTTTTATGTAGTTGGTTTGCTATCTTATTGACAAATGGACACATCTCCTTTCACTAATAATCTAGACATATTCCATAAGCACGTGTCGTATACACGGAAGTCAGTTTTACCCTTCCAAGGTCAAATTGTTTTCAATAATATACCATGACTCCCAAAACTGTTCTATCTTTCCATCATGAAAAGAATTTTCCAGGCTACAGGCCAAAGATTGAACTATTCCTTTCATTCATGATAGATTAAAAATCTAAAACTCATTATTTAAATAATTATTATATAAATTAAAAGAAAAAGATACTTTTACATATAACTAACAACTCAATTTAAGTTATGAGACAGTTTATGTATCTCTGAGACTGCTATTACAGTATTCTCAGGTTACGGGATATGTACTGGATGGTTCGTATTCGTATTCTTTTACGTTCTTTAGCACATGGTAATTTTTAAGTAATCGGTTAAGTAAAAATGTCTGTAAATGGTAACAGGTCACACGTTCTATTTAATCACTCTTCCCTTTGTCAATGTCGCCTTCATTGCAACAAGATTGCTCGTGCACTAAGTCGCAGTTTATAAAAAAAAGTCTCAACTTTGTTAGTTAGCAAGTAATGAGTAAAAGTTAATTTAAGAGGGTCACACAGATCAACACAGTTATCACACATCTTATCTCCTCTGAGGCCCGTTGACAAATCAATGTAAAATACAATATAACATACCTGTAAAAAATGTAAAGTTTTTAAAATTGTAAAACTGTTACAGTTAATAAATTGATACCCCTCTATAAGCCAATACGTTTTATACAACATCAGGAAACCAAACAGAACTAACGTTTGATATGTCATAATCTGCAGATGGCGTGTATATCGTGTGAAACTATAACAGCTTCACATAGCGAAAAATATGTATATTTGTGTGTTTCTTTATTCTACATTGGCTAGAGGTATAGGTGGTTGAGATTTCACAAAGCGTGTTTATCACCGCCGCTTTTTGCGCCTGTCCAAAGTCAGGAGCCTCTGTCCTTTGTAATGGCCGCGTCACACTGTCCCGATTTTTATATACGATGGACACCCGAATGCGAAAATTGTAAGTTCGTACGAAGTTGGTCCCGATCTCGTTAAAATACCCAAAAGTGACCGAAGCAAGTACGATGAATAACGAAGTCTACACGAGGGTGCCGAAAGTATATGCGATAGCAAAAGATGGACATACGAAGGTTAACCGAAGACGGTATTTAAGCTTCATATCTCAGCCGAAGCCTACAAGATGGATCACGAAGGCTACACGATGGATTACGATGATGGCGCGATGGCCATACGATGTCTAAAAGACGTCCGTGTACAGCTTACGATGCATTTAAATTATATGCCGAAGGCATCACGCGTTTTAAATTGTTTGATCAATATTGAATATATATTATATTGTACATTTAATTTTTGGTTTAAAGACTGTGGGTATTTCCAGTTACTGAATAATTTGGTTGATTTCTAAAAAATAGTTTATGTATCAAATATGCGTATTCAATTTACAATTTTCTGCATGTGTCATATACAAATATAGTGTCCATATTTGTCCCCAATATGTTACATACGAGGGGATGCCACGCTCGGCATTGCCTTCTTTGAACTGTAAAATGTGTGCACTAGTCTGAATAATCACCCATAAGTATGCCCATGTTTACTGATCTATCTTAAAGATAAGGTAATGGGTTCGTTGATCCCTTTTATTCAAATAGAGCTCTTTCCAGGAGAATATCATAATAATATAGACGAAAGGAAGGATGTGGGGAAAGCAACTAATGCGGCAAAATATGACATATAGAAAACAAAATGTTTATGGAGTAAACATTCGTGTGACAACAACTCAGACAATACATAAAAATCAGAATAATGAAGAAAAATTTGGTTTCACTATATACGTGTACCTGCAGTGTTGGTATACGAGGCGCGTTTATGATTTTTATTATGTTATTTGATATGAAAAATTGACAAAAAATAATATTTTATTTGTAAAAGTAAATCCTGAGCCTGTAATACCTGCTCTTCTTGTTCCATTTGAATTAATAGAAACAACGCTGTCGCCTTTCTTGTTCTCATAGAATCATATGATATGAGGTCAATGTTTTGTGAACGTCTTTCTTAACTGTCGTATTAGACTGACCAGTGCATATCGCGCATGGCACTTTAAATGTATTTAAGCGCGAAAATTAACTTACATTTAGTTGGATTTATTGCCGTCGTAGTTCCATCTTGTCACCTTCGTACTTTTATTCGATGGCATCACGACGGATTAACGAGGTCTTCACGAAGTCGTGTTGCCATCGTAAGACCTTCGGTTAGCTTCGTGATTCATTCGTGTAGACATCGTAATGTAAAAACTGCCCGATGGAAACGATGGAAACACGAATGCAATACGATGTTCAAAGATGCATTCCCGGTGACATTACGATGGATGGTGATACGAACTCAATACGAACCCTAAACATCGGACGCACCTTCGGGGATTTTTTAACATGTTAAAAAATTTAGAACCCTTCCCGAAGTTGTCCCAGAAGGCTAGAAAAAGTGGCCGATGGTTCTACGATGGCTAAAGATGGCACTACGAATAGCCCGATCTGAATACGATCAGTCCCGATTTTGAAAATTTCTATAATCGTGTTGCCATCGGCGTAAAAATCGGGACAGTGTGACGCGGGCATTAGTCTAGTATCTTTTTTTAATTTTATTTCATTTATATGTTTTGGAGTTAAGTATGACGTCCATTTTAGTACACATTTTTATTTAGGGGCCAACTGAGGCCCAGGTGCGGGATTTCCCCGCTGCGTTTAAGACCCATTGGTTGACTTCGACTGTTTAATATCTGCTCTTTGGTCGGTTTGTTGTCTCTTTGACATATTCCCCATATTTTCATTCTCAACTGTATATATACAATGCGTTTTAGCTAAATTTTGGACAAAACAAGTCTTCTTCTTTTTCTTCTTCCTTGCTAAGGACTGGATTCTTTAAAAGAATGTTATAAGTCCACTAAACGGAGAATTAGACAGCAATTCTCCTGTATCTATTTACAAATAAAACATTCCGAATATATACAATTTTAAACTATGTACACTTTGTTGCTGTCTATGGTGTTGGTTTCTTGGATGCACTATTGTTGGATAGTGCAATCTGGAACCCCTCTATTGTCAAATTTTCTGTTATAGCTGTTGGGAGGTGGTTCCACTCTTGTATAGTACGTGGAAAGTATGAGTACTTATATATACTCTCTGGTTTGCTGGTGGTTGATATAGGCGTTGTGTTCCTCTAGTTGGTGGATCGTTTTGGACGTAAGATGGAACTGGCATCCATGTCCACTAGCTCATGCTGGATCTTGTAAAGCATGACGAGTCGATGGTTACTTCGTCTGTTAGCTAGTGTTTCCCATCCTAGTTTCTTGACCATAGTTGTAACACATCCAGGTGTTTTATCAGTGTAGCTGTTTGTTACAAACTTGGCGGCCCTCCTTTGCACTTGTTCTAAACGGTTTATGTCCTCAGTGGTATGAGGGTCCCATGATGCACTTGCATATTCTAGGGTTGGTCTGACCAGTGATGAACATATTAAATAAACACTTGATAAATCACACGTGAAAAAAAAGTGTATTTGGAATTTTAATTCATAGACAGATATTCATGACATTGTTTATTGATAAATCCACAACGAAAAGTTGGTGGTAGATTGTTCCATGAAGTTATACGTGCTTGAATTATGAAATGTTTTCTTCGTAAAGTTAAGTTTTATTACAGGCACAAATAGATTTTCATTCGTCGGAATAATAAATTTAAGTTTGATGAGATGATAATCTAGAGAATGATTTTCAATACATATATCCCCTTATTCACCTCTATGGCATTCATATTTTTTTAAATTATGAACCAGCCAAGTTATTGAAATATCCAAGCAAACGAAACCACATGTTTTACTGCGAGCTTCTGCTCTCTGATGATACCCCTGCCGAAATATTTCGGTATAAAACAGGAAGTTGTTGAGTGATTAATCTGAAGAGCACCACACAGTATAGCTGACTTATATAAACCCTGAAACCAAATTTAAGAAATCCTTCAATTGTAGTTCCTGAGAAAAATGCGACGAAAAATATCCATTGGAAGGACGGACTGACGGAAGGATGGACAGACCGAGGTTAAAAAGTTTACCCCGACTTTTTTAAAGAGGGGTATAATTGTATTTGCAGCGCCTCATTTTGCAGACCTAGCTGAAAATAAATAATCTTCCGCAATACAGGATGAAAGTAGTTACAACACAAAATCACAGATCTACATTTATTGTCCCTTTATTTAAGAATTGAATGCTCCTTTTTATAAATTCATTGGGAGGTAAAATCGTTGACCAAAGTACATTTTGGCGCATCATTCTTAAAATTTGCGCAAGGTCAACGCTTTTACAACCCTGTGCAATTACTGAATAGTAATCTGTTCTCATGATCATAGCGAAAAAATGTAACTATAAGTATTGAATGCTTCTTTTAGTTATTTCATAGAGTTGTAAAAGCATTGACCGTGTGCAAATCTTAAGAATGTAGCGCTTCTGCGCTTCATACAAAATGTACTTCGGTCAACGCTTTTACACCCCAATGAATTTACAAAAAGAAGCATTAATTTCTTAAATGAATAACCCTTACATAGATTATTTTCATTCTTCTTTTATTCTGAGTCCGATAACTTAAACAAAAATATAATGTTAAATATAAATGTGGACCGTTTACGGGATCACTGCAACGTTGTTATACATTAATTTAAACCAATCAAAAATGTTGTGCTATAATTTGTTCGGTTATTCCAAATGTACTGGTTTTCGGTTTCTTGATATTTTTCTTTGTTTAAATTGCGTTACGGTTACCAGTCGCCTGTTCGCGATGTCCTTTCTGCAAACAGAGTTGATTTCCCATGCAAGACAAGTCAAAACTCTGTACAAGGAAGCACTCAGACAGTTAGAGAGCAAATATTCCGAACATATTACTTACGGAAGGTTGAAATTCTTTTAAATATAATGCTAACATTAGCCTAAATAAACAAATCACACTAAACACTGCTCAAGGACAAACAAAATTTGTTAGTTGACACTGGACTACGATGGTATCCGGTCCATTCGCCCTGTGTTGATTCTCCCTTCTTTCATTATAAAATAACAGTATTATGGGCATTAAAGTGTAATAAACTTTTTCGAATAGTTCTATGCTGGAAATTAATGAGAAAAACATGGAATATTTAAAAATTAATTGCTTGTTTTGGAGCATAATTTGTTGTGAATAGCTATGGATGGTACCAGTGAGATTCGAACCCTCAATCTCGGGATCTAAAGGCAGCGCTCTTACCAATTTAGCTGAAGAAGAGCTTCCCTAACTCAACTAGTTAGATAGTCAAGCTGGGGCTGTGTAGTCCAGGATTACTCTGACGTGCTACGCTGTTTTGCCAGACAAGCTTGGGCCGTGGGACGTCAGAGCTCGTCTCATATCAAAAAGTGGATATTTGCCCACCCAAAATAGATGCACTGCTTCGTCGCTTCTGGTGCCGATTGAGGGCCTCGGAATTATATAAATCAGGCATCAATCTGTACATTTTTCATTTATCTCTTCATTTATGTAAGTTTCACCTACCTGCCAACCTTTATTTTTCCATATTTTAACAGTTTTCACAGAGACCCATCGATTTCTGCATTTTGACTTTCATTTTCAAAGATTATCACGTGACCACGAGAAAACAGTGAAAATGACCATAATGTAACACCTCGTTCATTTACGACGCAAGTTATCTAAATGTCTGAGAGCCTCCGATTGTTATTGTGGTCGGAACTACATGCTTAATACCGATCTCCTGTAAAGGAGGTGAAAAATAGTGGTTGGCTTCTAAATGTTAAACATCAATCTCCTATAAAGGAGGTGAAAAAATATAAATATTTGCATATTTGATTCTCGAGGCCACGAACTCTCTCGTATCTTGACGTCCATTTGAATGTGAAAGTCAAAATTGCTGTGGGACGTTAGAGCTCGTACCATATCAAAAAGTGGATATTTGCCCATCCAAGTAGTAGCCAACCACGATAACAATCGGAAGGTCTAGGACATTTAGATTACATTGTACTTGCATCGAAAATGAACAAGGTGTTAGATTATGGTAATTTGCATAAATCATCACTTTTTTCTCGCGGTCACATGCTAATCTTTGAAAATGAAAGTCAAAATGCAGAAATCAATAGGTCACTGTGAAAACTGTTTAAATATGGAAAAATAAAGGGTGGCAGTGAGGTGAATCTGACAAAAATGAAGGGATAAATGAAATATGAACAAATTGATACGGGATAAATGAAATATGAACAAATTGATACGGGATAAATGAAATATGAACAAATTGATACCAGATTTAAATAATTCCAAGGCCGTTAGCTGGCACCAGAAGCGACGAAGCAGCGCATCTATTTTGGACGGGCAAATGTCCACTTTTTGATATGGGACGAGCTCTCATGGCCCAAACAGCCGTTGGACATCAGAGTAATCTCGGACTACTAGTTAGACTACCTTTATATCTCCAGGTCTACAACAGCATTAATTGTTCAATGACATAATAATAATTTGGTCCATTCACGCCCAATACACTTTTGCTGCCTTCACGTTTGCACCTCCCACATTCGCACCAAAGGTCTGTTCGCACCCTTCACGTTTGCACTCAATTTTAAATCAAATTCCAGTTGAATAATCAGAAAATCATGATTGTTGTTTTAAATTGCTTTGATGTAAATACTGCATGTATTTAGCTTGGTATGAGCATGGAAGTAATATAAATCCATGGTATGACATGAGTAAAACATTGTAGACTTTAAATGAAAAACTCAAAAAATAATTGTTTTTAACGGCTTGGTCCCTTTGATCTGAAACAATGAAAACAAAAATTATAGCAATACACTGACGGGTAAACCAAAACATGATTAAAATCTTTTTAACACACACAAAAAAACTGTCAGAATCTTACTTTATTTTAAAACAATGAAAAAAAATTATAGCAATATAAACATAAACTAACCAAAACATGATTAAAATTTATTCAAAACCAAAAATAAATCGTCTATTTTTATTTAATAATTCAATATTATTTCTATTGAACATTATTTAATCTTGAGGTTACATGGTGACTAAACCTTGTACACAGATAAAATAAGGGGAGAAATTTGATTGGTTAATTTCCAGTGATGGTTAATTTCTTATATGCAATGAAATATTATGTCATTTTTTTTCTATAGTACTGGACAGAATAAAACTTTACTCGTGCCAAGTATTGCTTTATTTGAAACAAAGATAAATTCTATAGATTTTTTTGAAAAGTGCAAATTTAACAAAGTCTAATTGGGGAAAATCAATGGTGGTATCACACCTATACAGAAACCATGTCTACCATAATAAATTTTTGTGTACAATAATTTTAGCTTGAAAGCTGTGTAAGTAACATTTATAACAGTGTGACATGTATCATTTAATCATTGTCTAAGAGTTGTTATATTTTACAGATTACTTTATCGCTATCAAGCAGTGTGTCTACGTGCTGAGTTCGATAAAAATAAAGATGAAAAAGATATTATGAAGTCAAGACAACTAGTGAAAGATGGAAGAACAAAAATGCTTGCAGATTGGCATTCTGTACCATTAAAGTGTATGTATATTGTTAAATTGTAATATGTAAACTTTGGAAAAATTCTAGTGGTTAAGTCATTTTAGTGTTGTATTGACATGATTGAGGGGATATGTTCATAAACATGATAAACTCTCTATATATTTCTGCTTTTTCCAGTGATTTCCAAACTAGACTTATTTTCCTGAAACAACTTTCCATCAAGTCTGATATAAAAAATTAACATAAGAAAAAATATCATCAACCAAATTTTTGTAGTTCTTATAATTTTATTGTCGTAAACATCACTGTTTTAAGGGTATGCTTCAATATTGCTATTAAAATCTTTAAAGTTTAAAGGATGTATGAAAAAAGCTATGATGATGCAGCTTGGTGTACTCACAGTGTTACTTTAGTTGGTTCTTTTGGCATTTCTCACTATATATCAAGACAAATGGATTTTACTGAAATACTAAAATTTAAAACAGTGAATCCATATTGAAAGTAATTATCTTTGTTTTTTACAGTTGCCCATGCACCAGGTGGAGCAGCATATGACAGAGTTCCAGTCCAACCAGATGCTGTAAGTTGATAGGATTTTTTATCTGATCTGTCAAAAATGTATACCTCACCATTAGGAATTGTAGAATTGTAAATAGAAAAAAGAAGATGTTTTATGATTGCCAATGAGACAACTCTTTATAAGAGACCAAATGACACAGACATTTATAAGGAACTATAGGCCACGGCCTTGTTAAGTCAATGAGCAGAGCCCATAGGAGTAAAGTGCAGCGGCATAGTCACCTATAAGCATGATAAAATTTTAACAGTTCTAACAAGAAAAGTAATGGCCTAATTTATGTACAAAATACTGAAAGAAAAACAAATATGTACTTGAAGTTACACAGCAAAAAATGACAACTACTAAATTGCAGACTCGTGACTTATGTCAATTTAGATCTACATGATCTACACAGAGAATATTGTTGTTAATCGGACAACTAATTCTTGTTAATCCGACAGGTAATTCTTGTTTTACATTATATGATGTGGTATAAGATCAATGTGAAACTAAAGAGATGTTGATTGAACAATGCTGACACACTTTTAATTTTCTTAAGGAGACTCGAGGACACAAAAAATTAAACTTTTTTTTTTTATTAGAATTTTATTTATTACACTATCAATTGTTTCTTTGTCATATGGTACAAAAATCAACCACAAAAATTGATTTGTTTTGACTCCAGATGACTTTTAAAAATGATTATATAATTGAAAAAACTTCAAATTATCTCCCTTTGGTGAAAAAATGCATTTTTTTTGCATTGAAATTAAAATTAAAATCTTTTTAAACTCATTGACATTGGTGACCTATATATTTTATTATTATTTTCAAATAAACTGTACTTATATTAAACAAATGTAAAATTTAGGCGATTTCTTTAATTTAGTACTTTTTTTATTTCAATATTACTTACAGCATGTATATTTCTACTATTAGTTTAACAGGGAAAAAAAGTACCTTATCAAAAATGCATGCTTCTTTCGAAGGCAGATTGTGAGCTTAAATGAAAGGTGACCCCATTTTTTAAAATTTTATATATGATATAGTTCATTTATACGAGAAAATAGTGAAATCCTATATTTAATAAAAAAAAAAATCATATATACATGTACCCGCGAGCCCCCTTAAGAGTTAACTGGTTATAAGACATTTTTAATAAGCTTCATTGAAAAAAATCAACAAATTGACACTTTTTCATCTTCAGAAAAAAGGAGAAATTTTTTTAAATTGACTCAAGGGTAAAAAAAGACTTGGCAGGGTTAAGAGGAAAATAAACAATAATTTTTGCATGGACCAATGGCTAAATAGACCCTGCTAATTCTAGGTATGTAAAAATAAAGCTGTCTGACAGCCTGTTTGTGTATCTGGAAAGAACAAATCTTCCATAACATTTATATGCATAAGCAATGTTATCAGGCTTGGTCATGTTAGATTTTATTCAACTAAAAAATCAGTTTTAAGCTATGAAATTAGAAAGTCTTCTATTAAATGATGTATATACTTTTTCTTTTAGTTATTGGACATGTGGCACCCAAGGGAGAAGGCACTTTACCCAGATTATTTTGCCAGACGTGATATAAGAAAGAGAGAATTTGTAGAAAGATGGGTAAAGAAATATGGCGGCGGCAATGCTACAGAACAGTCTTAATTATATATTTATAGAATACTGACTGAAGTATTGAGAACTTTTAAATTGTTTTGTGTTATGTAAAAAATAAAAATAAAATCTTTATAGAAAAGAATGGGTTCATTTAATTATAGTTATGTAATTTCACTTTTGACTACAGAAACATAATGTGCTTGACCAGACCTAAACAAGTCTTAGTACATATTGAAATAAATAAACAAGATGTGGTGATGAAAGTGAATAAAATAAAAGTGCACATGTCATTACAAGTTAGCATATTGCTTTCAACAATGAGGAAATAAGCTCCTGGAAATGAAATGAGTTAGTTTGAAAGGATTAAAACTGTTAACATATTTGTGGATGCCAAACTTCTCCCTGTCAATCAAAATGGGAATGCTTTAACATCTAAAGAAATAAAAAGTCATTTACAATGAAGATTATCTTTCTCATATGTCAACTTCTAGAATAAGAAATTAAAAATTCTTACCTTCATAGACAATAATTTATGTTGTTTCATTCACTTTTTCTATTAAACCAATTTAGAGAACCATTCCTATATATTATCAATGTTGGACATATACTTTATTGAGTGTGTAATGATAGTCCAGTAACCAACATATAGCGACCCTACATTTAAATGCCAGGGTCATCAAAAATTTAGGTCCAGTCTCTAGTGAAATATTTTTAGACATCATTTAATGAGGTTTTTTTATTATCAAAAACAGTATCCAGAGTACTTTAATTTCATCATTATTTTATGTATTTCACTGATAAGTGGACTATCATAGTGTTGGATTTTTTTGCAGTAAATGTTTTAAGACAACAATAACTTTATCAAACCTTTTGGGAACTTTTAAACTCTCCTAAAATCAAAAAATACACAGGGTTCTGTGGAACCCATTCCAAATATTTTTGGTTTAATTTTTAAGCAAAAAATCTTGAAATAACAAAAAAAAATAAGATTCATTTATCACAGACACAATTTTGTTCTCCTTTCATTGTCTAAATTTGGCTTTCTACCAGATATATTTCCCCTGGTTATAGACCATATGAGCTTTTCACGAAGTATCCAGGTTAAGTTCGTTAACTTTTCAAAATTTTATCTTCTTGGGAATCATTGAACTGAATGATACAGGAAGTATAAATTAGAATTAATTGAGTGCAAACAAGACAAATCTCCATCCAAGTCACAATGTATAAAAAATTCACAATTATACAGCCTTCAACTCAAATCTTGGTTTACACTGAACAGAAAACTATAATGGGCCCCAACATGACTTGTGTAAAAGAATTTACACAGAAAAACAAATGGTCTAATCTATATAACAAACCAGAAATGTGAAACACTTATGAACCATATCAACAAATTTACAACCACTGAACAACAAGCTCCTATGTTTTCATATGAACTACTTTCGAGGACCTATATTTACAATTTGGGCAAAGTAAATTCAGGCTCTAGTTATTCTCATGATCATATTTAGGTAAGTAGGAACGGCTTACCCCTTCAGGAGCACCTGAATTTTGTCTCACCTGCAACCATATCTAAAGGAAATGAGACGTTTGGGTTTCTATCAGGTGTCATTATTTGTATTAAGCTTTAAATTTCAAAAGGTAGAAGACCTTGATGCTTCATACCTTGTATGTAGATGTCTTATATGTTATGAAGTTTCTGTCAGTCATATATATCCATTCTCCTTTACCTCATTTTTCAGAAACTGTTTGAAAAAAAAAAATTGTCATGTGATAAACTTACTTGTGATGAATATCAGGATAACTATATTTGGTATATGGCATCTTTGCAAGGTCAGACAGAGTTCATGAATAAAGGTTTAGTTTTTAAGGTATTGTCAATATTTCAGATACTACATTTGGGGTATTTATGTATGCATGGCTGACTGGCAGGTTTCTGACCTTGAACTCGTGCATGGTTCATTGGCCAATATAAAGTTTTTTTGCTATGTCTGTTTCTAAAATACTTTTAACAAGAATGTGTCCAAAGTACATGGATGCCCCACTCGCACTATCATTTTCCATGTTCAATGGACCATGAAATTGGATAAAAAATATAATTAGACATTAAAATTAGAAAGATAATATCATAGGGAACATGTGTACTAAGTTTCAAGTTGATCGGACTTCAACTTCATCAAAAACTACCTTGACCAAAAACTTTAACTCGAAACATGCACTTTCATTTTCTATGTTCAGTGGACCGTGAATATAATTAGGCATTAAAATTAGAAAGATAATACCATAGGGAACATGTGTACTAAGTTTCAAGTTGATTGGACTTCAACTTCATCAAAAACTACCTTGACCAAAAATTTTAACCTGAAACATGCACTTTCATTTTTTATGTTCAGTGGACCGTGAAATTGGTGTCAAAAGTTTAATTTGGCTTTAAAATTAGAAAGATCATATCATGAGGAACATGTGTACTAAGTTTCAAGTTGATTGGACTTCAACTTCATCAAAACCTACCTTGACCAAAAACTTTAACCTGAAGCAGGACAGACGGACGAACAGACGGACGAACGAACAGACAGACGGACGAACAGACGCACAGACCAGAAAACATAATGCCTCTCTACTATCGTAGGTGGGGCATAAAAACTTCATTTGGTGTATGGAAATATTGTAAAGTTCACATGTCTGTCTGGCAGGGTTTATCTGACCTTGACTTCTTTTTACGGTACATTAGCCAGTGTCAATATTTGATAGTTATATAAGAAAGAAGATGTGGTATGATTGCCAATGAGACAACTATCCACAAAAGACCAAAATGACACGGACATTAACAACTATAGGTCACCGTAGGGCCTTCAACAATGAGCAAAGCCCATATTGCATAGTCAGATATACAAGGCCACGATAAGACAATGTAAAACAATTCAAACGAGAAAACCAACAGCCTTATTAATATGTAAAAAAATGTATGTTTCTCTGATACTTACTAAAAGCAAAATGTCAAAAATATTTGGACACATGTTTAAAACTACTAACATTGATTTTGTGGCTGATAAATTGACACATAACTCACCAACAATGTGTCCATAGTACACGGATGCCCCCATTTTCTATGTTCAGTGGACTGTGAAATTGGGATAACAAGAGTGCACATGCTGAAATGTCTTGCCTTCTTTACTTATCATTGATATTATGTTGATAGTCCTAAATAAAAATCTTTATTACAACTTATAACCAGGGCCTTAAATTGACGGCCCTGTAAGGGGAGGCAGTTTATTATCGCCGAGCAGAGTGAGGCGAACATTTTTTGGGCCCATGTAGAAAGGGACATTTTTTGGGGGCCTTTTCCTTGTATGCAATGTTCATAACAAGAATACACGAATTGTTAATTATTTGTTACATTTCAATAAATATGCGCCTGGAATATATTAAAATAGTTATAAACCAGAGTTAGATTACGTGTCCCGGTAGAGTAAGATTTGTTTTCGCTTTATCCTGCTTTGTGACTCTATACAAGCTATTTTACTTAAGTTCAGGGAAAAATTTGCAAAGACTTAAAATGAAAGTCCCCTGAAGTTGGTCATTTTTTGTGGTTTATCCGGCTTATTTGGGTGTCCAAATCGAACTAATTTTGACTTTGTTTCAAAGGCACAATTTTCAAACCTTAAAATGAAAATTTTATTTATCAATAACTCATAACTTTATCTATCAAGTTCAAATTATTAAAACGTAGCAATGTTTGTATACACCAAAAAGTTTTATTCTGGCTTTGTCAAATGCTAAGGTGATTTTTTCTGACTGGACGAATCCCATCTTTTTAGCACTTCTATGCATTCAATATTGCCAACATTGTCACTTCTATGAATGCAGATGCAATAGTATTAGGTGGGAAAATTATATGTGTGCAAAAGAGTTGAGTTGGGTACCGACCGTTCAGATCTAAATATTGAACACACCTGCATGCCATTATGATTAACCACCTTGTTGTTTTAACTAACAACCAGTGCTATAAAAATAATGCATGATTTTACACAATTTTTCTTTTCAGTGTTTTTTTTTCTCCATTTATTATTTTTTTTGTCAGCCCGCAATAGGAGGCCACTGCCTACATGCCTCTATGTAATTTACGGCCCTGATAACTGTCACTAAACTTCACATTAACCAATAAAACTAAACATTGACCAATGCACCATGAACATGAGGTCAAGGTCAGATGGACCATGCCAGGCAGACATGAACAGCTTACAATTCTTCCATACTTACAAATATAGTTGACCTATTGCATATAGTATTAGAAAAAAAAACCAATACTCAAAAACTTAACTTTAGACAACTGAACCATGAAAATGAGGTCAAGGTCAGATGACACCTGCCAGCTAGACATCATATGTACACCTTTCAATCATTCTATACACCAAATATAGTAGACCTATTGCATACAGTATAAGAAAAACTGACCAAAACACAAAAACTTAACTATAACCACTGAAGCATGAAAATGAGGTCAAGATTAGATGACACCTGCCAGTAGGACATGTACACTTTGAAGTCCTTCCATACACCGAATATACAAGACCTATTGCTGATAGTATCTGAAATATGGACTTGACCACCAAAACTTAACCTTGTTCACTGATCCAGGAAATGAGGTCGAGGTCAAGTGAAAACTGTCTGACTGGCATGAGGACCTTGCAAGGTATGTACATACAAAATATAGTTATCCTATTACTTATAATAAGAGAGAATTTAACATTACAAAAACTTACAACTTTTTTTTAAAGGTCAAGGACATTGGACATGTGACTGACGGAAACTTCGTAACATGAGGTATCTATATACAAAGTATGAAGCATCCAGGTCTTCCACCCTCTAAAATATAAAGAAGTTAGCTAACGCCGCCGCCTATGTCAAGCTTTCTGCAACAAAAGTCGCAGGCTCAACAAAAACTAAAATTGGCATTAAAATTAGAAAGATCATATCATAGGGAACATGTGTACTAAGTTTCAAGTTGATTGGACTTCAACTTCATCAAAAACTACCTTGACCAAAAACTTTAAC
Organism: Mytilus edulis; assembly: GCF_963676685.1. Taxonomy (NCBI): domain Eukaryota; kingdom Metazoa; phylum Mollusca; class Bivalvia; order Mytilida; family Mytilidae; genus Mytilus; species Mytilus edulis. Next base: position 24,150,668 of record NC_092348.1, on the reverse strand, counting down.
CTGAAGTGGGACAGACAGACGGACATACAGACTAGAAAACATAATGCCTCCCTACTATTGTAGGTGGGGTGTAAAAATGTATTGCTATCCAATTATGCAAACTTGTGGTCCTACATCCTTCAACTATTTATGCTCTCTTAACACTATCCCCATTGGATGTGTACTGATTCATACTTTGGTCTGGGAAAACATTATAAACTAATTAGTTGTTATTGAATTAGAAAAAGCTTCCAATAACTGTAAATTCCTTGAAATCAGAACTATGTCTTTTGTTTTTATACTTGGGATTTTGTGCTTTCAACTGGTTTTTGCAGACTATTCTTATGTTGTGCTGTAATACCACTGTCTCAGGATAGCAAAGAGTTGGGTTATCAAAACATGATTAACCCCACCTCATTCAATATGTGCCTGTCCAAGGATATAAGCCTGTTATGCAATGGTTGTCATTTGTTTTGATTTTGTTTATTTCTTATTATAAATCAGGTCTGTGGTTGTTTCACATTTTTCACGTTGCGGCTTTACAGTATGTGTTTTTTTTATTATTCTTTAAGGTGTATGGGGACCTATGGTTGCTTACATCCATGAAAATTGGGCTCTGATGGATACTTGTCTCATTGGCAATCATACCACACATGTATAAAAAAAAAAAAAAAACGTTTACAAAGCAAATAATTTAAAATAAACATTAAAACATTTAATGATCAACTAATTTATGTTTTAACAATTAAAATTAACATGCAATGGTCAGCATAAGATAAATATGTTGAGCTGTGGACAATGTCGACACCATTTTTTGTCTGATGGTGGATAACGTTTTCTATTTCACTGAAATCTGAACAAGTGTTTCATATTCTTTGCATATAAGAATGGTTCTGCATAAAGAAACAAAAACAGCTTGTCCTTTAATATAGGCAGTTTCAATATTTTAAACCACTGGTTTAAATTTGGAACCTTGTGGAACATTTAAAAATTCGCAACTGTCATAACTAATCACTGTGTATTAACTTGAATCTTTATTTTTTTCTGTACACTGAAATCACATTCTGAGTCACTACTAGAGGTTTCAGAATCACTCGTATCATTATCATAAGCACCAAGTCCTGGTAAAACTCCAATAATTTTGGCTCTTTGATTCAACAACTGCTCCCTTGCAATGGTATTTATTGCCCCTGTATTGCTACTGGATTCAGGTTCTCTATCTGAAAAAATGAGATTGAAATTAATGATAAATGGCATTAGAATAGCTATAGTAAACTTAAGAATGTTTGCTGTAATCCACATAAAGACAAATACAGGATTGTTAGGATGGAAATAAATGAAGATAGACAAATCTTAACCATTGTGAAAACAGTTTTAAATTGTGTGAATTTTTTCTTTCTTTCTACGAACTTTACACTTATATATCATACCCAAATGCATCTTTATTTAAATGTAAAATACATGAATGTAAGGGTCATTGCTTGCTGTATGTAATGATGAAGCTGGAAATCAGAAACTATGGTGAGAATTAGATTTATGCGAATAAAATGACTGAGTGAATATTGCAAAAATAAGAACTCACATTCTGATAACATATTCCCTTACGCAGATTTTCTGATAATCTCGACAATTAATCTTGCAAATATGTCCATTTTTTTTAAATCCCAATAATAAAATGAAGTAATTTACAGTAATCGAAATTGAAATGTTAGTAGAAAATTACACAAATACTTACTGATCTTTTAAAATTGAGGAGAACTTTAGTAATATGTTTACATATTTATATAAAAACATCAAATAAAGAAAAGTGTAACATTTTATTGGATTTTGACATGTAAATTTGTGAACTAAAAATAATTTTGAGTTTCTGTTTAAAATATTTCCTGTTTTATTTTTATTTTAGTATATCTTTTGGTTTTCAATTCTAGAGTTTATATTTAATAAATGTATTTTATCTCATACCTGGAATTGTTATTTATTTTCTGTAGTTGATCTGCAAACCCAGAATTAGCCAAGGCTTATCTGCTCACAGAATATGATCTGGTATTGTAAATGTCTTAATTTCTGTTTATAGAGGCCATTAATTGTTTGTCAATGCTGGTTTTGTCAGTCAAGATATGTTTTACCAGGATTTACACATAACTTGTCAGTCATGTTCGGCATAAAGCTATCAGTTGAATAAAATGAACATTGCTGTCATGAATAATAAAGATGAAAATAAATTTGGAGACTATTTGGGAATTTTGCTACAAAAATTGGCAAAAATGTCGGTTTTGGAAAGGGTTCGAATCAGGTGCATACTGGAACCTGTTGCATCAAGTAAAAAACATCTGTATGAGTAGTTGCAATTCATTGCAAATAACCATTAGGAAGGAAGTTTAATCCGAATTGCTATTTGCAGAAATCAGAGTTTGGTCAGACAAAACAAGAATGTGTCCATAGTACACTGATGTCCCACTCGCACTATCATTTTCTAAGTTCAGTGTACTGTGAAACTGGGGTCAAAACTCTAATTTGGCATTAAAATTAGAAAAATCATATCATAGGGAACATGTGTACTAAGTTTTTAGTTGATTGAACTTCAACTTCATTAAAAACTACCTTGACCAAAAACTTTAAGCTGGAGTGAGACAGAAGGACAGACAGATGCACCAGCACACAGACCAGAAAACATAATGCCCCTCTAATATCATAGGTTGGGCATAAAAAATAAAACTAGAGGCTCTCAAGAGCCTGTGTCGCTCACCTGACTCTACTTGGGGTTTTTAAATAATATCAAAAAAAGATAAAAATCATAACAGATACTTAAATAATGATTGAGGCCAAATTTGGTTTAATATTGCATTCCATTCAGTGGTTCTCTAGAAGAAGACTTGTGTATGCATTTTCCATAGGATCCTTTGTTAAACTAAATCCCCTGCTTACAGCCATCTTGGATGATGGATCGGCTACAAAGTAACAACACTTGGTCAATATCTCATGAGAACCATTCATGCTATGTTTGGTTTCATTCCATTCAGTGGTTCTCTAGAGTAAGACATTTGTATGTATTGTTTGAGTCTGCAGCCTATTTTCCAGTTGGTTGGGGCATTTTGTCCTTAGACTTTGTGACATTATAACCAAGATAACTGTAACTTAGTCTAAATAATACTCACTGTCAAGGCTTTTTCTTTTGTTACTATCTTCATTTTCACTTGTTCTGTAAAATCATAACATAAATTGTCTATTAAGTTTTATGCTTCATGCTCTGTATTTCACTGAATAACTTATTAGCCAAGTTAAGTGTCTATCAGTATATTCATGATATGACTGAATTAAGTTGTAAATTAATATAAATTCAGCATTCCAGCATTTTACTTTAACAACAGGAACCAAACTATAAACATAAACAAAAGGAAAAATTGAATAGACAGCATTGCTTTTAGAGAAGATTTCAATTGTATAAAACCATTCACATCATCAAAATCTTATATGTATTATAATTTATTGTATTGCTTGCATGCATGCATGTATGCATTGTAAATATTCTACCATTAGAAACTGTTCATAGGGAAGACTTTATAAGTTTTATTTACTTTCGTCTCACCCTTGTTGCATATTAATCAAAGCCACACAAATAAAATAACTATTTCTTTTTCATCAGCTAGCCGTTTTATTTTTCAAAATTCAAAGAACTACACATTTATATGGCCTTCTTCTCCTTCATTGTTTGGATTGGCCCCTGGCTATTTATTCTTTTATAAAAATAAATTATAGTTTTTATTATTGCTAAAGAATTTATACCCCTTTCTTTTGACTGCTCCTGCCAGTAGTGCTGTTTGTGATCTTTTATTAGTTTGTACTGCAGGTTTGGTAGATTTTTTCTCCTGTGATGACGAGGGTTGTACTGCTGATACTGAAGATTCCTGTAAAACAATACAACTGATTATCATATCTAGCAAATATACAGAACAAAATTCCATTGAGAGATTTGTATGTGTAGAGGCATTAAATTTATGAAAATTGAATTTCCTATCAGAATTTTAACTAGAGGCATGACAGGTTAGCAATACTTAAAGTACATGTACATGAAATATGAAAACCTTAGTAATTGGCAAACTTGCTCATAGAACATTTTCATTTCTACTTCTTTAAAATAATTTAAAAGGAAGATGTCTTTACTCCTTCTTGTTTTCTAAATACAAGTATTGTATTGAAAATGTAAATTTAGTGATTTTTGCACATAACCAGTTGAATTATCTCCCCTGAATTGAGCAATTTTTGACCTGCTTATCTCCTCCTGGCCAAATGTCTCATAAATGGTCAGTATTTACAATATATTGTGTATAAATGTTGAAAATTATATATCAAAATATTTATTAAAAGAATTAGATAATTTCTTTTTAAACCAATAACATTTCTAAGAAATAATAGTAAATTTTCCTTACAAATCATATGATATACCATGAATACAATGTCAATTCAGAAAAATTAACTATGCTTTTGTTATTATGAAAACTGTGAGGAATAGGTTTCCTATATTATGTATAATGTTTATATATAATATGAATTACATGACAATTCAAAAGTAAAACTGAATTATTACTTTTTGTATTTACCTTTTAGATAAAATTAGCACAAATCTATTAAACAACTGGACCAAATATTTTAAAGTATTTAAATATGAAAGGGGTCAGCTTATTTTCTGTACAAAAAAATTGATCCACTGTTATATATAATCTAATTGATAAGAATATCAAACATATCTAGTGTAAGTTAAAAGCAGTAAAAAAAAAAAATATCTTTTAGTCTACACATCATGTAAGTTTTCTTGTGGCACTTGCTCTCATATACAAAGAGATATGTCCCCATTGTCATCAGAAAAATCAGAAAAAGACAATCTAATAAAAAGCAACATTGCCAATTAACACAAAGATGCTGGACCATCACATAGAGGGCAGCACATCAAAATGATCTTCAAACTGAGATGTACTGATAGTTGTGAAACCTTGCAGAGAATATCATTGGTCTATCATGAGTTTTACTATCAAACTTACTCAAGCAGAACAATTATTGATGCCAACAAAGACGACAACTCTACCAGCAGAACAGCAACAATTATGTACTTTTGTCGCAGAAGGGACAAAACGGCTGAAAACTGAATCTATAGATACTGATATACAAACCTTTATTTCTTTGAATAAAGACTTCTCTTCATCTGACCTGGCCTTTTCTATTTCCATTTGTTTGTTTGACACAAATTCTAGAAAATGAGCTTCATCTTCATTTAACCCCTTTACACTGTTTTCTGTTTATAAAATAAATGTGTATTTAACAAATTGAAAACAAATTTCAATTACTTTTTACAGTGAGTTGACTGTTAGTGTTGCTCTCCACCAATTGCAACTCATTCAAAATTTTGACCAAATTGCAATTTGTTTTATTAAACCAAATTGTTCAACTGGTCAGAATATTAAACAAATTGTTCAGATAAAACGTAAAAGTGCAAGGTGATAAAATAAAACATACTTACAATCCTATAAGACTTTACCTCCACTTTAATGATGTTGTGACAAAATTAGTTTATCAGTTTGTATAGTTATATTATAGCCATTTCCATGCTGAAGAGGAACTGTTTATTTTGAATTGCTATAAAATTGTCCAAACTACGCTTTCATATAGTTTTTCTTTCTAAAAGTATTCTATATTTATAAGAATCAGATATCATTTTAAATAAAACATCCTATATTCAGTAAAATATGTGTGAAATAACAATATGCTATTGATAAGTTTTCAGGGGAGATAACCTAAAATATTATTCTTTTGAATAAAGACTTTTTGAAAGAAAAGTTATTATCTCCCCCATGGAAACTTCCTACAAACATATATTGCAATTTTACACATATTTTACTGAATATGAAATGTTTTAATTCACATAATGTCTGATTCTTATAAATATAGAATACTTTTAGAAAGAAAAACTATATGAAAGCTTAGTTTGGACAATTTAATAGCAATTCAAAATAAACAGTTCCCCTTCAGCATGGAAATGAATATAATATAACTATACAAACTGATAAACTAATTTTGTCACAACATCATTAAAGTGGAGTAAAAGTCTTATAGGATTGTAAGTATGTTTTATTTTATCACCTTGCACTTTCATGACTTGGCTGTGGTTTTCTACAGCAGTTGGTTCAAATTTCTGACCAGTTGAACAATTTCATTTTATAAAACAAATTGCAATTTGGTCAAAATTTTGAATGAATTACAATTGGTGGAGAGCAACACTAACAGTCAACTCACTGTAACAAAACACAAAATGAACTTACAACACATAGTTGATTATCATATTAACTTCAAAGTCTGTTACATATCATGTACAGTATCAAAATAACTCTTTGTATCAAAATAAATCTTCTTATTGTGTAAAATCACTGCTGCAAAAATCTATCAATGATACTGTAAAAGCAATTTGACAAGTGGCAAACAATTATACTGGTAATAAAATGAGCTGTAACACTGATCAGATTTATAATTGGCGGCAAAAAATATCAAAACTTTAATGTAATGTTTTCTTCCTTGTATGTGACACATTTTCTAGTAGTGGTGAAGAATGCTGCTAAGTTTCACTACCAAACTTTCATTGGTTGAACAATTAATTTGAGTACATATGCACCATTGTGCACAAGGGTGAGTTGAACAATGTTTTAACCACAACTTACTGTTTTCATCATTGTATCAATCATAAAAGTGAGAATGGCAGTTTGTGGTAAAGATTAACTATTTCCAATGAAATTACTTAGTTTTTGTCATTTTTCATTCTTTTTCAGATGATCTGAATTATTGTCATTAGGTTTTTCTTTTTAGAGATGCTATGCATTATTAGAATTTGTCACTATGTTCTTTCTATATGATCTGATTATTTCAGATAATCTTGCTTAGTTTTTGGTTATTTAGATCTCCTTTTTCAAATGATCTGAATTATATCAGACTTCAGATAATTTTACTTAGTGTATGTTATTTAGCTCTTCTTTGATTTCAAATGATCTGCATTATATCCGATTTCAGATGATTTGAATTATACCAGATTTCAGATGATTTGAATTAAATCAGATTTCAGATAATCTTACTAAGTTTGTGTTGTTCTTCATATTCTTCATCCTTCTTCATCTTCTGTTCCTGAAGTTTATCATACAGAGACCTATTATCTGCTTCTGGACATTCTGTTTAAAAAATCTAACAGGTTAAACAATTGCAAATATTTCTAATGTTTGAGGTCTATTCAGCATCAATGTATTTTTATGAAAATTTTATTCTTTAATGGGCCATGTCAATGATGTGTTACCATGCATTGGAAGAAACAGAGAAAAAAAAAAGAGTTTATTTCTTCAATGTAGAAATTAACCCTTAAAATTGAAGATTGAAATCTATTTTTAAGTACATGTAATAGCTGCCATGCTTGTTGATCAATATAATTTTGTACATCCTGATGACACCTTTAGCCCAGAAGTTCCACAGAAAAACTTCAAAATTTGAACACCAGACTATCAAGTGACTGTAGAATAGTGAATGATGGACACACCATTATCTTACAATGAAAAAGGTAAACTGAAACAGGGGATGTTGGTGGAAATCTACATATATCAATATATTGTACAGTTTAAACCATATGTATGTTAGCCTATAATGGTTTACTTTTACAAATTGTGATTTGGATGGAGAGTTGTCTCATTGGCACTCATGCCACATCTTCTTATATCTAAGGTACATTTTGTAACAACACAATAACACAGTACATTTTTTTGTAATACAAAAATCCATCTTTTTTTAAGTAAGATTATATTTGACAATATGGACATGATGGAAATAAAATAAAATACCCATAGGATCATCTGGTTTTCTTTTTTGTTCCCATTCTTCTTGTTTTCTTTTTCTTTTATCATCCACTTCAGATTGAGTGATAAACTTGTTTGATAAATCAGCCATTTCAATTCTAAAATAAAAGAAATTGGTCTTATTTTGAGAACACTTAAACATCAATATTATATATGTTTACATTGTATTGCAGCAAGATTTTGTTTTTCATAATTTTTTTCATTTACATTTACGTGAACATTGTACATGTTATATGATCATGATGATGGAGGGAGTTCGAAATAGATCTAAAATTTTAGCATCTGATTTAATTCATTATTCATGTTATTCATGTTATTAGCTTCAAATTTGTAAAGTCTTTTCTGTATGATCTTAGTTTAAATTGTCAGACTGCCAAGCAATATATGGTTCTAAAATGTAGCTTAAAAAATTTATCTTTACTCTTTAATAATCTTATTTTATTTTTGAAAAAAAAACCTAGACATTATAAACATCCATAATTCAATTTTGAAATCCTTAGTTTGAGAATAGTTTTGAACAATTGCAGATAAGAGTTATAACACTGATATGGTGTTGCTTTCATAAGCTTAATAAATAAAAAATTTGGAAGTGCCTCCTAGGAAATTAATATATATATAAATATTAAACAAAATTAATAAAAATAAAAATATGATTCGAATATACATGTATGTGTTTAACAGGCAGTCATATTTTTTTTACTTCTTCAAGTAAATAAAATACACTTGTACAAGTAGTACCCCTGACTGACAGGTTGGGAACAAACCCCCTGTATGGTGATTATACCTGTATAGAGGGGTCTTTTTGTTTACACTGGATTTAAAGCAAATTAGGGCAGAATAGCATTTTCTAGATATATTGGCTATAATCTCTAGCATTATATGCATCAGCATGCACTTTACTCAAAGTTGGGATGACCAGTTTTCTGCTAAAGTGACAAAACTTGCAATCTATTGTATACCTATCTGAACACCTGATCAACAACAAAAGGAATAGTTGACCTTTAAATTTCATGTTAAATCTAACAATAGAAAGTCTGTTCAGTGAGGCATAAGTGAGTGGAATTTACCTGATCATCACAGCTTTCAATCATGGTGAACAATAGATTGTATATTTAGTCAGATAAGCAGCAAACTGGGCATGTGCATATTAAAGTAAAACTAAGGACATCAATTGGTGCATCAACTGTTGCAGGTTACTGCCATAATAAGAAGAAAATGCCCTTCTGCCCTATTTCGATTTAAATCCAGTGTAAACAAAAATACCCCTCTATAGAAGGATTATCCCTCTATACACAAAGGTATAATCTAGAGGGTTTGATCCCAAACTGTTTAACTTTCATTTAAAAATACCCAAAACAGAGGTAGGCTGTGTTCTAGAGCACTTTTCCGAGGCTTATCCTTTAAGCTATTCTATAGACAAGATAATATTTTTAAATAAGTGATTAAGCTGAGGGTTTAACCGTTTTAATTCCAAAGACAATAACCCACATTACATAAAATAGGTATAATTTGGTGTTTAAATTTTTAAAATATTTAAGCGTTTTAATTTTTTGCTACATTTGTATAATGCGTTCCTACAAACACAGGAAAGCATCAAAGCAACAAAAAAAAAGTTGTTCAAGACGTCACAAACATGATATGGGGACGAAGCATACATGTGATGGACTGTAAAATTCAGATCAGGAGATTTGGAAATTTTGGTCAGGAGATTGGACCTCAGATCAGGAGGTTTTTTATCGACATATTTTTCGTCGTAAAACTAACTGTATGATGTGTTTTTTTCTTCAATCTTCCTTGTGAATGGCATTAGTTAAAGTCTGCATTATAAAGGAATAATTGAGAAGAATCTTTTTTTCTTTTATTTTACGATGAGAATATTTTTTTCTTTTATTTTACGATGAGAATATTTTTTTCTTTTGTTTTACATTGTTGATTGCTGATGAGAATCTTTTTTTCTTTTGTTTTACATTGTTGATTGCTGATGAGAATCTTTTTTTCTTTTGTTTTACATTGTTGATTGCTGATGAGAATCTTTTGTTATTTGTTTTTCATTGGCATTGGCTGGAGATATAAGAGAGATTTATGCTATACATTTATTACATAATAAATAAATAATAAATTAACAAACATTGTTGAAATTTGTCAAATATTTCTGTTGTTTTGAAACTGGTGTCTTTGAAGACGGAGATAACTGTCGTTTTGGCATTTTGAACACATAATGGTGTACAAAATAATCAATTTGCTTATATAATTTTTCAGTCAGCTTGTGTACATGGTGTAGCAAACAGCTCACATTGAGCTGAAACCATTCCTTTTTCCAGTATTTTCATCTCGAGATTTTCATATTCAATAAATGTTTTTCTCGGCATCAAAAAACTTCCGATAAATTTTTGGACAACAACATTCCATTTTCCATCAATGCCGGTATTTATCGATATTTGATCATTTAATCATCCTTAGCGTGTGCAATAAACAGAAGCCACATCGAGTAATTGATATACAAACACCTTATGATTGTTCAATCAAACTATTATCACTTGTTAATTAGCCTTTAGCAAGAAATAAAATCTCCACATGTTGCGTAATCAGGTAATGTCAGTTACACCGGATACGTTCGATAAACCTCATGTTTTTACGACTTCAAAAATCTCGGGTTTTTACGATCTCAATGATAAATTTTGTAAACAAAATAGTAAAAATGGCGACTGAACATTTTCATTCATGAAATTTTTTCTACACGGGATTTTTTTCTCTTCGACGGGAGGACGGGAGGGGACCCCTGAAAACGGGAGTTTTGTACTCCCGTCGGGAGGTTCACATGTATGACGAAGTCCCCAATTTCGGTAGTCCAAATAATTATGACGTCTTGAAAAGCTATTATATTTTTTTTCTTTGACGAAAATCTTTTCACAGGTCCCCATTCACAGGTAATGCATACCTCATATATATTAAATGTAATAATTAATTGAACTATTTTTTTAAAGTTCTTAACGTGTCTTGATTGCCACTGTTTCTGAATCTAAAGTATGAATTATAAAGTGAGGCCGAATCGGCTAAGGACGAAACAACTGTTTAAGCGTTTTCTGTGGCCGAAACGACTATGGCAGAACTATTAATTGAACAAATTTTCGGTGTACAAACATGGTAATCGAATGGGGCGAAACGGTCTTCGAAAGTAATCTTATTTCTCCATTACACATACCAGCTATAAGGCAATATTTCGTTCACAATTAATGATTTATTCTGCTTTCATAAAGTTTGTTTCTTCAGCAAAAATAAATTGTTCTGAGTCAGTTTGTTTCTTTGACAATATATTAATTTGTCCCTGTTTAAAGCGCTTTTAAGACTTTATAAAAACATCTAAAATAAGTGCTACATTCCGATATTTAAAATTATTTTGTCTGATGCTCATTTATTTGTTATCGATTTTTTTGTTGAATTTCAGTTATGTTGAAAAAATTGATGTATTTGCTAACATGATTTTTTTGTTTTGAAGAGTATTGACATCAAGACAAAATGGTGATGATTCGAAATCGGAACAATCAACCTATGTTTTATGCCTTTTGAAAAAATGGCAGAATTTGACACGAAGAACGATCCGTCGGAGCAAAATGACTTCAGCGAAGATGGAAAGAATCGAACAAAGATTTTTTGTGAAAGATGTTCATCTTTAATTCTTTTACCAAAAAGTGCAATGTTCTGCAAATCTGAGGTAATGAATCCTGTTTTACACAAGCACTTGTTTCTATCCATAATTTCTGGCATTCACCATAAATTATGTATTTGTCAACAAATGTATTGCAAAAATCAGAAACTAAGAAGTGACATAAATTTGACTATCCACACTTTGGCACCTGGTTATCCTGAAGTGTATGACAAGATTTCAAATAAGCTACCATAGCCGAATCTGTCAAACGAATTATAGTTAACCCGTACCAATGTAAACTCGTACCAACGTCAACTCGTACCACTAAAAAAAACTCGTACCACTGCTAACTCGTACCAACTTATTTAAATGCATTTGATTGGTGTTCACTTTACCATGTTTACGTTGGTACGAGTTAACTTTTTTGGTACGAGTTAACATGGTACGAGTTTCCGTTGGTACGAGTTAACTTGCTTCCTGTCAAACAACTCTTAACTGTTTATATGCCTAGGTTTGAGACAACCCATCAAATGGGGAACTGTTCCTCAAATGTCGTTGAAATGATTAGAAATTTGATATCACTTAACATTCTTTAAAACAACTAATCTTTGCATGTTACAAAGCTGACTCCATATGTTCGACAAATACAAATACAAAGCAGGCTTTTGAATACATGAAAAAAAATATAGCTTTACCTTTTCTTACACATGACATGTTACATGTGTAACTCACTGACTGGTTTTTATTGTTGGGGGCGAATGCAACCAGATAGCATGATTTATATGACATTATCACTTTGTCTCCTTTTGGTCTCAAACTGGGACCTCTGAGTTAAGGTTTGGCTCAAGCCAGGAAAAGTGGGGTATTCCCTGTTTTTAGAGAACACCCCAGTTTTTTTGGGTTAGAAAAAAACAGTTTACCAGGACTTCTTTTTTTCCTTTTCAATTTATGGTATGAAAACTGGGGGTTTTTAACCCCAGAAAACTGGGGTGTTCTCTGCAAACAGGATATACCCCACTTTTTCTGACTTGAGCCCAACCTGTACATGGCAGCATGTTTAACGACCTACATTTAGATAAAGAAGTACTTCCATAGCTCAACAGCTTTCAAATGGTTAAGTACAAAATATATCTAATACATATATACAAAGGGAAACAGACCTGTCACACATGTATTCGCTTTTACCACTGTCAGGTTTTCTTGGTATATATAACATGTACAATGTATAAGATTAAAATCTTCAATTCATGTCGTTAAAATGAATGTAAAATTATGAATTTCTTTCTATTTTTCAGTTCTTTATGCCACACATGAAGAAAAAGAAGGAAGGTATAGACTCAAATGGAGAGAAGCTATCAGATTTCTGGAAGGTTGGAGACATGTTTACATTTGAGAATGTTGGATTCTGTAATACAGTGGACAATATTAAATACTTAGTTTGTGCTGATTGTGAAGTTGGACCAATAGGATGGCATGATATTAGTGATAAAACAGCATATTATATAGCTCTAGATAGAGTTGTACACAAAGATTAGAAACATGTGTAATTTGTTATATTTTTAACTTTTTTTAATTTTTATGTACATGTGCAATTTGTTTACCTTATCATTCCTAATAAAAGGTTATATCTTTTGATGGAAGTCTGGAACTTTTACACTGTTACTGCCTTTTATACCACATTCGGTGATAGTGATTCCCAGAAGGTTTTTAAATTAAGGTTACTTTAATCACAAGAAAAGAATTGTGGTCTGGACATTTAACACCAACTCATCCATCATGTACATTTGTATATGTCTATCATTGACCTAAGACTATTTTGGCATCTCTGTTCAAGTTATGTAGATTTCAAATGTTTTACATATTTGACATTCCAATCTTCATGGTCTTTGGTCTCAATAACAAAAATGACTTCATGACTAAAGTAAAAAAGTCAAATGAGAAAACAAGGTCCTGATTTATGTACAAAACAATTAATGTAAAACAAATATCATATACAACAACAAATGACAACCACTGAATTACAGGCTCCTGACTTGGAACAGGCAGAGTATACAGAATGTTGTGTGTTGTACATGTTAGCGGATGTCCAACACTCCCCTTATCTGGGAGAGTGGTGTAACAGCACAACATATGAAGAAACCATGAAAATCAGTTAAAAAGGGCAACTCAACAGATTGATACAAAGCAGTAAAACAAGTATCAAAAACATATATAAACATATACATATATTTTTATATAGCCAACAACAAAAAAGACACTAAATTTACAGATCTGTATGGGTCAAAAACAAGTCTTTTCTAATACTTTGTTTAAATTGCTATTTCATGGTCAATTTCGCTAAGGTTTAATGACAAATCTTGAAATCTTGAACAGTTTGGGCAAATATGGACACAACATCTAAGCTTGATGGCAGATACAAGTCTTGATTTAAATTGTGATAAAATATATCACACAGCATACATACAGAAATTGAGAATTAATGATACATGTGATATCTGAGAACTGAATAAGTTGAAATTGGACATTTACCTTTCATGACCCAATATCCAAAATACATGGGTATATTCAGCATACATGTATGAAAGAACCACAAGAATTCATTTTTTATGAAATCAAACAAACATGCTAAGGAAACTGATGTTCAGTGGTTGTCGTTTGCTGATGTGGATCATAAGTGTTTGGCCCAAAAGTGGTCAAAATAAGTATTATTCTTGTTTTGAGACAATAACTTGTGTGTAAGTGTATGGAATATTCTGAAATTGTACCACAAGGTTCTTATAAAAAAAAAGTAGGTTGGGATTGATTTTGGGGGTTATGGCCCAAACTGTTAGGAACAAATTTGCGGTCGAAGATTGGCATCACGTAGTCGTCCGAGTTAGATGGTTTCCGGATAATAACTTTAGTATAAGTAAATAGAAATCAATAGAATTTTAACACAATGTTTATAACCACAAAAGGAAGATTGGGATTGATTTTTGGGGTTATGGTCCCTAAGGTTTAGGAATTAGGGGGCCAAAACAAGAATTTATCTAATGTTAGTACAAAAAGTTGTGTATAAGTATTTCAATTGTTCTGAAATTGTACCACAATGTTTAATACCATAAGTAGAAGGTTTGGATATATTTTGTGGGTTATGGGGCAAACAGTCTAGGAATAAAGTGCCAAAAAGGGGCAAAAAATAAGAATTTTTGTAGTTTCAAGACTATAAATTGGAGTTATCTTTCTTTGTCCAGAATGGTTGTTGAATCACCTAAAACCAATGCTTTATGAAATCTACTTTGAAAATTGGAGTTATCTTTCTTTGTCCAGAATAGTAGTTGAATCAACTTAAATCATTGCTATTATATATACAATATACAATGCAATATTCACTTTACTACCAACTGATAAATTAAAGCAGTCCTTACCATTCAGTGATTACAAGCACTTTGATTACCATACTAGGGTTATGCCTCTTTACGTCAAATGGAAAAATTGAAGAATTTTTTAGTTTCTGTTCTCTTAACTTAAGTTTGTCTCAACTAAATTTTATGAAATGTGTATATAATGCTTATTACCTCTAACTCAGTTTAAAGTCAATTTTTGGCAGCTTTACTTTTACAGTTCAATTTTTCTTATTTCAGATTTCAGGAAATAAAAATAATTTCTTCAAATATTTTTTGTTGTTGAGAGGATTAATATTCAACAGCATTAGTGAATTGCTCAAAAGCAACAAAAAAATTTAAGTTCATTAGACCACATTCATTCTGTGTCAGAAACCTATGCTGTGTCAACTATTTAATCACAATCTAAATTCAGAGCTGTATCCAGCTTGAATGTTGTTTCCATACTAGCCCCAACTGTTCAGGGTTCGACCTCTGTGGTCGTATAAAGCTGCGCCCTGCAGACCACTTGGTTGAGTATGGGCCCAGTTTTCAAGTTGGTCCATAATTTATTATGGATATTGGACCCCATAATAGGTAAATTTATTTGAAGTTCATTAGACCACATTTATTCTGTGTCAGAAACCTATGCTGTGTCAACTTTTTAATCACAATCCAAATTCAGAGCTGTATCAAGCTTGAACTTGCCCCAACTGTTCAGGGTACGACCTCTGCGGTCGTATAAAGCTTTGCCCTTCAGAGCACCTGGTTTTTATATAGATTAGACTTGGTTTTACAGTTTGAATGGTTTTACACTTGTCATTTTTGGGGCCCTTTATAGCTTGCTGTTCGCATTGAATGAATGTTTCGTGTTGAAGACTGTACATACTGTGACCTATAATGGTTTACTATTACACATTGTGATTTGGATGGAAAGTCTCATAAGCACTCATATAACATCTTCTTATATTTATTAAACATATTTTTTACATGATACCTAGAAGGTAACACTAACAACCTGCAGGAAGACAAATTCACCTGTCCAGTCAAACCATGTCCTCTATCTCTCCAAGGTAGTGATCTGTTATGTGACATGATCCGAGGTAGGTCAATCTTTGACTTCTATAATTGATAAGGACATTCTCTGATTTTGGTTTAAATATAAACTAGGTTTTATAAAATCGATGTATGGATTATGCTCATTGTTGAAGGCTATACAGTGATCTATTGCTGTTTTCTTCTAAGTCTTTTGGACCTAGTGGAGAGTTGTCTCATTGGCAATCAGATCGCATCTTATTTTATTACTAGCATTACTACATTGTGATGGTCTGTGACTTGTCAACAAGAAGTTTTTTTAAATGAAAATGTAAGAAAGGTAAAAGTACTGCTTATTTTTTGTCATAACAAAACTTGGTTCCCACATCTTTTAATTCTGGAAAAGTAATTTTGTGTCTACATGTAGGAATCATCAAATATCTCTCCCAGCAACTTCATTGATGGTATAATTTAGCACTGTAATAGCATTACCAAATAGATGATTGGCTAACAATCTCTGAAACAACAGATATTTGACCAATTTGGAATGATAATGATGTTATTTTTTTGGGGTACATACTTGATCATAACCATTTGATTTTTTAAAAATGGAACAAATATGAATACACAACAATTGGCAATGACATTTGTAAAACATTTTAATTCTAAAAGCATTTGTATGAATGTTAAATGATACAACAATGAATAAATAATATCACAGAAATGGTAAATTTAGTGGTCTATATATATAGATGTAAGTTAACAAATAAGTTAATATTAAAAAGTATGTTAAAACATTGCACAATGATATTGTTGTAAACATAAACATTCAAAATATAAAAAAAAGTAGGCAAACAAAACATTTAAAATCTTCATCTGACACATATATTATAAGTAACAAGATATTCTTATTATATCTGAATTATTGGTATTTTTTAGCGTAACATTATACATACAAAGTAGAATTAATGTAATATATATATATATATATAAAGTACTATAAATAATACAAGTAGGTACTAAACAAATCTGGATTTCATTGATGGTTCCATAAGATTGAACATTATATTTAGTGACTAAATCATCTTGACTATTTTTTTTACAAATTGTACAACTTAATACTATATGACTATGTAGTACACCAAGTATATTATTTAATTTCTTTTAGTGATTGTTTATGATAATGAGATCAAGAAGTTCTGATACATTTTCCATTAAAAGTCATATAAATTAAAATAGTATATAGACACTGTTTGAGCAATGCATCTGGAGTATAGTCTTCCCTTAAATCAAATCAGGGTTAGAATGTTTGTAACATGATATAAGATTATCACATTGAAATATGGCACTTGAAATAATTACGTAGTACCTCATGGCACTATAAAAATGACAATATTTAAAATGTCTAGTATTAAAAAAGTTATTTGATTTTAATGTAAGACAAAATATAAGAAAAATGTTTAACAGTACAAAAAATAAAATATGCATAAACAGATTGTCAACAATAATCACCCATCAACTAACAACTCTAACAAATGTATGATCACAACTCGTACGAGTAGATCTCAATCTACCCCACTAAAATAACCATTCTTTATAAATATAACAACAACATCGATATCCTGCTTAACCACACAATCTTACAATTTCATTTTCTACTGCACAAACAAACGTATTGTGACATCTAGTATTAGATGTACATTTCAACTCGGAAATGTAAACCACTCTTCATAAATAACACAACCATATTGCTAAATCACACAATCTTACAATTTCATGTTCTACCACACAGACAACACATGCCAGTACATACATTATATAAATATTAGTCACATTCTAAGTTCGGTCTGATACTCTACAAACAAGTCAGTCTAATTGTCATGGGAGATAACTCTGTAAATAGTCAAATGCTGCCTTGATGTTTATACTTCATTCATAGATGTTATTTATATATCATCTGGAAGTTCAGGGAGCTCTGCATCTTTTGGTTCTGTTGCATCAATTCTAACACCTGAAAAAAACAAAAGTTTTTGTTGTAAGCAGATTTCATGGATGTTTTATTTGCATATGGTACTCTCAAAATATAATTTATGTTACTCCTCAGAGAGTAGAAAAGTTAAATATTGTCTCCTTATTGAATATTCCTGGATTCCCAACTGATTTATATCAACAGAGAATGACTCTAAAAAATAAAATAATACTTACCTAAATATGTAGGAAATCTAGGACTGCCTGAGTTTGTATATTCCTGGAATTTGTATGTAATAATGGACCCAATTTTAGGTGGTCTTTTGCGGTCTTTGTCTGTCAAACTGAAAAAGTTATCTTCAATTATTTTATATGCATAATAGTCAACAGCATTTATTAATAAAACATACAGAAACTATCAAGATGTACATTATAGTAAATAGTTGATTATCTTACTAATGGTTTGGGACTAAAAACAGAAATTACCAAATCTTTCAAAATCAGTATAAAATTTCTGTTTGAAAAAATATAAGTCAATTTCAATAAAATTGTGAATGGTGACCTGGTTGCTGTCTCATAGACCTTTACCACCCCACTGTCACCTTTTACTCATATACAAAAGGAAAATAATACTCATATAAAAATCTGATATGCATTGGTAATATTTACAAATTACTGTAACAAGAAGATAAAAACATCATAGTTACCCAGATCCAACTTTAAATTCTTTCCCACATTCCATCCTGCATTTTAATGCTCCAACTGCTCCTGTAACACGACCTTTTCCTGCGTCGTAACCAATGACAACTGCCTGAAAATAACAGAAATAATGAGTATTAAATATTATAAACATTTAGATATAATTAGTTTATCATTAAAACCAATATGTGTCTATTTGATTTAATGCCAGTTGACCTAAATATAACTAAAAATTTGAGTTCATTAATTATTTCTGAACATTAAATTTATATGAAGTGTTTCATGGCTATGTGTTGTTCATTTCCATGGCTATGTGTTTTAGTGTTTCATGGTCATATGTTGCTCATTTGTTTCATGGTCATGTGTTTCTCATTTGTTTCATGACTATGTGTCGTTATTTTATATTATAACTATGTTTTGTGCATTTGTTTCATGGCTATGTGTTGTTCATTTGTTTCATCGCTATGTGTTGTTTATTTCTTTTATGGCTATATGTTGTGCATTTGTTTCATGGCTATGTGTTGTTCATTTGTTTCATCGCTATGTGTTGTTCATTTCTTTTATGGCTATATGTTGTCCATTTGTTTCATGGCTATGTATGGTTCTTTTTTTCCAGGCTATGTGTTGGTCATTGGTTTCATGGCTATATGTTGTCCATTTGTTTCATGGCTATGTATGGTTCTTTTTTTCCAGGCTATGTGTTGGTCATTTGTTTCACAGATATATGATGAAGGGTGCTGCCTCATCAGCATTTATAATATTGTAAATAACTCGCATCAACTTAACAAAATAACATATACCTCTGCATCATAAAATTTCTTGAGTTTGAGTAATGTTTTAGATCTACATCTCTCATACACAGATCCTGGCTCTCTTATCATCAGACCTTCTCCTCCCAGTTTTATCATCTTCTTCAGATCATCCTCCAATTGTTGTTTACTGGTACATTTATACTGATCACAAAATTCAGCATACTGAGGCCTGCAAAAAGAGCACCATTTTAAGAATGTGTAAAGTAGCAAATTAAGTATTAAATTAAAAAATGATCTTTTTATTTAATTTAAATAATAAATATTTGTTTTAAGATGCTTAATTTAGCAATTGTATACAAATGCAAAAAAAGAAAATAAATCAAGGTTTGTCCTGAAAATCCATGTTTACCACTTTTCATGCTAGGCATTTTCAAGTTTTGTTGTTACTTTAAGGTCTACAATATCTTATTTGTTCTGTTCATTAGCTTGAGGGGGCTGGAATTTTAGTGTTCTATTACTTTAAAGGATTTATACTTCAATGTGAACACTTACTTATTTGCATCAAACCAATCTTTCACTGTCTTTGTTCTCTTCTCAAAAGTATCTTTCCCCATATTTGGTGAATCAAAAACCTATAAAAAATTTATACCAATATTTATCAAAATGATACCTTAGACCTTCTGTAGAAAGAAGTATTTATATTTCAATGAAGGCAATACATGTGGAAATGTATCACGGATTAGAGAATCAGACTTAATGTCTTTCTTTAAGCCATTTATAATCCTGGTTTTATCAATTTGTACATATAATGAGTGCATTCCACATCCCTTTATATTCCCTGGCATTTTAATATGAAAAAGCTGTACTAATAATTTGTTATTTACATGTACTTAACCTTAAAGTACGTTAACTTATTATTATTTTCTCAGAAACATTGATATCCTGTTTAAACTTGAATAAATATAACCAAAATACTAAACCTACACAGTATTTGATCTTATTCCAGTCAGCACACTCAGCATTCTTCACAACTTTTATTGTCTGCTGAAATTTCTTTCGTCCTCCAAATAATTCACCATCTAAATGGATGTCTTTTGGAAGATCCTAAAAATAAAATAACAAATAAATGTACAAATAAAAAAAAATTTACACTTTTTTTGGGGGGGGGGGATTCATGTATCCTGCATATTATAATAATAATGCTTATAATTTCATGTGTCCAGCTTGACTTTCTTTCATGTTTTCATGCTAAGTGATATGTAAAGTAACAATTAGAAGTAGTTGCACAAGAATATTACATGTATCCCCAGCTTATAAATGATAAAAAATAATCTTATCCATTAAATGACTGTGCAACTAACCAAAAATTAAGGAGTGTGTTAAATGATCTTCTATAATTTTGACATAGTGTATTTTATTATTACCTTTGTAAACCACTTTGGTGCATAAAATGGGTTTCCTAGTCTTGAATAGAAACATCTGAAAAATAAATTAAAATAATATTAGTTATATACTAGGTGATTATTTTAATTTGATATAAGTTTATTTCAGTATATTACAGCTTTCATCATTATTTAAGTTGGTTGTTGATGCAATTTAAATTTCTTAGTTAGTTTCCAGTTCTTTTTCTGAATTCTACCCAAAAAATCTTTTGGTTTTGTGTGTATAGCTGAATATTATTTTTTTTAATAAAAGATGATTAACTGAGTATTTAATTTTCTTACTTTCCATTCCAAAATGCTCTGACCCCATCTAACTTCTCACTTATCCACCATCCAACTGGATTACTACAATTTCTAAAAGTAAGAAAAGCTCACTTTAAATTAGTGCCATTATAAATTTTACACTTCACAAGTTTAATAAAGAATATACAAGAAGTGATTCCTTTTTTATATTAAACTGTCACTTAAGACAAAATAATATTTAATGCATGTGTAAAATCATTACGAAAATATATTGTCTTTAATTGTTGTTTTATGAACAATACCTTTCCGTGTATATGATTGAATTAAACAAAAATCATTTCTGTCAAAAAGCATATCAGATAAATTATCTCCCCTTCATTTATAAAATTTTATTACCTGCTCTCTAATAATAAATACTTACTTTGCCTCATATTTATGAGCCAGCAGCAGACTAATAGTTATATGTTGGAAACGTTGACTTGGTTCAACAGGTTTTCTTTTTTCTACAGGAAGTTGTCCAATTCTGGCCTTTTCAAAGTTATCACCGAGATATTCCCGTAAATGTTTGCATGTTCTCTTATTTGTAGCATTTTTCTGTATTTTCCATCCAATGCACCTGATAATCAGATAGAAATTAAAAATAAAATGTGTAATTTAAAAAAAATCTAATCACTATCATGTAGATTTGGATAAACACATTAGAGAAAAAAATACACATTTTAAAAAGCAACCATTTCAACTATGAGTTTCAATACTTCACAAGTTCAGCTTTTTATCAGGTTAGCCTTGATTTTTTTTCTTCTATTCTTTAGTGTACTGGCACATATGTTTTTTAGTTTACAATTCTTTGACCACAACATGAACAGGTATAATAACTTACGTGCATGTGAAATCACTTCCAAGTCTTTTCAGTCGATAACCACCAGTTAAACTAACTTGAACTCCTTCCTCCAGTTTCTTTGCAGGTTTTGGACGGGAACTTTTTCTACCATCGCCAGGATGTCTGTACTGTTTGCGATGATTTGGATCTTTTCTGTAACATTCATCCCAATACTGACATTTTGGAATATAAACATCTTCACTTGAACCTGAAGCCACAGCATCATCATCATCTGTGTCTTTCTTTGAATCCCCACTTCCAGTTTTCTGTACAAAATAATTTATCAAACTTGTGAATTTAAAATAAGTCTATTTTGTGGTCCTCAAAAAAGTGATCAATCCATGCACAACATCTACTATAATGAAAATTTAATATTTGAACAGAAATACAAATAATCATGATTTTTAAGTTTATTGTTACTTTAACTCAACTGTTTATTCTAATACAACGTTCTACTTTTGATTAGATGATCCGTCTTTCACCAATTCTACAGTTGACAGTTTTAAATTTATAACTCAATTAATGACAACTGGCAATGAATATTCATGTCAAAACATGATTGTATAGCTATCATTATAATAACATAATCTGATTTTGAATCTACCTTTGTAACAGAAACAGTCTTTGATCTTAATTTCTTCACGGGTGGTGGTGATGGTTCATCATCATCTTCATCATCACTGATAACGTGTGTCCTATTTCTCTTTAATTTAGGTTTTGTCTCTTTTGTTTCATCATCCATCAAAATATCTGTGTCACTTCTCTTTAATGTCGGTTTGCTGACTGTCTCATCTTTCATTTCTACATCTGTATAAAATAATTTTATAAAATGATATGGTAAGGGAATAAAATATCACTCTTTAAACAAATGATACTATACATTCCATGAGGATGTTTTTCTTGTTTCCTAAGAAATGGGTATTATGTTGACTCCAAGGACGTATAACTAACATATACGTCCTTGGTTGACTCATTGGTCATTGTGACCACCCAGCACTAAAGGAAAAGTTATAAAGCCAGAATAATTCATATCATTTAAAAATTAACTTGAAATGTTTGATGAACCCTGCATGTTTTTAAATTGAACGTGTCAATATATATTAAAGAGCCTATATATTTGATAACCACACCAAGGATTTGTATAGTCAGATCTTTATACTATACAAATCCTTGACCACACATAACAATTTATACATATTATATATGAAATACACACCAGAACTTTTTGTGTCCTCTTTATCACCAGGATGGATGAAATCTCTTTTGTGAGCAGGATCTTTTCTGAAACATTTCTCCCAGTATTTACACTTTTCTTTTTTATGTGGTGCCATCTCTGTATTCTGCAAAAAGCATTATACTTCCGTTTTATAGAATGTAAAAACTGTTTTATATAATCAGATAAAAATCATATTTAGGTAAGTAAGTTTTAATTGTAAGTTTTGGAACTGATCGCTCTACATGCTTGATTCTACCGCTGAGATCAGCATATATTAAAGTGTGTGTTTGTGTGAGGTAAATTGTACTAAATTTTAATATGATAAACGATTAAAGATCATTAAATGTGTATTGATTAAATTGTAACATATCAATGCCCTCAAACTAATTGTTTAATAGTGCAGATGTTTTAGTATACCGTGAGTTAGTGTTGTCTGTTTCACAGGGTCGTCAATTATGCTTTCGTTTGCAAAACTTTTGAGATATATAGAAAAAATAACGTCATGTTTGTACTTGTTGACAACGCCCACATTATTTAATGATTGAAAAATCTAAACGTAACTCGAAAAACCGGATCTTCATTGTAATTTGGAAATAGGAAACAAACGATGAAAACGCCACAATATTCCGAGTGTACTCATTCGTCAGCCTGGGGTCCTGGTTATTAGCTCCGTAACATCGACGCACAATCTAATTAAAATTAAATCTCTCACTCGCTCATTTTTAATGCTTGGTCGCTGCGTGAGAGATTTAATTTTAATTAGATTGCATCGACGCAGTATGATTGGGCCAGGTATCCAGGCTACTCATTCGTTTTCTTCTAACTTCAAAGTGAATTTCTCCCAACTTAGTTAAAACTCTGTTTATCTCCAATATAAACTCGATAACTCCTACCTTCAAAATTTTAATGTTCTCGGCTGAAATATTTCAATCTTCCACATATTTTCTAATAAAAAATTCCAAGTGTACTAATACGTTTTCTCTCAACTTCAACTCATTTTCTCCCAACTTAATAAAAAAATTCCAAGTGTACTAATACGTTTTCTCTCAACTTTAACTCACTTTCTCCCAACTTCTCCCCCCCCCCCCCCCCCCCCCCCCCCCCCGATTTAAAAGTCGTGAACTCCAATCTTCAAAAAGGTAAATGTACCTCTGCTAAAATGTTTCATACCTACCAGAAGTCTTCCTGTAAAAAAAATCCGTGTGTAGTACTAATTCGTTTTCTCCTATATTCAAATTAAATTTCTCTCAACTTCTAACTCGATTTCTCCCAACTTTAAACTCTGGTTTCCCCAATTTAAAACTCGTTAACTCCGAACTTTAAAATGTCAATGTACTCTGCTAAAATGTATCATTCTAAACCAAAAGTCAAGCATTTCTAGTTCCAGATAAAAACTTGTGGAAACTCTCAGATTTTGTACATTTTCTCTGAAAGGAAAATAGTCTTTAAAATTGAAAATTAAGAACAAATCTTTCTTTTTTTTTGGGGGGGGAGGGGGAGGGGGCATACCTTTTTAGGGAGGAATTGTTTCCCCTAGATTTCCATTTTTACATTGATTATTACTGATAAATATATAAAAGCAACAAATACTGATATGGCAGGAGATACACACACCCTGCCCTGCTTTCCAGGTTTGAAGGGTCCAACATTGATATTTGTTTGATTTCATCTTAAATTATAATAATCAAAATTATAATACTAGCTAAATTAAATGGCTCATTTAAAACTTTTAGGACCACATTTATATTGTCAGAAATTAACCTATATCATGTCAAAAACTTGATCAAAATCCAAATTCATACAGTATCAAGCTTGAATATTGTGTTCAAACTTACCTGAACTGTTCAGGGTTCAACATCTACAATCGTATAAGGCTGTGTTCAAAGAAGCATTTTATCAAAACTTTATATCCCAATGATGATTGTGGCCAAATAGCTTAACCTCAGCACAGGAAGATGACAGTCATCATATGTTGGGCCATGTCAGCTAAAAAATAAGTCCAATAAACTAGAGGCTCTCAAGAGCCTGGTTCGCTCACCTGATTCTACTTTGGTTTTAGAAATCATGTTAAAATATACCAAAATCATAACAAACACCCTAATAATGACTGAGGTCAAATTTTGTATAGTATTTGCTCCGTAATTTAATTAAAAACGAAAGACTTTTGTTAAGTTTACAGAAATTACCAATAAATTTACTGAAATGGTAGAAAATTACTTTATTTAAAAGTGCAATAACTGCAAGCAGATGTCAATTGACAATTGTGTATAAAGTATAGATCTTCTTTTCTGGTTTCAATCTATTCAGAGGTTCTCTGGAAGAAAACATTTGTATGTCTTTCCCATACTATGTCATACTATGTTAAACTTACTCCCAATTTACAGCCATCTTGGATGACAAATCAACTACATGTACAAAGAAACAACACTTGGTCAGCATCTCAAAACATTCATTCCATGTTTCAATCCATTAATAAGTTTTCTAAAAGAGGACATTTGTATATGTTTACCATAGGGTCCTATGTTAAACTAAGTACCCTGCTGACAATCATCTTGGTTATGGATTTCATCTTGGTTATAGATTTGCTACAAAGTATCACCACTTGGTCAGCTGCTCATAAGGAACATTCATTCCATGTTTCTGAATCAATCAATTAATTGGTTTTTTTAGAAAAAAAAACCCATTATATATGTTTGCCATAGGGTCCATCGTTAAACTAAGTGCCCTGTTGGGAGACATCTTGGTTGATGGATTTGCTACAAAGTAACAAAACTTGGCCAGCTGCTCATAAGGAACATTCATGCCATTGAATGTATTTCCTATAAGGTACTTTGTTAAACTAAGTCCCTCTCTGGCAGCCATCTTGGATAATGGATTTGCTACAAAGTAACAAAACTTAGTCAGTTCCTCATAAGGAACATTCATTCCATTCAGTGGTTCTCAAAAGAAGACTTTTGTATGTATTTCACATATTTGTTAAACTAAGTTCCCCTCTGGCAGCCATCTTGGATGATGGATCGGCTTCAAAGTAACAACACTTGGTCAGCTGCTCATAAGGAAAAGTCATGCCATGTTTGGTTTCATTCCATTCAGTGATTCTCTAAAAGAAGGCATATATATAATGTATTGTCCATAGGGTCCAATGTAAAACGAAGTCCCTGCTGGCGGCCATCTTCGATGCTGGATCAGCTACAAGGTAACAACACATGGTCAGCACCTTCTAAGAAATATTCATGCAATGTTTGGTTTCATTCCATCCAGAGATTCACTAGAAGAGGTTGAAAATGTCAAAAATTAGAGACGACAACGAACGCCAAGTGATGAGAAAATCTCACTTGGCCATATCGGCAAGGTGAGCTAAAGAGAGAAAAACACCATGACCAAACTAGAGGCTCTAAAGAGCCTGTGTCGCTCACCTTGGTCTATGTGAATATCAAACAAAGGAAGCAGATGGATTCATGACAAAAATGTGTTTTGGGGATGGTGATGTGTTTGTACATCTTACTTTACTGAACATTCTTGCTGCTTACAATTATCTCTATCTATAATGAACTTGGCCTAGTAGTTTCAGTGGAAAATGTTAGTAAAAATTTACAAATTTTATGAAAATTGTTAAAAATTGACTATTAAGGACAATAACTCCTTAGGGGGTCGATTGACCATTTCGTTCATGTTGACCTCTTTGTAGATGTTACTATGCTGAACTTATTGCTGTTTATAGTTTATCTTTATCTATTATAATATTCAAGGTAATAACCAAAAACAGCAAAATTTCCTTAAAATTACCAATTCAGGGGCAGCAACACAACAACAGGTTGTCTGATTTGTCTGAATATTTCAGGGCAGATAGATCTTGACCTGATAAACAATTTTAACCTGTCAGATTTGCTCTAAATGCTTTGGTTTTTGAGTTATAAGCCAAAAACTGCATTTTACCCCTATGTTCTATGTTTAGCCGTGGCGGCCATCTTGGTTAGTTGGCCGGGTCACCGAATACATTTTTTAAACAAGATACCCCAAAGATAATTGTGGCCAAGTTTTGATGAATTTGGCCCAGTTGTTTCAGAGGAGAAGATTTTTGTAAAAGATTACTAAGATTTACGAAAAGTGGTTAAAAATTGACTATAAAGAGCAATAACTGCTAAAGGGGTCAACTGACCATTTCGGTCATGTTGACTTATTTGTACATCTTACTTTGCTGAACATTAATGCTGTTTACAATTTATCTCTATCTATAATAGTATTCAAGATAACCAAAAACAGTAAAATTTCCTTAAAATTACCAGTTTAGGGGCAGCAACCAAACAACGGGTTGTCCGATTGATCTGAAAATTTCAGGGCAGATAGATCTTGACCTGATAAACAATTTTACCCCCATGTCTGATTTGCTCTAAATGCTTTGGTTTTTGAGTAATAAGCCAAAAACTGAATTTTACCCCTATGTTCTATTTTTAGCCGTGGCGGCCATCTTGATTAGTTGGCGGGGTCACCGGACACATTTTGAAAACTATATACCCCAATGATGATTGTGGCCAAGTTTGGTTTAATTTGGCCCAGTAGTTTCAGAGGAGAAGATTTTTGTAAAAGTAATGTGTTCTCAACTAAAATTTGTAATTCTCATATGCTTAAAGAGAATTTTTTGACAATTTTTGAATTTTTAAGGTAAAATTATGTTGTATTCTAATAAATTTTTCAATGTCCAGAGAAAATGTTACGGCCATGTTCCATATTCAGAATATTTCTACTATATTGCATTTGTTTAAGTATCAACATATGCTCATTTTACCAAAAATCATAAAGATTCATTTATTTCTATGAATAGTAGATGTTACATAATGAATTTTATTGGGTCTTAAAGATTATGGATGCTCTCTCGATTATATTAACAACTTTTGTAGTTGTGAAATTGTTTTGTATAAAAAGCACTTCTTATTTCTGTACATAGCATATTTCAAAAATGTGTCTGCGGATAATGAAGAAAACGATTAAAATAGCATCTTCGCCTTTGATAGATGCTGATGTAATTCTTTTAATTTCATATTGAATACCTCAACGTTTGGATGCCGGCTTCCAATTATTTATAGATTCTGGCATCCCAACATATCCGGAAACTGACATCCCAACATATCTGGATGCTGGCATCCCAAAATATCCGGATGCTGGCATCCCAATATATCTGGATGCTGGCATCCCAAAATATCCGGATGCTGGCATCCCAATACTTTTGGATGCTGGCATCCCAAAATATCCGGATGCTGGCATCCCAATATATCTGGATGCTGGCATCCCAAAATATCTGGATGCTGGCATACCAAAATATCTGGATGCTGGCATCCCAAAATATTCGGATGCTGGCATCCCAATATATCTGGATGCTGGCATCCCAAAATATCTGGATGCTGGCTTCCCAAAATATAGGGATTCTGGCATCACAACCTTGCAGACATGTACCATTTTTCCATTATGACACGAATTTAAATGCTGCTTTCTAATCAATTGGATTTTAGTATTAATCCACCAGTATATCACGCAGTACATTTCCTAAGGTTTTGATGTGTGTTGAATGCATATGAAAACAATCAAGTAAACATAAAAAAAAAGCTACTGATGAATGCCGGGAAGATTATATTTTTAGTCTTTGTTCATGTCCAGTCATGCCAGTGGCCAGTTTAATGCATATTGAGAATGTGACATCATAGGTCAGAGTGTGAAATGTATACTTGACCAACAAACTGAGTCTGAATTGTAAAGTTCTAGTTGACCATGTGAATGCTGATGTCAACAATTTGATATTTATAAAACTATGTCAATGTACTACCGGTAAGTTTCCAATAATTAGCCAATTTTAATGTTATTTTTCTGAATTTGATTACCATTATGTAAGACATGAGGTATACATGTTATTGACTATTGTGGTCTCGAGACAATACATTTATATATGATGACATCAGGACTATAATTTTCAAATCTGATATGCTCATGTTTCGAATGTTCATAGATTTTTTTTTTTTAAATAAGCTTAATGCAATTGCCAGCTGAAATCATATCAAGTTTAGTAGTTTCCAAGGCTTTCAGAAATCAACTGGAATTTTTTTTTTAAAATGCTGCTCATCTTGTATGGCATTTTATCAATCAAATGAACTTGCCCAATGACCATCAACCTTGGGAATTTCTGATGAACTAAGTCATCCAGGACAAACACTCTACAAAACGGATTGGTGACTGTACCTTTATTAAAATGCTAAATATGAGGTGCGTTATATTTAAACCTGCATAATAATTTTGTTTTGTGTCTATGAGAAACCCCATTGGCATCCAATGTATAAATTGAGGAGATTTGTTTCCTGCAATTGCCTGTATACAATAAAACGTGTACCACAATGCAATATTTAAAAATAATCTATTATTGATACTAGTGCACAGTGTCTATGATCTGTACGTACTGGATATTGTCAGTATCTCTGGACTTGCTGTATTCATCTTCCAATGAGTCAGTACATCATGTCAGGATCTTCTAGTACTTGAGCCTTTCATTTTATTAACAAAACTTACATTTTCTTTATTACAATCATTATTAAACTTGTATCTTTTTTCTGTATTTTAAAATTTCAATATTTGTTAATCATTTAATCAAATCAGTTACACGAACTGGAACTTTCAAACTTTCTATTATCATGTATTGCTAGTGATCTGAAATCAGCTGGAATCACAAAAGATCTGGTGCTGTTTGGATGATTCGTCGTCTGAGTTTAACCTGTCCAATAACTATAAAGTGTTGCGATACATTAATACACAACACATGAATAGTAACCAGAAAGGTGAAGCCACTTCTTTACAAATGCTGAAAAGAGAAATAAATAATTATATGAAATATTATCAACAATAAATTTTCGTTGTAACATCACACCACTAGGGAACGAAAAAACGCATTATTATTCGAAGAAAACCTTCATTTAAACTTCTTTTAAATTAAGTTTTCCACACAAATATATGCCTGTTGTTACTATTCAAAACACATACATTTGACATATGAACCACTAGTTCAATTGATTTTTTTATGGAACAACATCCAGGTCTATACTGTACATTATGAAAGGGAGAAAAGTGGTTTTTTTAGAAATACATCCTACATGTATTTATAGACTTTCGTGAAATTTAATTCCCATCTAAGGGTGTATTCGGTTAACACCTTTTTTGAATTTGTGTGTTTTTTTTTTATTTTAGCCTAGTCCTGGAACACAAAACTCTTGTAGCGATATTTACATTTTCCTTAATTTTCGTATTTTCTTTTCATTTATTTTGCAAATTTGCTATATATATGCATTGCTTTTATTATCAAGCTTCCACCGAACTTCGTTTAAAAAAAAAGAAATAAATCATGAAAATATCAGCTTAAAATCATTATGAAAAGATGACTCCGAGGCATATTTGTAAGACTAGCTTGACCCATAAAACTATACATGTAACCTATTATTATTAATTCCTGCCAGTAAGCTAAGTACAAAATGTATATATATTAGAGTAAATTTATTTTGAAATCGGTAAATCTGTTATGTATGATAAGCGTTTCTTTCTTTTAAAACATAGTATTTCAAATTTTACATTCAATCTGATTCATATATGACTATGCAGTATGAGTTTTGTTCATTGTTGGAGGCCATATGCCGACATTTAATTGTAAACTGCTTAGTCATATTAGTGCTATATTATTTGGTCTCAGTCCGGTGGAGAGTTGTCTCGTTAGCAATCATACCATTACTCAAATATTACTCGGACTCCAAACGGCTGTTTTGCAAGACAAGCTAGGCCCATGAGCGTAGGAAGTCAAGACTCCGAGTAATCTCGGACGGGCACAAGTTAACTGGTTTTAGACCCTTGCAAAAAAAAGGCAAACACATTCAATTTTCTAGACCGAAAATAAATCTGAAATTAAGTTTTTCATACTTTATTTTTCTTGAACTCAAAGGACTCTTACCAGTGATGCATTTTAATGGTTTTCTTATAGGTTGTCTAGGGGTAAACAAATTAGTTTTGCGGACCCAATATTTTTACTGACCATGGCCATATTGATGGTGGTTAATCGTCTCGGTGGGGTTTATGTCGATAATATTTTTGTCAAAACTATTCATAACTTCATGAAAAAGTACATATTTCCATAATGCAAAATAAAAAAAATATATGTGTATTTCCTATTTCCATACCTTCCCTAAAATAGAAATAGTCTTCCTTCAAGTTTTTTGGTAATTTGGCCCTAAGCACTGTTACAGTCATAATTTCTCTCTCATAGACTCGATGTAAAAAAAAATGGTAAAAACTCTCATAGTCATATTAAAGTTAGCTGCGGAACCGGAGCTCTTAGGTCCTTATGTTATTTTTTGACTATTTGCGGACCAGTAAACACTAAAAGATGACTTTAGCTGGTCCCTTTGTTATGGCAGTCTTCCTTCAAGTTTTTTGGTAATTTGGCCCTAAGCACTGTTACAGTCATAATTTCTCTCTCATAGACTCGATGTAAAAAAAATGGTAAAAACTCTCATAGTCATATTAAAGTTAGCTGCGGAACCGGAGCTCTTAGGTCCTTATGTTATTTTTTGACTATTTGCGGACCAGTAAACACTAAAAGATGACTTTAGCTGGTCCCTTTGTTATGGCAGTCAGTGCCCCCCCCCCCCCTCAAATCCCATTTATAGAAAGTTCTGGAATCACCATTGGCTACCACAAACGGATCGAAGTGCATCGGTCTCCCCGACAACATGGGAGAATCTGGCGACTGACATTAATCATTGTTGCCTAACCATTTTTCCCTCTGGAAGTAATCAGAATTATATTATCCGGCTGGCGTATCAAGTCACCGAAATGCGTCCGAGCCGAGATTGCTCGGACTTCAAACTGAAACATCTGTTTTGCAAGACAAGCTAGGCCCATGAGCGTAGGACGACAGAGTAATCTCGGACGGGCACAAGTCAAATCGTCTCCTATAGAAAAATTCGACATCTGATAATATATATATGAAACCATTACAGACATACAGTTGTCGAGTTGAGTAGAATATTCCTTATGAATGGCTAAATCTGAGAAATCTCGGACTACGAAGTGCATGTAAAATATAAGCAAATCTACTTTGTCTTACCTGTATGAGTAGCGTTCTATTGCGTATATGTTTCTGTTATATCAAAATGATAATAAATTGCGGCATACTGGCCAAAGAAGTCCTTCCCCTTGCAACCATGTCCACTTCGCCGATTTTAAACATTCTTTTTACATGACGTCATGCGGGTGGGATTTGCCGCAATAAGCGTAGAAAAATAGTGCAAGCGCTTTCAGTATTAAACAAAAGAAAAACTAACAAATAAGAGAATATTAAAAGGGTTACCTGTTTTTATTACTTTTCAAAAAAATAATTTATATCGGTATAAGTGATTCTTGAGATTTGATTTCTTATCATGTTTACTGTCTCTGCATGAATCTCTACGCATGATGGCAAAACACCTCTTACGTCATAATATCCCTGACGTCATTAGATTGTTGTTGTTTTATTTTTTGCATTACACAAAATTATGCAATGGAGTACATCTATAGAAATTCGGCCAACAGTATATCAAACATAACTTGTAGGATTACTGCATTCGGATATTTTGCGATGTCTGCACTCCTACAGTTTTGGATGCCAGCATCCAGCTTTTTCGGGATGCCAGCATCCCAATATAACGGGATGCCAGCATCTCAATATAACGAGATGCCAGCATCCCAATAAAACGGGATGCCAGCATCTCAATAAAACGGGATGCCAGCATCTCAATAAAACGGGATGCCAGCATCTCAATATGACTGGATGCCAGCATCCCAATAAAACGGGATGCCAGCACTCAATAAAACGGGATGCCAGCATCCCATTATGACTGGATGCCAGCATCTCAATAAAACGGGATGCCAGCATCCCAATAAAACGGGATGCCAGCATCCCAAAATAACGGGATGCCAGCATCCCAATATGACTGGATGCCAGCATTTCAATATATAGGAAATCCAGCATCCCCAAAAAATAAAAAAATATTTAAAAAAAAATATATGCAAAACTAGCATCCTAGTAAAAGTAAGATGCTCCAGTACATTATTATTTTAACAACAGCATCTACATCAAATTTTAATGCTGGAAGCATATAAAATCAAACAGACAGCATATGTACTATAAAAAGATGCTACCTTATACAAAATATGAAAGCAATTAAAAAATTGAGAAATACTTTGACAAATAATTCAAAATTAGCATCTTTTCATTGACATATGCTATTTCCTAGTTATTTCACGGAATGTATGAAAAAAACTGTACATGAGAATTTGAAATTTTAGTTGAGAACGCATTAAGTTAACGACAACGGACGACGACAGACGACGACGGACGCAAAGTGATGGGAAAAGCTCATTTGGCCCTTTGGGCCAGGTGAGCTAAAAAGAGAAATGTGAAAAGAAAAAACTTAATATTCCACAAAATACTTCACTGTAAACTAAAGATTAAACAGCAGAAACCTGACTTAAAACTTGAGATGAACTCAGTTCTCAAGATGGTTTATCAGTTCCTTATCCACCAGTGGCACCTGTCATGTTACTCTTGTTGGTCTTTCTTTTCTAACCATGGTGTTTATTTTTCTCTTATAGGTTTGAATGTCTCTCTAGTATCTTTCGTCTCTCTCTTTACTCATTGCAAGTAAGAAAATGATTAGAAGTCTAAATCAGCGGTGTCAAAAATGTGGAAGGAAATGAGGAGGGGATTTTGGCTATGACAAGTTGAACATATGTATGGTCATCAGTTTTACAGAGGTATAATATAGTCCAGACCAAATATATAATTGTTTCTTATGAATAAAGCTGAGATAAAATGAGAGGCAGATATAATTAAAATACAAAGTATTGACAAGCAGCATGTGCATGCCAAGCAGATCACAAAACCATGTTACTGTGATTTTATTATTATTTTGCTGAATACAAATTTTCGTGGGTTTCGTTGGTACATGTGAACCACTAAATCAAATGTTCAATGAATTTCAAATTTCCTATATGCTTTGTATGCAGAAATTGGCAAAACCACAAAATCAAATATTCATGAAAATGAAATTTATCGCCAACCCACAAAAATAAATGAATCCACAGTACACCTCAACAGGAAAGAGTTCCAAACCACATATCAAATAATTCAACAAGAAAGAGTTCCAAACCACATATCAAATAATTCAACAAGAAAGAGTTCTAAACCACATATCAAATAATTCAACAAGAAAGAGTTCCAAACCACATATCAAACAAGTGAAACTGCGAGCTACTGCTCACTGATGATACCCCCGCCGCAAGTGGATAATATTAATAGTGTAAAAATATGCAAGTGTTCGGTAAACAGGAAGTTGTCGAGTGATGAATCTGAAAACGCATCACACGGTATAGCTGACTTATATTAATCCTGAAACCAAATTTCAGAAATCCTTGTATTGTAGTTCCTGAGAAAAATGTGACGAAAATTTTGAACTTGGTTATCATGTGTAAAATCATACAAGTGTTCGGTAAACAGGAAGTTGTCGAGTGATGAATCTGAAAATGCATCACATGGTATAGCTGACTTATATAAATCCTGAAACCAAATTTCAGAAATCATTGTATTGAAGTTCCTGAGAAAAATGTGACGAAAATTTTCAACTTGGCTATCATGTGTAAAATCATACAAGTGTTTGGTAAACAGGAAGTTGTCGAGTGATGAATCTGAAAACGCATCACACGGTATAGCTGACTTATATAAATCCTGAAACCAAATTTCAGAAATCCTTGTATTGTAGTTCCTGAGAAAAATGTGACGAAAATTTTCAACTTGGCTATCATGTGTAAAATCATACAAGTGTTCGGTAAACAGGAAGTTGTAGAGTGATGAATCTGAAAATGCATCACACGGTATAGCTGACTTATATAAATCCTGAAACCAAATTTCAGAAATCCTTGTATTGTAGTTCCTGAGAAAAATGTGACGAAAATTTTCAACTTGGCTATCATGTGTAAAATCAGACAAGTGTTCGGTAAACAGGAAGTTGTCAAGTGATGAATCTGAAAACGCATCACACGGTATGGCTGACATATATAAATGTTGATACCAAATTACAGAAAGGGTGGATGTGTAGTTCCTGAGAAAAATGTGACGAAAGTTTCATGGGACGGACTGACTGACGGACGGACTGATGGACGGACTGACGGACAGACAGAGGTAAAACAGTATACCCCCCCTTTTTTAAAGCGGGGGTATAATAATTCAACCAGAAAGAGTTCCAAACCACATATCAAATAATTCAACAAGAAAGAGTTCCAAACCACATATCAAATAATTCAACAACACAGAGGCAGAAAACAAGGCAGGAAAAGTTTGGACTGTTGTCCATTGTGAGTGAGGTTCTCATAAGGTATTTCTAGGCTGAAAAATGACAAAAGTCGTCATAAAAAACATTGTTTTATTTCCCCCATTTTATAGAGATCATACGTGTCATTACTTTAGTATAAACAAATCTGATAAGAGCATTACTTGATAAAAATAAAAACATGTATTTTTATTGTTGGTCCCGGTGTCACAGCTGAATTATTCATTGACTGTTGAATTAAAATAAAAATATGAAAGATAAGATAAAAATTATCAGCAATCAACAATTAATCAACTCAAGGACAGGCTACAAAGCTTTAGTTAATAATTGTACAATGGGGAAAAAATGTTTGCTTCAAATGACAAACATGATATAACCTCGATGTTTATGTTTAATTTCTTCCTTAAATTTTTTAATTTATGGTTAAGAATATTAGTTGTCTGCCCCAATTGAGTGGCATACCAGTAAATAAGTAAAAAATACTGATATTCTCTACATTACCCCATGTGTTCTATATTTTCTATATATGCTTTAAATTCTAAAAAAAATAAATTATCTCTCGCCGCGATATAGCCTTTTTGTGCTAATGCGGCGTAAAGCAACCAACAATCAATCAATCAATCTATATTTTTTAGAGCAACGTGTTGAAATTATGTATGAACTGACAGAGCTTTGCTAGTATATGTCTTATTCATTCATAATATGTAGTACATGTAATTCCAGTGGAAATTTAGATCTTGACATGGGTATAATTTTTATATGATTCACAATGGCCACAATAAATTCTGAACACAGTGTAACAGAAAATACCGTTTATATAAAAAAGATCATTTCATGAAGTACTAGTAACCAATCATATTAATAAAATGCTTATTTAATGTGATTTATACAATTGATTTGAATTCTATAAGCTGATTTCTAAAATAAAATAAAATAAGCATACATATACAATATAATATTGAAGTCCAGTGGCAAATAATTCATGAATGCTCAGGACGAGCATATTATAAATAATTAGTCTATCCAAATTTCAACATTGTCGTGTATAATGTTGATCAACAGTCTTCAGTGTTATACTCTACATTAATGTAACTTTAAGAACACATAGTTATATTTATAATCCCAGTAGAAAACACATTTTTGCATAATTTGTAGTTAAACAAGTAAGTTTAAAAGACAACAATGAACCGACTTAGAAGCAAGTAATAATTTGTATTAACAAATTCAGGCACTTTTAAATTAGCAGCAACAGAAGGCATACATCATGGATTATGTAATTTTAAAGTGTAATAAAACAAATGCAACAGATTTTTATAAAGGATTTCAACACATATATTATTTATAACAATTAACAGATAAAACAATATTAAAAGATAAAAAAATAATTTTGAATATCTTATCTCCATACTTCTAACAGTTCAATGGATCAAGTTTCTGCATCTTAAAACATTTATACAAAAAATTTAAGAAATTTTACATATTTCAACAACATTTTGAATGAAGATTTTCTTCTTCTTTTTTAAATGTTGCATTTATCTGGTCAAAGTATTTTGGATGCTCTCAAAACCCAAGTAAGCACACCACATCAACAATATTAATTTAATAACATGCAGTGCAAATAACTATTTTTTTTTTTGGAAATCCATCATATATAAAACATTTTTTTGGCGTGCAAAATACAGACAAATTGTGTATGAATGATAAAACAAACAAACAATAAAAAGGTGATGATTTTTAACTCTATATATTGACCACAAAAAATAAAGTATTTACCCGTTAACTTACTAACAAAATAATTCACATACCAATGTTTTAAATAAATGAATTCAGAAATAACACCGTAATGAACCTTTATCTAATTTCCCAAATATGATTCTTGATAGTATCATTACTATATATTTAATCTTAATAGATATGATTAAAATATTTACACCATGATTTGATAACTTGTAATTATGTATCCTGCATTTAGCATTTAATTTAAAATGATTTAAATTCTTCTAAATTATTTTAGACAATTATTTTGTATTAGCCATTTATTAAATACATGAATCTGAAAACTACCAAAAACAAAATCTGCCATTGATTTATACAGAGGCAAAATATAAAAATATATTTATATGGTATGTAAAAGAATCTTTCATGTTTTAACATAAAAACAAAAATATGATTAAATGCTATTGTAGAGACAATCTTTAAATGATGCAAAACTATTAAACTGATAAAACTACATTACTGATTCTACTTTTAAATAACAATGAAAATAAATTGATTTTTTTCTTCTTCATATAAGTTATAACAAATTCAATATTCTAATATGGCACACCTATTTCAACGAGTAATTTTCAATAACTTTAAAATCCACTGTTAAATTAACAAATTTAATGTATGTCACTGTATTACCAGTTTATTCATTTTCTTAAAAAAAAAACCACCATTTAGATCTTTGGAAAAAGCTAGTTTACATTTCCAACAATACAATATTAGTCTACACCGTTACCTTACATTGAATTAAATAATTTTTAAAAAGAACATGTAGTTGTGTTCTTACTTTAAACATATGTGATATTCAAAAAATGATTCAAAAATATGATATAAAGAAGCACTATCTCTTATTTTGATATCTAATAAATGAATTTTTTTTGGTTATCTCCCCTTTAATTTATGTTTTTTTTTAAAATCTACACTTAATCCCAATTTTTATTGGTTTTCTCCATTTTATTACCGATTTAAGTAAAATTGTGTTCAGGTACACATGTCCTCCATACAAATGTTTAAATATATTCAATTCATAAAATGTAAGATTTTCGATGATTTTTTGGTTTACATATTTGAAGAGCTAAATATAGCTTATATAGATGCAGCATTCAATTAAAACACCACTTTTAGTAATAGTCAATATTGTAGTAATACATACTGCACAACTGTATTGAGTAATCTTAAACTATTTTTTTTTTTAATTTTAACTAAAACACAATTAACAATTTTTTATGAAGGTGATTCAATAATGTTAAAATAATATATACAAACTCTGACTAGACAATCAAGAAATAAGTAGTAATATGAAAAGAACAATATATCTCAAATGAATTCCAGGAGCACAAATAACCAAAAGTCATTTAGAGGTAAATTTACCCTTTATACATGAGCTTTAAATCGTCTAGATCCTAATTAGTTATGAATACAATTAAAAGATACTGTAAAAATACAGGGCTCCAGAAGGGTACCCCTTGGGTCATCAGTTCACTTTCAAAAAAATTTAATGTACCAGTAGTCAGTTTTGAATATTTATAAATTTCACAGATCACAGGCCATGTTAAATGAGACATTAGGTTGTAAGGTCACTCACAAAACCACAAAGATCACAGGTTGGATTTGACCATGTTGAGCCACAAAGAGTCACATAAATCTGTTTTCAAAAAGATAAAAAATAAAATTTATTATCAATGTGACACCCAAAGTTTTGACATGAACAATTGACTAGAACAATATTCAAAGCTTGGATTTGGTAGATAAATTACGATATATATAAACTTGTAAAAATATAGATATATCTATTGACACTTGTAACATTCCACAAATCCAGAACTGTGGTGGAGCTTCTCGTACTATAAAATAACCAGTCTTAAAAATATCTCCCATCGTCCAAAATCCTACCATCTTCTTACTGAAAGATAAAAAAATCAAATAACTAAATAAATGCAAACTATAATAATAGTAAAATATCATATATGTAGTATACATGTATGTTCTAATACTTCATTTATAATGAGTAGACAGTAAATAGGAATTCATGATACTTATTGTAATCAAAGAAAATTTTAATACTGGGTATCCATCATTTGAATTTTATAGAAAGGAGTAGGTTCGATGAGGCCCAAAAATGGCCCTGTTTTTTAGCCTAAATTTCAAATTGGGATTTATTGACCAATATCACAGTGAATAATAGCTAATACAGTGACTAGATAGGAAACAAGTCTTTTTGTTGCAAATTCACTCCTGCGTTTTATTCATGAAGTCACAAAAAGTACTCATTTTGATTTTCTACGAAAAACAAAGAAAATAGTTTAAATT
The DNA here is from genome assembly GCF_963676685.1 of Mytilus edulis. NCBI lineage: Eukaryota > Metazoa > Mollusca > Bivalvia > Mytilida > Mytilidae > Mytilus > Mytilus edulis. The sequence continues at coordinate 24,111,106 of NC_092348.1, read as the reverse complement.
TCCATTGAATATTTGAACATAGAGAGCATACGTCAACAAAAAAGACCTTTGACAATAATATTTGTAATGGCATTCTACATGTTTAACTTGAATATTTAGGTTGTTGACGGCTGCGCTCTATGTTTCCTGATCTTAAATTTGGCTGAATCCTGCCAATTTTGTCAAATTTCACCACAATCCCATATTTCAACCCAACTGGGATGACAGAAATTGTTCTATAAAACTTTCTCACATGTCTTTAAGTCAACTTTTTTATCTCGTAGCATTGAACTTTATAATTGGGGGCAAATATGACCCTTACCGAACATATTCCTTTGTTTGATAAAATAAAAGTTGTGAGTCATTAATCAGCTTCTTTCAATCACTTATGTTACTGTTTAAGTTATTCCCATCTTTTTTTAGACTCATGTCAATACAGAGCCTGACATATTCTAAAATATCAAATTTTAGATGATTTTAACCAGAAAAAGTTTAAATGCAAAATAATTTAAATAACACAGGACTAACAAAAGCTAGAGGTTCCTGACTTGGAACAGACACATAGTATAGTAAAAACAATCTGGCCTTACCTCATTCCCTGAGTGGATTTATTTGTAAAATTTCTATAAAACTGTGGTGCTCCTAACATTGCCTCGGCAAAAACTGCTAAAAATCCTATTGTCTCAACAACATACATATTGTACAAAAATAGGTAAGTTATTAGTCCAAACAAAGCAATAAAGGCAAAGATAAATTCTACATAACTATGAAAGTCTGTCCACATCCAAAAATAATCCCAATCAAAATCTGAAATAAAAGAAAAGAAAATCAATATGAGTTCAGATAAACCGTAACTTTGTACATCCAATAAGTATAAAGTTCATTTAACAAGATTTTTCTTGTTTGAACTGTTTAATGTTTTGTAATGTCCAGGCCTTTATAGCTTATTTTACAGCATGTGTTTTGTTCATTGTTGAAGGTTGTTCAGTTACCTTTAGTTGTTTATATTTACATGTATATAATTTGGTCTCTGGTGGAAAGTAGTTGCATTCGAGAGCATTTCTGCAAAAATATTTGATGGAGATTTAAGTTGATGGCAAATGTCAGTAACAGTCCAGTATCTCTAACCATGGAAGTATTATATTGACTATATAATACTTCAACACTCTTACAAATCTATATTAATAAACAGGGTTAAAATAATGAACAATTTTTTCTTTTTAATCAATATTTACCTGTTACTCATTACTATAAATGGGGATGTCGCAATTATTATTAAAATTGATAAAAGCAAACCAAGCTTAGTGTAAAATGGACTATGTGATATAATTGTACTCTATGAATAACCATAAACAATTATAAATTATGTGACAATATAATGCATCATAAACAAGCAATTAACTTTACTGATTAAGGAACAAAGCATGATTATGTTTTATGTGTGCAGGACACATTTCTGGCCAGTTATTGCAAAACAAACTTATAGTATGGTGGTGTCAGGTGGATGGGGATAAATATGTGTCCATTATAGACCCTTCTTTATTAAAGAACGTTATGTACATTAAATGATTGTCTGGTTGTCTGAGATTTCGGTACATTTTTTTAGTAACCTTCTTCATGTACCATGTGCAATGATGTGTACTAGCATGACCAAAAGTTGTGAAAGGCAACATTTATTATTTGAGAGCTAAAACAAAGAAGATCATTCCAATTCTGTTGGCAGATAAAAAATAATACAAAAGAAAACTTTCAAACTTGTGCCTTTACATTGTCATTATGCTATAGTTATTAAGTTACTGTTCATTCAATCATTTTCACAGATAAAACTTCAATGGGTCAACTGACATAACTCATTCATAAAAAAAAGAATTCAAAATTACTGAAAGTTCAGAAATTATTATTGCAATTTAAAAACCAGATGCTCCGCAGGGCGCAGCTATATACGACCGCAGAGGTTGAACCCTGAACAGTTGGGGCAAGTATGGACACAACATTTAAGCTGGTTTCAGCTCTAAATTTGGATTGTGATTAAATAGTTGACACAGCATAGGTTTCTGACACAGAATGAATGTGGTCTAATGTTCTTAAAATATATTTTTTGCCTTTGAGCAATTCACTATGCTGTTGAATATTAATCCTCTCAAAAATATGTTTGAAGAAATTTTCTTTTTATTTATGAAATCTGAAATGAGAAGTATTTAACCCCCCCCCCCCCCCCCCCCCCCCAATTTTTTTCACATCCCCCTTTTCCTTTTTCCAAAACTGATCTCAATTCAAATTTCTAATGGCCCCTAGCAATAACTTCTCATTTAAATACATCATAAAATATTAAAATGTAAAATAAAGTGCTTGTTATCACTGAATGGTAAAGATTGTTTTAATTTATCAGTTGGTAGTAAAAGTGAATATACATTGTATATTGTATAAAACAATGATTATAAGTTGATTCAACTACTATTCTGGACAAAGAAAGATAGCTCCAATTGAAAATTTCTTGGTATTGCACAATATTGTGCAATTAGATATTTCTTGCTATTGTGCAATACTGTGCAATTGAAAATATTTGCTATTGCACAATACTGTTCAATTGAAGATTTCTTGCTATTGCACAATACTGTGCAATTGAAAATTGCTTGCTATTGCACAATACTGTGCAATTGAAGATTTCTTGCTATTGCTGAATACTGTGCAATTGAAAATTTCTTGCTATTGCACAATACTTAATATAATAATTTTGGATCCTGATTTGAACCAACTTGAAAACTGGGCCCATAATCAAAAATCTAAGTATATGTTTAGATTCAGCATATCAAAAAAACCCAAGAATTCAATTTTTGTTAAAATCAAACTTAGGTTAATTTCCGACCCTTTGGACTTTAATGTAGACCAATTTGAAAACGGGACCAAAAATTAAGAATCTACATACACAGTTAGATTTGGCATATCAAAGAACCCCAATTATTCAATTTTTGATGAAATCAAACAAAGTTTAATTTTGGACCCCGATTTGGACAAACTTGAAAACTGGGCCAATAATCAACCAGATGCTCCGCAGGGTGTAGCTTTATACGACCGCAGAGGTTGAACCCTGAACGGTTGGGGCAAGTATGGACACAACATTCAAGCTGGATTCAGCTATAAATTTGGATTGTGATTAAATAGTTGACACAGCATAGGTTTCTGACACAGAATGAATGTGTTCTAATGAACTTTAAATTTTTGTTTTCTCTGAGAGCAATTCACTATGCTGTTGAATATTAATCCTCTCAAAAAAATGTTTGAAGAAATTTTCTTTTTGTTTATGAAATTTCAAATGAGAAAAATTGAACGCAATTTTTTTATTCACATCCCCCTTTCCCTTATTCCAAAACTAATCTCAATTAAAATTTCTAATGGAGTTTGCAACAATAACTACTCATTTAAATACATCATAAAATATTAAGATGTAAAAAACTGCTTGTTATCACTGAATGGTAAAGATTATTTTAATTTATCAGTTGGTAGTAAAAAGTGAATATACATTGTATATTGTATATAACAAAGATTTAAGTTGATTCTGGACAAAGAAAGATAACTCCAATTGAAAAAATTCTTGCTATTGCACAATATTGTGAAATTAGATATTTCTTGCTTACTATTCTGGACAAAGAAAGATAACTCTAATTAAAAAAAATAATTTGCTATTTCACAATATTGTGCAATTAAATATTTCTTGCCATTGCGCAATACTGTGCAATTGAAAAGACTTGCTATTGCACAATACTTAATACAATAATTTTAGGTCCTGATTCGGACCAACTGGAAAACTGGGCCCATGATCAAAAGTCTAAGTACATGTTTGGATTCAGCATATCAAAGAACCCCAAGATTTCAATTTTTGTTAAAATCAAACTAAGTTTAATTTTGGACCCTTTGGACTTTAATGTAGACCAATTTGAAAACAGGACCAAAAATGAAGAATCTACATACACAGTTAGATTTGGCATATCAAAGAACCCCATTTATTCAATTTTTGATGAAATCAAACAAAGTTTAATTTTGGACCCCGATTTACACCAACTTGAAAACTGGGCCAATAATCAAGAATCTAAGTACATCTTTAGATTCAGCATGTCAAAGAACCTAACTGATTCATTTTTTGTCAAAATCAAACTAAGACTAATTTTGGACCCTTTGGACCTTAATGTAGACCAATTTGAAAACAGGACCAAAAGTTAAGAATCTACATACACAGTTAGATTCAGCATATCAAAGAACCCCAATTATTCAATTTTGATGAAATCAAACAAAGTTTAATTTTGGACCCTTTGGGCCCCTTATTCCTAAACTGTTGAGACCAAAACTCCCAAAATCAATACCAACCTTCCTTTTATGGTCATAAACCTTGTGTTTAAATTTCATAGATTTCTATTTACTTATACTAATGTTATGGTGCAAAAACCAAGAAAATGCTTATTTGGGTCCCTTTTTGGCCCCTTATTCCTAAACTCTTGGGACCTAAACTCCCAAAATCAATACCAACCTTCCTTTTGTGGTCATAAACATTGTGTTTAAATTTCATTGATTTCTATTTACTTAAACTAAAGTTATTGTGCGAAAACCAAGAATAATGCTTATTTGGGCCCTTTTTTGGCCCCTTATTCCTAAACTGTTGAAACCAAAACTCCCAAAATCAATCCCAACCTTTCTTTTGTGGTCATAAACCTTGTGTCAAAATTTCATAGATTTCTATTAACTTAAACTAAAGTTATAGTGCAAAAACCAAGAAAATGCTTATTTGGGCCCTTTTTGGCCCCTAATTCCTAAAATGTTGGGACCAAAACTCCCAAAATCAATACCAACCTTCCTTTTGTGGTCATAAACCTTGTGTTAAAATTTCATAGATTTCTATTCACTTTTACTAAAGTTAGAGTGCGAAAACTAAAAGTATTCGGACGACGACAACGTGATAGCAATATACGACGAAAACATTTTCAAATTTTGCGGTCGTATAAAAATCTAAGTACATTTTTAGATTCAGCATATCAAAGAACCCCAAGGATTCAATTTTTGTTAAAATCAAACTTAGTTCAATTTTGGGCCCCTTATTCCTAAACTGTTAGGACCAAACCTCCCAATATCAAACCCAACCTTCCTTTTATGGTCATAAACCTTGTGCTTAAATTTCATAGATTTCTATTTACTAATACTAAAGTTATGGTGCGAAAACCAAGAATAATGCTTATTTGGGCCTTTTTTTGGCCCCTAGTTCCTAAACTGTTGGAACCAAAACTCCCAAAATCAATCCCAACCTTCCTTTTGTGGTCATAAACCTTGTGTCAAAATTTCATAGATTTCAAATTACTTAAACTAAAGTTATAGTGCGAAAACCAAGAAAATGCTTATTTGGGCCCTTTTTGGCCCCTAATTCCTAAAATGTTGGGACCAAAACTCCCAAAATCGATCCCAACCTTCCTTTTGTGGTCATAAACCTTGTGTTAAAATTTCATAGATTTCTATTCACTTTTACTAAAGTAAGAGTGCGAAAACTAAAAGTATTCGGAGGACGACGACGCAAGACGACGACGCCAACGTGATAGCAATATACGATGAAAAATTAAAATTTTTGCGGTCGTATAATAAAGTTAACAAACATGCCAGTTTAATTATTGCAAATTTTAAAGAAAAGCTACATACAGCTAAATATGTTTCAGATGTCAGAGCTTTTATTATTGCAATACTCATGGACATGATGGAGTCTCATCATATGCATTTACAAAAACCTCACAATAATTTCAAAATCTACAGTAGTCTATAAGACAGCAAGTGCAACCAAACAAAATTGACCTTGAGCAAGAACTTCACGAGTTCAGAGATATACATGTAAACATTTGTGTGGAAACATTTACATTTAGTTCTCATAATGATGGACAAAATAAGATTCATGGAATATGTCAATGAGACTGAACTAAAAAATATGACAGAACTCTTTACTTCAGCATAGGAAGCAACAGAGTCAGAGACTAAAAAATGGCATGAACAAAAAGATCAAACTCAATCAAGGACAAAAAAATCAAATTGTTAGCAATTTAGCATTACGAAACAAATATTTAATGAAAGATTAAATGTTGTCCTCATGCTAGTGATGGAATATCAATAGATCATCTGACAGAATGTTTGTTTCAATACTAAAATAAACTAAGGAAGTCCATGCTTTGCTAAGATAATACCAATAAATTGTTCAAATTAAAAAAGAAATCGTATACATCTAAAACTAATTTTCTGACCTTTCATTTATCTTACTGATTGTGCATAAGGTGATAATAATACATTTTGCTAAAGTGGGAAGTCAATGTTTTACAATCTGACACCCTAAATACCAAGAACACATTTGTATTTTAAAACACTTGACTGCAGACAGAGGTTGCTGTTCATTTCCTAAAGGATTAAAATACATTTTTGATACTAAAACATGTCGAAATAGTCTTTTAAACAAAAAAACTTTCATCCATTATTCACAATAAAAGTGAGAGCAATATTTAAATTGCTCATAAAAACGAGAGATTTTCCACATCATGGATGGAGCTACATATTCACTTTATAAAATTGTTGATAATAAAATTGGGAAAGGAAATTGGGAATGTGTCAAAGAAACAACAACCTGACCATAGAGCAGACAACAGAAATCTATAAGTACATTCAGCTTCTATGCACAACAAATTTTGTATTAGATTGTATTTATAAGCTAGAGCAAGGGAAATTATATCAGAAATTTGTAAATTCATCAATTATGAACTACAAGGATTATGCCATTGGCTATGTATGTGTATTAGAATCTGTTATTTAATTGATTTTCATTACCATCTGCTTTGTATAAAATCCTGCACTACCTTATTTAATTATTCAAATAAAGTGAGGCTAACGTGTTTAAAATGGAAAATGCAATTAAAAAGTACATTTCAAGTGGGAAAATTTGGTGAAGAGATTTACAAGATTTAGACCAAATGACATCAAGAAAAATAGTTCTAATTTTAACCTCAAATTATGTCATTTAAGGGCCTTGTATAGCTGACTATATGGTATGAGATTTGCTCATTGTCATTTGTTCTAGTGAATACTATATCTTAGTGGAATTGAACCACATATCCTTATTTTTATATTAGTTAAACTAAACATAAGTAGGTAAAGAATTCATCAACATCCAATCTTTACGAATATCCATATATGCATATACAATAAGTCTAAAAATACACATGAAAAAGTAAACATTATCAACCAAAATAAATTCTGGATTTACATCAAGTACTAACGGTAGATGAGTAATTCTCATTTCTTAAATTTTAAACAGAAACTAATCTGGGTTTGAAATGTGGTGTTTAATTACTTTAATAGTCTGTCTGACTCCTAGGAATTGGGAATTAGAGAACCTTATTCAAACCAAAAATTGACTGTAAATTTACCTTTATTACAATTAGAAAACCATTTGTAAATGGGTGTCAATAGGTGCATCCCTATCTGAACTGGCACCTGCTCTTTTTCCTTGAAACCTCGGTTTAGACGTTAGGAGGTATATGAATGATAGTGTGTTTATTGAAGGTAATGAACTTGATGTTTATGAAACCATGTGTATGTAAAAACCATAACCAAAAGGTGGTCCTTACAAAATTTCTCAGTCAAAAGTCAATCAAAATGTTGAACAGAATGGGAAAATGTCTCATAGCAGTGTGCTCTCTTGGAGTGAGGGAGGGAGGTCATGGGGTCTGTCTTTTGTCTATTCATATATGGTTTAAGGATGATGCTAAAATGAGGTTGGGGTAGGCATGCATGGAAATAGTTTCATATGCATCAGGAAATGTTGGTATATCTTTTATTTACTAATTTTGCAATGTATGTTTTAATTGTCAGTTTCACGTCTGAAAACTGTTAGGAGTGTTTATATTGTCCATGTTGTCAGAATGAATCATGATTGCCAAAGCACAAAATGCATTTTTTTTTCAGTTAAAAGTAGCATGCAAGTGAGCAGGAAGTACAACACTGAAAGCCATGCAAACATAAATTACGTACCAAAAAATGTATGTTCAGGGGGAGCAACTCCATGATGTGGAATGTCTCCACTGTGGGTAAAATCTGTGGTAATGATTTTATCATTATATTGTGAGTTACAATGTTTTACTACTTGATGGAATTGATTGATATATCAGCAAATTGTCATTTTTATGTTTGTACAGGTAAAACAAATGTATATTACATGTTGTTGCATTGAAAACGTGTAGACACACTGTACAACAAAATAATATTTATAAACAATACGAATAGTTCATCATGAAAACTATGAATTGAATCTTTTTCAATTCAAATATTTTCTGTAAATTATATTCTCTCCTTTCATGCCAAGACTAAATATAAATACAGGGGAAAACATGAATACAATAACTGTACAATAGTCAAACATCTATTTTTGGCTCAGTAAGGCTCAGTAGGAAGAATCATGTGACTTTTTCTGTCTAGCAATGGCAAGAATTATCCTAAAGTTGTGTTAATTAAATAAAATGAACTTTATTGTGATGAAAAGTTTAAAAAGCTTTAATTGGTCATATTTTTTCTAACCTTAAATGCCAATACTTGAGCCTGATGTATGATAGACAGATAAACAGAGGGACACATAAATCAGAGGACCAAATGACTCTACTATACTAGGCACTGATTTACAACAGCTTGTAAATTAAGTTTATTTGGTCTTTCAAAAATGACATTTTTATACTACATGCACACATTGAAGGAATATTATATTTTGAATAGCTACAAAATAACATAGTAAAAAGTGTCTGATGGATACCTTACCTGTAAATTTATGTTGCTTAGCGACTATAATCTCTGTTTTTCTCCGAACATGAACACATAGATGAACTAAAGCCATCATTGCAAATAACATAATTATACTCTGTGCTAAAAGTGGTAATTCATAATGTTTGCCAAACCTGTAAATAGTAACATAATTTGATTCAGACATTTTTTTAAAAAGATGTATACATGTACATGTACATATACGAGTAGAATAAGATAATAGGCAATAGAGATGATCAATTTAGAGCCGATAATGCTGATGTTTAACTTATGAATTTTATATTTTTATATGAATAATTTTTAAGAAATTAACTAAACTTCAATGTATAAAAATCATAATCTCTGGAATGTCTGTTCTGCAAAAAACATACCATTTTCTGACATTACATCTTATAAAGGAAATGTGTTTCTATATTTCATTGACAATGTTGGCTTTTAAAATGTAGGTATTTTAGTTTGGTTATAAGATATAGCATGTTTATTGTTTAAAACTTAAGGTTTGAACTTTCCAGCCTACATTGCATGTATAACATGTATAATAATGAAACAGTGATGAACAACAGGCATGACATGAAAAACTAAGTTTCTGTTGAGATTCTGTTTACATGTACAAACAAAATGTATATATGTGAAAAGTTTGATGATCCACATGTACAGTTATATATAAAAGTTATGTTGCTACTAAACATGCTAAAGGAGGATTCTAATCATATAGTACAAACCAAAACATTATCCTGAGTATGTTTGCTATTAAAAGTGTCAAACAAACAAAGGGAGAGAATCCATCTGCATTCCCTGATCTTTGAATGTCTCTGTATTGTGGAATAAATGGAACAACACCACCAAAAATCATTGCTGCCGAACATCCCCAGCTGATGATGTTGAGAATGGTGAATTCTGGGAGTTCTATGCCTCCAAGGAGACCTGTTGCACTCAGTACCATATTGTCACTGCCCATGGTATATCTTTGTTTCTATAAATTATTCTGATTTCTCAAAAATCAATTCATCTCTTTACTGGAAATAAACCTCTGAAAAAAACACAATTCAAGTAAGTCAACTACCTGTACATATATATCAGTCAGGGGACTTACTTAAACAAGTGATTTTCTAAATCACTGATTCAAGTAACATTATTTCCATAAAGGTTGGAAGTTAGAGTTGTCTTTCTTTAATAATCACCTATTTAAGTAGTACAAATTAATCACTAGAAGCAGTGATTTAATATTAGTGTAGCTTTAAATATAGAATACTAATGATCCAGGGACTAATTATGTTTCTAAACTTATCAGAACCAACATCTGTGTTGTCTAGGATGACCAGGTCATTCCCCATTTCCATTCTCAATTTTATCATTTCAGGTGATGACCTTGTACTGAATCTAGGATAATATTGACATAAAAATCACTTGTTTAAGTATCAGACCTCAATTTCCTTTCCCAAAAATCACTTCTTTAAGTATCATTCTTTTAATAACCCCCACTAATTTCAACACCCCCGAACAGTGAAATTTTTATCGCGAACAGTAGAATTTTATTACATAATCTGAAAGATGAAACCTTGAACTTCACAGGAAAAATACTCCCACTGCTGTGAAAAATCTTTTAAGAAAGTATCAGTTCATTATGTAAAGCCATTATTATAGCCTTTTTTCAACTAAAATAGAATTTTCAGGTAAATGATAACATCAAAGGCATAAAACTTGCTACTTAAAAGAAGCAAAAAGTTCATATTTTTTGATTTTACTAATTAAAAGATGTTATTTAAACCTATGTGTTTAAAATTTTGAAAAAACTACAAAATCCCAATTTGTGACAAAACCTCGAATTTGCTACTCAAATAAGTGATTTTAAAATCACTTATTTCAGCAAGTCCCCTGACTGTATATAGCATGTCTACAATCATTGAATAAATTTTTACTTCATTGAAATATATTTAAGTACATGTATGATCAACACAATCAAACTATGTCCTGTATGTATAGACGTATTAATAGTTAATAATTCTATTTTCAGTTTTACATCTGGCTTTACATTTTTTAATATAAATAGGTCGTTAGTTTTCTTGTTTGAATTGTTTTACATTGTCATATCGGGGCCTTTTATAGCTCACTATGTGGTATGGGCTTTGTTCATTGTTGAAGGCCGTACGGTGACCTACATGTATAGTTGTTAATATCTGTGTTATTTTTGTCTTTTGTGGATAGTTGTCTCATTGGCAATCATACCACATCTTCTTTTTTATATTATAAATTCCTCCAAAATTGAATGATTCTTTTATTGATCATATGGAATGAAATTACAGGTGTTTTAAATCTTAACAATAACATGAATAATGGTGTATAAATTTGTCAAACTCAACTACAAATGTATCACAGTAGAACTTCGAGAATTTGTACCATATAAATATCTGTGTATAATCTGAATAACTTTATTAAGCTTTAATAACCAGTAATATAAATATTTTTTAATTAAAGTAGGCAGAATGAACAGACTCTGTTGCCCAACAAACTCAGGGTGAACATGTAAACAGGGGTAGTGTCCCATTAAGTGTATGACTTGGACAATTTGGGATATTTTTTTTAAAACTTGTTAGCCAGAATACTTTTATATCTTGGCTTAAAATCGTCCATATCTCCATGTTCTCTCTGAAATTTTGTCTGAAGAAGCAAGCTGTTGACCTGAGTCACACAGGTTTTATAAAATTAGCCTGGTTTACTTTCAATACAAACCCCTAAAGAAAAAAATGTTCTGGGTTTGCATGGATAGTATAAACCCAGCAAATTGTAACAAACCCCTGTGCCTTATATATGAAGGTTAAGGTTAACGCCCTTTACCATCAGGCGTCAGACGGTCATTTTCAGCTACCGTAGCAATTGGTTAAATTTTTACTGTGATTTGTCAAACTACCCTTATCGTTATTTGTCATAAGTGTCAAATAATTATTGTTACCGTCATTTTTTGGGGAAATTTTAACATAGTTCGTCAAAATTAGTCAATTTTCTTATCATCTAAAAGAAAGTGTACATTTTAATCATGTTAATGTCATACACCAAAAATTACCATTAACATCATTTGTGACGATGCGGAACTTTAACAAAGGCCTTTGCAAAGTTCATCATTACAAGGTCTGTTTGTGTATTTGAATTGTTTGTGGATTGAAGTTCTTGTATGAAGAAGAGAAGTTGTGTCTCGCAAGACCGAGAGCGCCAAAAGCCATGTTGGAGGTCATACAAGATGTTTTTTGATTCGAGATGTTTCATAATATGTGATGCTACTATATGTTCCATAACTTGCAGCAAATACAAGTTAATGAGATAGATCTATAATTGACCGGTTTATGCTTATAAATCTCCCTTTTTATATGCTGATGCGACTCTAGCGTGTTTCTAGTTGTTAGATGTAATACCAGTGTTGTAAGATTTGTTAAAAATTAAGCATAGAATTGGTGCAATTTCTGTCAGCATTTTTTTCAGTAAGTGGCCAATGATGCTATCTGGGCCGGCGGCTTTATGTGGGATTGATCTTATTTTAGAGCTTTTCGATCACGTTTGATATTATGTGTAATTCACTGATTTTAGGATGTAAACTGATACCTTTGTTTGGTATTGGGTCATTTATTACTGGGGTAAATACAGATTGAAACTGTTCGTTTAAAAGATTTGCCTTCTCTGTAGTGTCTGTAATGATGTTGCCGTCTTTCTTTTGTGCAGAGATGCCAGATTTGTCAGTTCTTATTGACTTGATGTATTGGAAAAGTTTTTTTAGGTTTGCTCTGATTTTGTATTTGAATGTCTGGTTCATTGAAGGGAAGATCACATACGAGTTTTTTAATATATTCCCAGTAGGCTTTCCTTTGTTCTTTTTGTACCTGAGCTTTCATCTTTTTATGTTTCTCAGTGTATTGGATGGTTTTCTGCCTTTTGAAAAGTTTGTTTTTCCTGTTAATTTGCCGTCTTAATTTATCAGATATCCACGCCAGACCAATGTAATCGGTGTTTGTTTCGTAGGATCTTTGATGGAATATTTTTTTCTACAGAACTGATGAGTTTGGTTTTAAATAGTTCCTATAGCTCATTGGTGTTAAGAGAATCATAGTTGTCAATGATTGTTCCTTAGATGGTACCTATGTCAAGTTTAATTTCGTCCCAGTTGGCTTTATTGTACTTGTATACTTTTTGTGGGGTTTCTCTTATTCTCTTAAGCCAGATGTCTGACAATATCATGCCAGGTTGCCATGTTGCTTGAACCTATTGGTGGTAGTGTATTGACAATTTGATGTAGGTTTGTGTCATTCATCATATCTAAGAGATTTTGGTGAAGTTGTATGTCAGGTTTGCCTGGTATTGTGCTTGATGCACGCCCCCCCCCCCAATAATATAAACGAAGGCTATGTAAACCTGCAATCCTATTTGATATTGAGCTTTGGTTATGTACAAATTATGCAGAGTCCAAGAAGTCTCAAGTCAATATCAGAATGAAAATACGCTGATACGTGTACGACTACGTGTATCTGATTACTGGGAATGGTAATGTAGCACCCATTTGTTCCAGTTATTCAAATGTAATGTTGAGTATTATATATGATTTCTATATTCAAAATTATACCTTTTTTATATACTTTTTGGAAAAGAATAAAAACTGAAGAAAAAATAAAACCGGAAGTCTTATGTTTTTTAGGAACATAACAAATATTATATACTGGAGTAAAAATCCGAACCCATACCCAAAATATAATTATTAATGAAAAGGAAAAGTAAAAGTAAAACCCAGAATAAACAAAAATTCCATATTTCGGAGCCACACTAAGTCACTAAATAATGGAGAGAAAATCATAGAAACTGCCTTACAGATCTACAAACAATAAAAGGTAGATTGGGTGTCTTGTTGCAAAAAACTTGTGCATGCCGAGTTACTCATGTTTTCAATAGAACTGGGAGGAGCAATAATTAAAATAAAAAACCGAATAAAACATCTATATCCTGTATAATAACAAAACATGAACGCACGAAATGTCTATTTAAAGTCAGATGTAAATACAATAAAGGCAATCCTGTTACCTAGTCTTTATATCTTCCTCCTCTAGCAGGAGCTTCGCTTCTATAGCGTACTTCTTATTTGCACCCTAACCCTTACACACGGGGCACTCATAAAATCAGTATACGTAATTATTATAATTGATAAAAGTAACATATATACAGCATGCGGACTAATCCATCACCATGTAAACCAAGTTAACTTTATATATTACACAGCCCAATCGTCCATATAGCCGGTTCACTATTCATATCTCCATATCACATAGGCCAAACAATTGTACATATATAACACTCCTGCCCTCGCATTAACGTTTACTGTTCAAACACTATCCTTGTTATCTTGAAATCTAAAAACTTTCAAATGTTCATTTGGTAAGCAATTATTCCATATCTAACACGCAAATAACGTATTTAAAATCTAAAATCACTTGATATCTTACAAGCCTTGGATACGAGTTTTCAGTTCAAACACTATCCATCTCATAATACTGCAGAATAAGAATCACTATATAAATCCTGACACAATCCAGTAAAATGCAAATCAAATGCATATATGTATATCGAAATGTTATCTAATATGTATTATACTTTGGTTTTCCTTTATACCGCCTTTACTGAGAATAAATTTACTCAGACATTAAAAGTAAACGTTTGTGATATAGTTTGTAACACAGACCTCTGGTTAATGTCTCTATACGGACCTGTTCCTTATAGGTAAGAAAATGGTATGATGTACAGTCTATAATTAGATGTAAAAGATTCTTTTCATTATCAAATAGTTCTTGTATTAGCAAAGATTGCTTATTACAATCTACGAGAAAAGATTTCAGCTCTTGGATAAAGCGATTTCTTATGCTTGACAGCTTTTCACATTTCACAATCAATGAATTAAACACAACTGACAACAACAAACAACAACAAATAACAACAAACAACAACAAACAACAACAAACAACAACAAACAACAACAAACACCAAACACGCTGACAAAGGAGCTGACAAAATTAAAATAAGGTAATCAAACTGATTAATTTGGAAAATATCGATAAAAGTCTCCATTGAATTTATTCACAAATAGTTTTTTTTCAAATGGAAAAGGGCCGGGGATTCATTGTATACACAATTGACTACATATTGCTAAAGATGATATACTCCTTTATTCATAAACCAATTAGAAAGACCAAAATATTCAAACCTAAGTTATGTAAAAATAAATATTCTGGGAACTGCTCACTATCATAATATTACAGATATTCTGCTATAAAATTAGCCCAATTGGTTTTCATATGAAATTTTATAACTTGTTAGTAATTGCTTTTGTATGAAAAAATACTTTTTATTTCATCGAAATGTTGATGAGCAATCTGCTTTCTGGAGTTTGGTCAAATCTTGTATTTTCTTCAAGAACTGTTCAGCGTTCTTCACCGCCTTATCTTACACGCTTAAGATATAGTTACGAAGATATCATGATATATATATTGAATGTCATCCTTACAGATGCAAAACGTCACGGTCTTTTACCTAATGATTCGCATACCACAGTATGTCGCCTTTTGTGGTTACTTCTTCTTTATTTTGACATATATATATATATATATATATATATATATATATATATATATATATATGAATTTGAATTTGGGTGGTGTCAGTTATACCGTTCTAGAGTTATGCCCCTTTACAAATGTTAAAATTGCTGATTGTTTTTCGTTTCCGTTATTGTACTTTAGTTTGCTCAACCAACTGTTATGAAACTTTTACACAATACTTTTAACCATTAAACCAAGAAAAACTAGAATAGCAAACCCTCAATACGTCTCTTAATCAATTCTTTTCTTGGGTCCGTTTCATTAGCGATATTAGCATGGAATGGATCAATACTGAACACCAACCATTCTCAATAAAATTACTTATCTAATATCTGCCTCTAAGATCACTTCCTTTTAACAATGCTACTTAACTATAAAAATGGAATCATAATCACAGATCTGTTTTGCAAGCTTAAGCCCACAGATAATCATCAACATCTCAAGTTCTCCTCGGAGTTGTCATAAACAATCCAAGATTTTCGTCAGCAGGCTCTTGTAAGGGTTGTGGGACGAATTAACGATGCTAATACTGTAAACCAAGACTTTTAACAATCACTACTGTGGAACGAAATAAATCATATTTTGCAATGTTACTTACACAACTATAAATATTGTGTATCGTTTACAGTGTAAATGTGATAATAAGTATATATGTTGGAGAATCAGTCATTTAACTAAAGTATATATATATATAAAACTGCCTTAATTTGGCAATACATTCTTCTTAGTCTCAGTCCTCTGACCATACTATGGCATACCTCATTCAATTGGCTATTGCCATCATTGACCACAACACTGCTTGGTTTAGATAGTATTGAATCACTAGTGAACGATTTTGGATAAGAACATTATAAACGTTTGCACCAAATGTAACTAATGAAAATGTGCAGTTCAGATCCAATCGGTGCTAATCGAATATGTCAGTCTCATTTTGAATGCATAATAAGCAGCTAACATTCTTAATACCGATCCGATCAGTAATTAATTTGCATAGCATTCAAGATTGTTTTAGGAAATTAGCATATGTTGATAAGATTCATCTATCTTCATACTGATGAAGGATATTTGTAATTTGAAATATCCATAGATACATGTTGCTATCTATTGGTCCTTTTTTATTTTGTTGCTGTACTTTTAAGTCGTTCACCCTTGTATACATCAGGTATAAATAAAGAAAAACGCCTTTTATTCTATATAGAGGGTTTGGACGATCTATCTTTCTCAGATTACCAGTATAATTTTACAAAATCATTTGTTTATCAAGTTAAAAGTCTTTCTTTAAAAAATTCTTTACTGGCCCTGTTTGAACTTTCAATAATGCATGCACATGTTGTTGGTAAACAGACCTTTTATAAACGTAGAAAAAATACATCGTTTAATCAGGTTACTAACAAACGATGAACAACGAACTGTAGACGCATCTTTAGCGAGTGCATAGTTTGTCAAAGTTTATGTTAACTTTGCAAACGTATGTAAGAAACAAATAATCAAAACATGTGCGCGCTTAGCCGTTTGCATCGTTTGTGTTAGAAAGAAATGCACTCATGGTATGATTGCAAATGAGACAAAGACAACAATACTGCAACATTAATTAATTTTCATCCAAAGTAGGGGAATGTGTCAATCCCCATATACCGGTACTTAAAGTCGGTAGAGATGTGTCAATCCCCATATACCGGTACTTAAAGTCGGTAGAGATGTGTCAATCCCCATATACCGGTACTTAAAGTCGGTAGATTCATTGTAAAATATTAACATGTTTAAAACATGTCCTAAGTTAATCAGTTACCCCCATAGGACAGCTATGCGTTACGGTCTACCATAGCTAGATAATTACATTGGATGTATGTTTCAAAATAATACGTTATTCTGAGTGGCTAACTGCACATCACTTGTTATTCCTTAAGCAATTGCATTACTCAATAAAACTTTTCATTCATGATAACACGAGGTCCCACAATAAAGTGCACAGGTGAATTGATATTCGTGTTTTCATGATCCTAGCTAACAAAATGTAATTATAAGTATTGAATGCTTATTTTTGTAACTTCATAGGGTTGTAAAAGCGTTGACCGTGCTCATATTGTTAGAATGAAGCGCTAAAAATGTACTTCGGTCAACGCTTTTACACCCCAATGAAGTTACAAAAAGAAGCATTCAATTCTTAATTAAAATATAAATTAAAAATTTTACCCAAAAATTTATAATACTGCATTCAAATTTCGATGAATAATAAATGAAACTGAGCAACATACAAACATATTGATTGCATCAAAGGTGACACCTCTTCCGCAGATCAGAAAGATAAACAGAGGTTACGTGACACTCAATATAGTGTTTCAGGTACAAACAGGTAGTTGAATTGTTATAATCATGAACATTGTATGTTTCGTACACTAATTATATACATGTAGTTTACGCACTGTTTTTATTTATATATATATATATATATGTAAATTGATAAAACGATACAATAATTGAATTGTCCCATTTTATTTCACATTATTCTTAAATGACACGTACATCAAACACACAGAACAACGTTCATTCTCATTTTTCTATTGATTATTTCTGAATGATATTCTGTCCTGTAAATACTAGTACATAAATCAAAATTTGTAAAAAAAAAAAAAAAAAGGTCAATTTAGCAAACATTTGAGTTTGTTTTGTATATAATTCATGATAATAGTAATGACATTAGGGAGAAGTAAGATAAACACATGATAAGTATTAGGAGAGCAATAAAACATGTTTTAACCTAACGTATCCACCATTAATCTATCAACCTCGGTATTGGTTTATCTTGTTATACTCAGGACGGTAAAAACAGCAACAGTTGTATATTGTTGAGAAATAATTGTATACGACGCTTGTTTAATTTAGTTAAGATGAAAAGTTATAGTAGCTTTACATGATATAAAAAGGAAGATTTGGCATGATTACTAATGAGACAGATTTTCAAAAGATACCAAATGACACATATTTTATGCCCTTTACCGGCGCGGGACGTTTGCGCTTTTTCATAGGACATTTGCGCTTTTAATTTTGGACACTTGCGCTTCAAATCATAGGACATTTGCGCTTTTTAAAAATGTACATTTGTGCTTTTTACATAGGACATTTGCGCTTTTGCAATATTTGTTTTTATGACTTCCTTCCTCTTTTATACTGGCTTGGGACCGACAAGTCATATTTTTTTAAATGTTTAAAAGTTTATATACAGCTAAAAGTTAACATTTTAAAACACATAAAACACGAACAGTCATCACAGTTCATGTTTCGCTTAATATCTGAAGCCTAAAGAGTCAAAATAAGTAGCTCTTGTTATCTATTCTGACTGGTATTTTGTCCACATTTCAAATACAAAAATCAAGTTTTTCTTTCTCAGTTCTTGACTGGAATGCCTGATCATCAATATAATGAATCTAAATGTAATTCACTGAGTGTTGTTCAATGATACTCTTCAACAAGATAAACATAGCAGGATGAGTCAAGTAAATCGTGATTCAATTGTCACATAATTTTTGCAGATAGTCTGCAAATTTGGAACATCCAAGTTCACTTATACAAAGGTAAAAAGCGCAAATGTCCAATCAATTTAATACAGGTGAATCAAAACATAAAGCGCAAATGTCCATAGTATTTGAAGCGCAAATGTCCTATCGTTTTACAGGTAAAAAAGCGCAAACGTCCTGTGCCCTATTTTACAACTACAGGTCACAGTAGCTGTACGGTCTTCAACAATGAACAAAGCTCATACCACATAGTGAGCTATAAAAGGCCTCGAGATGACAATGTAAAAGATTATCGTAAAACAATTCAAACGAAAAAACTATGTATACAAAATGACGAACGAAAAACAAATATGTAACGCAGCAGAAAAACAAACGAAAACCACTGAAGTACAGGATCCTTACTTAGGGCAGGCACAATCTTAAAGGGTTTTACAAGGTAACAAAACATTTTTTCAATACCAACAGAATTATAAAATATCTCATCAATTGTGTATATCAAATAGAAGTCCCTTGAAATAATTAATGCTTTATTATCAAACAATTGTCAAATATTTGGCAAGTTATCGTATACTCTTAATTGTTCTTTCAAACACGCAATAAGATAATTAAGGTACTGGTAACCGGATGTAATTCTCATCATAAAAAGTTTTAATTCTTCTTGTTTTCTTCACCATGACGTGATAAACTCAGTCAAATTGTAACCCGAATATATCCAGGCGTTATATTCAGACCACCCCATTGTGACTAGCTATGTCTTCAAGCCTTCGAGAAATGTTAGTGGATAGAGGGTGCTGAATTAATCGAGTTAGTCAAAAAGGATTTTTTTGTGTATTATGCAACTTATTTGTTGAGAATTTCGTCGTTTGGTGGTCAATAACGTCGATAATTGACATCTTTGTAACCATACCTATACAGTTTAGTCGCATGTATTGTAAATTTATTTCTTATAAATGAGAAACGTTTGCTTGATCTGTAAGCATTATGACTCTTGGTTTGATCTACTTGCATTATGAGTGTTAACTTAATCTGCTGAAATCATGACTTTTGGCTTAAATCTACTAGCATTGTGACTCTTGGCTTGATCTAATACCATTATGACTCTTGGCTTGATCTACTAGCATTGTGACTCTTGGTTTGATCTACTAGCATTGTGACTCTTGGCTTGATCTACTAGCATTGTGACTCATGGCTTGATCTAATATTAGTTTGACTCTTGGCTTGATCTACTAGCATTGTGACTCTTGGCTTGTTCTACTAGCATTATGACTTGGCTTGATCTACTAGCATTGTGACTCTTAGCTTGATCTACTAGCATTATGACTCCTGGCTTAAACCTTCTAGCATTATGACTCTTGGCTTGATCTACTAGCATTGTGACTCTTGGCTTGATCTAATACCATTATGACTCTTGGCTTGATCTACTAGCATTGTGACTCTTGGCTTGATCTAATACCATTATGACTCTTGGCTTGATCTACTAGCATTGTGACTCTTGGCTTGATCTACTAGCATTATGACTCTTGGCTTGATCTACTAGCATTGTGACTCTTAGCTTGATCTACTAGCATTATGACTCCTGGCTTAATCTACTAGCATTATAACTCTTGGCTTGATCTACTAGCATTATAACTCTTGGCTTGATCTACTAGCATTATGACTCTTGGCTTAATCTACTAGCATTGTGACTCTTGGCTTGATCTACTAGCATTGTGACTCTTGGCTTGATTTACTAGCATTATGACTCTTGGCTGGATCTACTAGCATTATGAATCTTGGCTTGATTTACTAGTATTGTGACTCTTGGCTTGATCTACTAGCATTGTGACTCTTGGCTTGATCTACTAGCATTATGACCCTTGACTTGATCTAGCATTATGATGCTTGGCTTGATCTACTAGCATTATGACTCTTGGCTTTGTCTACTAGCATTATGATTCTTAGCTTGATATACTAGCACAATGCATTTTGGCTTGATCTACTATCATTACGTCTTTTGAATTTATATACTAGTATAATCACATTTTGCTTAATCTACAAGCATTAATACGTTTTTCTTGATCTACTAGCGTTATGAATTTTGACTTAATCTGCTAGCATTGTGACTTTTGGCTTAGTTTTCTAACATATTTTATGACTTTTGACATAATCTACTAAAATTATAACTTTTATCTTGAACTACTAGCATTATGATTTTGGCTTGTCAATGAAATACTAACAATAGGACCTTTTGCTTGACCTACTAGCATTATGACAGTTAGTTTGATTTATTTGCATTATGACTTTCGACATGATCTACTAGCATTATGACGTTTTGCTTTGTCTACTAGCGTTATCAGTATTGACTTAATCTAATAAGCGTTTTGACTCTTGGCTTGATCTTATAACTTTACGATGTGTTGCTTGATCTACCTGCATTAATATGTTTTGATTGACTTGGTTATCTAGCATAATGACGTTTGACTTGATCTACTTGCATTATGATTTTTGACTTAATCGACTAGAATTGTCACTTTTTGCTTGATCTACTAACACTATAACTTTTTACTTGAATAATTACCAATATGACTTTTGACTTGATCTACTAGCATTGTGACTTTTGGCTTGATCTACTAGCATTGTGACTTTTGGCTTGATCTACTAGCATTGTGACTTTTGGCTTGATCTACTAGCATTGTGACTTTTGGCTTGATCTACTAAAAATATAACTTTTACTTGAATAACTAGCAATTTATGAATTTTGACTTTTGACTTGATCTACTAGCTTTATGTTTATCATTTGGCTTATTATTTTTCTGTAGCGACAGTGTTGCATGCTGCCTTTGCCAACATCATGTAAAGCGAGTACTTTGAACATGTATTTTTTAAGTATATCTATTTAATTTATCTGTTCCTTGTGTTGTTCGTTATTGTTTGTCTTTGTTTGTATGTCTGATTTGCGGAAGAGTTCGTGTTAATGATTGGTTTGGTCTGCTGTACTGTTTTACATTTGGCACACCTCGGCAGATTTAACAATCTCGAATAGCGGAATCTGCCGAGGTTTTCCGACTGTACTGTTTTACTGTATGGTATTTTTTTTTAAAGATTACTCTTGTACTTTTTATGTATTGTATTTTTACGTAATCTGTTGTGTCCTTCTTGTTGTATAAATGATAAAGGTAAAATATACGTTCTACCTAATCATATTGTTTTGACTGTTTATATGCCCTCAGTTGACATAAATTGGCCAATAAATAAAGTTCCATATCTGATATCTGTCTCAAAATTCTTTTGAAACTAAGAGTCCGACACTTTTAACCTGCATATGATAAAACAGATGACAGGACTCAAAAACATTTAAAATATATCTATATGTTATCCAAGAGAAAACAAACTGGATCAAAATCTGAAATATTTAATGTAACAGCCTGGATTAAATTCAAAATGAATAAAAACGAAAAAAAAAAGGTTTAAAATGACAATTAAGTTGGCAATGTTTTAGTTCATAACCATTTTCACATACAATATTTAGCACTAGTCTTACTAAATATTATATACTAGTACATAAAACAAGATTACCGTTTCAAATCTGATTATATAGAAAATTTTGGGCATTTTGGCATTGCTTTTTTCTTCATTCAGATTTGTCGCTTCTGTATGTTAATTGTTGTGGGGTTTACATTCAAGGAAAACAAAAACAGGTGATACAACTATTTTAGGTTTGAATTTTTTGGGGTTAATGTGTTTTATTAATCCTAGAAAGGGGGTGATTCTAAATCGCCTTTGTTTGTACGATATGTTAGAAAATTTCTTCCTAAAATAAAGAGGGCAATAAAATTTGACAATGAAAATGGAAAGTCAGTATACAAAGCCGTAATGTGCATACTATATTTACCATCACACCATAATTCCATTCCGTATTTTATTTTACTTCACGATCAATACAATGGAAGCCTCTCTATAACCGAGTCCTGCACTCACACCAGAACTTGCCCCGCACTGTTCATCTATTTGATAGATGCTAAAGTCATATAAGAATTAATAATTTTAAAGAGGAGGCATGCTGTCAAAAATAGTATTATGATTAATATTAATAATCTATATTTTTTCTTTCTTTCAATGATACATGTTTGTAGTGTTTAATGTCTATCGTTTTGTAATTAATATGCCTGTCTGTCAGTTTGGTGTTTTTTTTTGTATTTTAGTAACAATCCTTTTGTTTGGATTTTACACTAATAACATTCTTATTCTCTTATTCTCTTATAAGCTTGTTGGAAAGCTAATATTTGTCCTTTTATCTATTGATCCACGGAACGGAACAGTGATTTTGATCAAAAGATCCACACGGAAATGCTGGAAAACACGGAACATATTTTAACCACTCTTAAAGGCTGAGATCTAAAAAAAACAGGTAAATTAAGCCGTTATAGGTTTTTCGTTTGAATTGTTTTACATTGTCATTTCGGGGCCTTTTACTGCTGACTATGTGGCATGGGCTTTGCTCATTGTTGAAGGCAGTACGGTGAGCTTTAGTTGTTAATTTCTGTGTCATTTTGGTCTCTTGTTGATAGTTGTCTCATTGGCAAGCATATCACATGTTCTTTTTTTTTATATATCAACCCCGCCGCATTTTTTAGCGCTGAAACCTATGTCATTTTTATTTGTTTAATGTGTTATTGATATTAGTTCATTTATATATGTCATGGAGTTAATTTCGCTGAAGCAGTATACACTCGAGAATATACATTTTTAGGTGACCAGCTGAATCCCACCTTCGGTGCGGGATTTTCTCACTGAGTTGAAGGCCCATCGGTGGCCTTCAGTTGTTTTCTGCTCTTTCGCCGGGTTGAACTTGTTGTCTCTTTAACACATTCACAGTTTACATTCTCAATTTTATTTGATAAAAATGTATTTAATGCATGATATAATAATTTCAAAGGTTTCCGACATGTCCGAGGCGAAACAAAAATTACAACCGGAAGAGAATGTCCATTGTTTTAATATCAATAGAGCGGCGATGTCATCTGTGTTGCACAAACTGATTTATCCATATTAGGACTTATTTGATATAACCATTTAATGAATTAAAAACAAAGCAGTTAAAAAAGTTTCGCTCTCTTTGACGTTCAGTATAATTGCGATATTATTAGAATTTCATTTATATTTGCAATGAAGCAAATAGATAGTAATTGTTGATGTTAGTTTATAACTAATGAGACTCTCGTTAATCTCGTTCTCACAGAATCAATATAAGTAAATATTCACCGTGGGAATATACAAGCAATCTGCAACAACAAGATTTATAAATAATTCTATAATTACATTCGAATTATGCTTGTTTATATGTTCTAGTGATCTAATTCGGACAATCATCGTTGTTTACGTGTATAACTGTTACTGCCACATGTCGTCATGTTCAAGTGATATAATTCGGACAATCATCTTTATTTACGAGTCTAACTGTTAATGCCACATGTCGACAGGTTGTAAATCGGGGGTTTTCCAATCTACCCTGACAGTCGAAATATGAATCCTGGCTGATACTGAATGTTTACATAAATCTATAAAAGAATTGCATTTATTTACAACAACTCAGGGAAGAAAGATGCTTACGGATAAAGTTGTTCTTATAACTGGAGGTGCTCAGGGCCTAGGATTAGCATTTTCTGAGATTCTTTTGGAACAGGATGCGAAGGTAATATAATTTTATGGTTAATTAATTTGTATACATTTGCGTAAATGATTACTTGATTGCAATAACATGCATGTTAAATGCATGAATGTTACCTGTAATATGTATCGCTTTAAAAGAAATCAACGAAACCATCTGTACAAGAACTTATTTATAGTATTTTTCCTTGCACACTGTAAAGCCAAAAACGTCATTTACATTTGATATTTAAAATAAAAACTTATCTGATAATGAATCGTAAAATCAAGAAAGGCTTATATCATGTATATTGTCGAGCGTAAAATTGAAAACACTAAATCTTGTAAGATGATTTTTGCAGAAAATGATCAAAGTGTTCCTCTAAATATTTTATGTTTTGACTGCATTAACCATGTTAACATGACATAATTCAATCAACATACGTAAAACTGTATTAGCGGACAGATTATATTTCAGAGTTATGATGCAGACAATAACACAATTGATTTTTATGAAATGAACAAGCTTATCATTGATACCGCAAACCATATAATAATATTGATAAACAAATCCATTAAACATAATGAGCATTATTATTGCACTGCAACATCAAGATGACACGACCCCTCAATCAAAGCTATTAACGTACATTATTGTCACTACAATAGACAGTCTGTAAATAGCTATTAACATGCAACTGTTTATCCTGACAATAGCAATAAGATCTGACCGTATTGCACAAACTATTTACATGCAACTGTTAATAAAATTTGACCGTATAACACATTTACCCCCCTCCCCCCCAAAAAAAAAATGTGTTGACGGTAATAGGGTAAGAAGAAGGGGACACATTATTGATGGTTGAGTAATCGTGTTTTATACCTTTGCCTAATATCTTCTCCTGTTATAAAAAAGAACTGGTATAATTGCCAATGAGACAACTCTCCACAAGATTCCAAATGAAACAGAAAGTAACAGCTAGAGGTCTCTGTACGGTCTTCAACAATGAGCAAAGCCCATACTGCATACTAGTCAGCTATAAAAGGCCCCGAAATCAAGAATGTAAAATACCTCAAACGAGAAAACTAACACCCTAATTAAAATGTGCAAAAAAATTAACCATGCATGTTTAAACATCTACTGACTGACACAATATCATATGTACAGCTACATATGTAATATGGAGGTCTTATCCACTTGTGACATCTGTGAAGGTGAATTCCATAGCTTGGAATGTAAGCTCATTTAATTTTTCGATTTTTTTCATACTGCTTAATAAAGTACACACATTATCGTTTCAACTTTAATATATACAATTACTGTCAGACTAATAACGAAAGGACATAATCAAAACTGAATATAATCAGCCTAAACAGGACAATTTAAAGTTTACAAAGGTAAAAAATGTAGTGAATTCATTATAATTATTGGTTTCGTGGGAAATAATTTACTTATACTAACTTATCTATACATTAGTGTTTTAAATCTTGTTATCAGATTACTAAGACGTGACAAAATATATCAATTGAAATATAACATATGACCTATTTACTAACTGTCAGAAACGGGTAAAAGATATTGATAAATTAACCCATGATCTACAATTACTCGACATTTTAATCAATGACAAAGAGATTAGAAAGAAGACCAAACCTGATTCCACGTGACAATAATACAATTTAGAACTCCACATTTCTGTTTCTTTATATTTGAATATTGTACATCAAAGTGATTACGAATTTTTATACGACGGGTCGTATATTGGTATCACGTTGGCGTCGTCGTCGTCGTCCGTCGTCGTCGTCGCCAGCGTTCGAAGACTTTTGGTTTTCGCACTATAACTTTAGTATAAGTTAATAGAAATCTATGAACTTTAAACACAAGGTGTATGACCATAAAAGGAAGGTTGGGATTGATTTTGGAAATTTTGGTCCCCACAATTTAGGAATTAGGGACCAAAAAGGGTCCAAATAAGCATATTATTCTTGGTTTTCGCACAATAACTTTAGTATAAGTAAATAGAAATCAATGAAATTTGAACACAAGGTTTATGACCATAAAAGTAAGGTTGGGATTGATTTTGGGAGTTTTGGTCCCAACAGTTTAGGAATAAGGGGCCCAAAGGGGCCAACATCAAACTTTGTTTGAATTCATCAAAAATTGAATAATTGGGGTTCTTTGATATGCTGAATCTAACTGTGTATGTAGATTCTTAATTTTTGGTCCCATTTTCAAATTGGTCTACATTAAGGTCCAAAGGGTCCAAAATTAAACTAAGTTTAATTTCAACAAAAACTGAATTCTCGGGGTTCTTTGATATGCTGAATCTAAACATGTACTTAGATTTTTTATTATTGACCCAGTTTTCAAGTTGGTCCAAATTGGGGTCCAAAATTAAACTTTGTTTGATTTCAACAAAAATGAATCCTTGGGGTTCTTTGATATGCTGAATCTAAACATGTACTTATAATTTTTATTATGGGCCCAGTTTTCAAGTTGGTCCAAATTGTGGTCAAAAATTAAACTTTGTTTGATTTCAACAAAAATGAATCCTTGGGGTTCTTTGATATGCTGAATCTAAACATGTACTTATAATTTTTATTATAGGCCCAGTTTTCAAGTTTGTCCAAATTGCGGTCCAAAATTAAACTTTGTTTGATTTCAACAAAAAATGTATATATGGGGTTCTTTGATATATATGCTTAATCTATCCATGTATTTAGATTTTTGATGTTTGGGCCCGGTTATCAGATTGGTCCACATTGAGGTCTAAAGGGTTCAAAATTGAACTTTATTTGATTTCATCAAAAATTGAATTCGTGGGGTTCTTTGATATGCTGAATCTAACCATGTATTTAGATTTTGGATATTGGACCATAATAGGTAATGTCCAATTTAAAATTTAAAGTTTTAAGTTTAAGTTCTTAGACCACATTCAATATGTGTCAGAAACCTGTGTTCAGTCAACTTTTTAATCACAATCCAAATTCAGAGCTGTATCAAGCTTGAATGTTGTGTCCATACTTGCCCCAATGTTCAGGTTTCGAACTCTGCGGTCGTATAAAGCTGCGGGGCATCTGGTTGATACTTGATTTTTTATTAGTCGTTATTGGCTTTGAAATAACTTTTTGTAACTGCGAGTACTCTTGTTTCGATCTGATCCCTCAGCATGTTAGTAAGAAAACGTGCATCAAATTTAAAGTATGAAAACAATCTGCCATATCGACAGTGTTAACTTTATTGAATCTAAACAGATTATAATTTAGAGTTGAACATAAATGTTGAAGCCTTGCTAATAAAATTTCGACATTATGTGGTATTTATTAGTAGAAAATATCTTGATTGGGAGATGGAAGTTTGTTAAGCATATAACTGTCCAGCCTATTACTATGTCCAGCTTATAACATTGTCCTGCGTATCTATGTTTCCAGCATCCTACGTCATGTACGTTAAGCATTTCACCGTGTCTGGTCTATTACTATGTATAGCGGTCATGTGTCCAGCATATGACTGTGTCCACCAAATTCCCTTTTCAGCAATTTTCTATGCCCAGCAGATATCTGTGTATATCAAATTACTTTGTCCAGTATATTCCAATGTCTAGCATATTACTGTGTCCAGTATATTCCAATGTCTAGCATATTACTGTGTCCAGTATATTCCAATGTCTAGCATATTACTGTGTCCAGTATATTCCAATGTCTAGCATATTACTGTGTCAACTTATTTTTATGCCTTGTATACATTATGTGTCCAGCAGATATCTTTATCCAGTATTATGCTGTCTCCCCAAATTACCATATTAATTTGTCAACCTTAATTTTATTATGTCTAGCAGATATCTTTATCAAACAAACCATATTACTTTGACATTTCATATCAGCAAATAAGTGTAGACTGCTGGGCTGGTGATGCACAAATCTCCACTCGTCGTGTAAAAAACAAGCTGCATATTGCAGCTATTAACAAGATGACCACTTTCTACTTTTTGTGCAAGGAAATGATGACGACAAATGATTAGGAGAGCAGGTTCCAAATATGCTAGCTTTTATACGGGAAGTTAAGTTGCATCATTGATTTTATTGGTTGAAAACTGTCGCTGCAAAAACGTCAAAATCGGAAATAACATTCTTGTATCCAGCACAACTGAATCAACATATTAAGTTGTCCAACTTTACAACTGTCTCCAGCAAAACATATTTGTACTGAAACAATACATTCCCTTCCTTTCTTTTACCCTTTGTTCGACTTTTCCATGTATCATGCTGCGAGCTTTTAAAATATTGGCGGTATTGTATATGACACTGCTCACACCTTATTCAGTTTAAATCATTATCATACTTTGTGATTAATAAAGTTCCTCTAACGAATGTATGTCATGAAGTTTTTGTTGAACAAAACACAATGTACGTTCATCTTTCCACGAAGAATTCTGGATAGTACGGTATTCACATTTGCCAAAACAAAAACACGGACACACTCAGTAAGACAGGATCTATGACTTCTATGTAGACTTATGTGTTATAAAAAATGTGTAGAGCCAGGATATATGACGTATAGGTAGACATATATGTAATAACTAACGTGTAGAGACAAAATATATAACCTTTGTGTTATAACAAATGCGTAAAGCCAGAATACTAGTATATGACTTCTATAGGTAGACGTACATGTACAATGTATTTGTAATAACAAATGTGTAGAACCAAAATATATGACTTCTAGGAAGACGCATGTGTTAAAAAAATGTGTAGAGCCAGGATTTATGTATCTAGATAGACGCAATCGTAATAAAAATGTGTAGAACCAAAATGTATGACTTTTTGGTAGACGTATGTGTAGAGCCAAGATACATGATTCTAGGTAGACGTTTTTGTAATAACAAATGTGTAGAGCCAAGATATATGACTTCTAGATAGACATATGTGTAATAACAAATGTATGGAGCCATGATATATGACTTCTAGATAGACTTATGTGTAATAACAAATGTGTAGAGCTATGATATATGACTTCTAGATAGACATATGTGTAATAACAAATGTGTGGAGCCATGATTTATGATTTCTAGATAGACTTATGTGTTATTACAAATGTGTGGAGCCATGATATATGACTTCTAGATAGACATATGTGTAATAACAAATGTGTGGAGCCATGATATATGACTTCTAAATAGACTTAATATGTGTTATAACAAATGTGTAGAGCCTGGATTTATGATTCTTGGAAGACGCATGTGTGTCAACCTATATATAAAAATTATAAAGAGTAAATGTAAACCATATCACCATCACATCAATCATTTGACATTTCCTATGAATAATCTTGCAGATTAAAGTGATATAAACTTGAGCGACTGTCAATTTCCCCCCATCCATTCACTTTAAGAGAAATAGAAAAAGGAAATGGTCACTTGAATAATAATAAAAACTTGTGGAGGTGGCTCTGTTTAGATGTTTTATTTACATAAATGAAGAGTAAACATGCGTTCTCTTGAGGGTAAAGTTGCTGTTATATCTGGAGGGGCTTCGGGAATAGGATTGGCATTTGTAGAAACTTTCCTTCAAAGAAAATCAAAGGTAAGGTGTTACTGTAAAATATTGCATCCGTATATATCAGATTGAATATTAAAAAAGTGTGTTGATATTTTTGTTAACATTTGTAAATTCATTGTAATTTTTCAATTGATAATGAGTTAAAAATATATATACCGAGTGATTGTATTACTAAAACTAGAGTGAACATGAAGGATTTGTCGTTGTTGCCAAGTGATCCCCGAGTAATCTTGAAGCTTATGTGAATAATATACTACCAACTTTAAAACTTTCATATCACGTCATTCCAGTCAGCTATGAGGTATTTTGAAAAATTAATTCTGCGTCGCCATACTTTTTGTGTATGTGTTGCATTGTTTGAATATAATATATTGTACCTTGTTTTATGGAGTAATCTTACATATGCTTTGCCTGTTATATACTATCCAATTAGATTTATTTGAATCAAAAACTGTTTAAACTGAATCCATATCACGTATGTGTAAATAATTTAGTTTAAAATAATATGTTCAGAAAACTATATAATATGTATAATACTATTTATTCAGGATAAAATTAAAATGGTATCTTTTTCTAATGATCGAAAGCTAATAATTTTTGTATACTCTGATTGCAACTTAAAAGGCCAAACACTATTTTAGATGCTTAATTACTTCTTTTATGAAATGGCATATTGAATTGAATGAAACCAAGACAAGACAAGACAAGACAAGACAAGACCATACACTTTATTTTAATTTCACATATTTGTTTTCACAACGACATTTGTTATGTTTTGTATTTGTTTTGTTTACATTTTTGTCATAAGGAAGATAGAAAGCTTTCATATATGATCAGGAAGGAAGAACGGAGGTGGATGTATACGTGTGAAAATTATATGAAATACTGAGAAATGGGTCACATACAAGTACATGCATACCAATTTTTTTTATAAACTGTTTCATAATTTAATTATAAGAGAAATGTATAGATTCTTTTAGGGCGATATCTTTTTTGCGCCAAAAAGTAACTCATTTGCGCCACAACTTAATTGCGCCAATACTTCTTTTGCGCCACCTAATTTTCAAAACTATACGTATCATTTGCGCCAATAAAATAATCATCTAATTGCGCCAATTTTATTTATTTTTATTTATATATAACAACTAAATGATTGACTACCCCTTTTATCCGGGCTTGGGACCGGCAGTTTACAAACTGGCGGAGTTAAAGTCATTCTAATAACAAAAACAAGAATGTGTCCATAGTACACGGATGCCCTACTCGAACTATCATTTTCCATGTTCAGTGGACAGTGAAATTGGGGTCAAAACTTTAATTTGGAATTAAAATTAGAAAGATCATATCATAGGGAACATGCATATATATGTGTACTTAGTTTCAAGTTGATGTGACTTCAACTTCATCAAAAAGTACCTTGACCAAAAACTTTAACCAAAACTTTAACCTGAACTTTGCACTATCATTTTCTATGTTCAGTGGACCGTGAAATTGTGGTCAAAACTTTAATTTGGAATTAAAATTAGAAAGATCATATCACGGGGAACATGTGTACTAAGTTTCAAGTTGATTGGACTTCAATTTCATCAAAAACTACCTTGACCAAAAACTTTGACCTGAAGCGGACAGAACGAACGAACGAACGAACGGACGGACGAACGGATCCACAGACCAGAAAACATAATTCCCCTCTACTATCGTAGGTGGGGCATAAAATTATGCTGAACTAAATATTTCTTTTGATGACCGGTTTTCCTCTATCAGACTCTATTTGCTTGAATGGTGTCTCATTAGAAATATTCTATTACTAAACTATTTATTTTTTGGTGAGTTTTCTTAAATTTGATGAGTGTTCTACTTAAATCATAAGTGGAAAGGTTAATTATGGTACATGCATGTAGCTATAGGTTAAACAGATTCCAGATTCAATATTTTATTAAACATGTACAGGTTATATATATGATATATTAGGTAAAAAATATTTACAGGTAAATGTGGCGCAATTTCATTTTATTTATAGGCGCAATTAATACCATCAAAGTAAAAGAGAGTGGCGCAATTAATACCTTTTCAAAACTGCAAATGGCGCAAATGATTTTCAGAAGTTACAAGGCTGTTTTGTGCTTTCACTTGACAATAGCTCTAATAACTTAATAGTTGATGGTCCATACCAGTAATAGTTTTTCTATTTTGCGCGAAATTTATCAGTTTATCTATATATATATATATATATATATATATATATATATATATATATATATATATATATCTTTATTCTCATAAACCAAAGTACAATGGTACAGAGACATATACAAAAAAATTAACATAGTATAAATTTTAAATACAAATGTAAAATAGAGACATAAAGTGATTACCCAGGAGATTCTAGGCATTTAATAATAATTCTTATAAACTTGCACAGATTGTTTAGTTCAGACGGGTTGCTACTATTCATTAGACATTGAAATTTTAAAATATTAGGTCTGTTTATAAAATGATGCTTTAGTAGCAGTTGTCTACTATCGTCTATTGCCGAGCATTCTAAAATATAATGGAACTCGTCGCCAATGTCACCGGAATTGCACAAAGTACAAATACGATTTTCTCTCTGAATGTTTTGCCATCTACCAATTTCGATAGGAATTTTTGTGTTCAACGTTCTAAATCTACAAAAAGAAGCAATATTTTTGTCATCTAAAATATCAAAGTATGTTTCGAAATTTATACTTTTTTTGAATAATTTATAATTTAGAGCTTTTGGAGAATTCTGTACAGTAGCATACCATGTCTGTCTGAACTGGTCAGTTAATCTTAATTTAACAGTATCATACAACCAGTTTTTACTTATAAAATATTTAGTGTTCCATATATTTGATAGCCCACAATTATCAAGCACAGATTTTACATTCTTACACCAAGCTATATTTCCATTATAACTACCAGTAACAAGATTGTATAGAATAACAGGAAGTTTCTTATTTTCCCCAGTTACAAGCTTTTCCCAATAATTAATAGTACGTAATTTAATACAAATATCCAGTGGGAATCGGCCAAGTTCCCCATATATCATATAATCAGGCGTTGATTTTTTAAGATTAAGCAGTAATTTACAAAATTTTAGATGAACACGTTCTATAACAGAGGTGTTGCCCATTCCCCAGACTTCACACCCGTATAATAATATAGGCTTAACTACTTTGTCAAATAATTCTAGTTGACATTTAATATTCAAATTATGTAATCTCCCCTTTTTAAGAATATCATACATAGCCCTTGTTGCTTTATCAGCCTGTGCCTTTTTTGCTTTTGTGAAACTTCCTGTTCTAGAAAACAATACACCAAGATATGTAAATTCTTCAACAATATCTAACTCAATATCAGCATATTTAAAACTAACATTTTGTAGTGGTCTACCTTTAGAAAAAATTACTATTTTGCTTTTAGGGACGTTGACTTTTAATTTCCATGTATCACAATATTCTTTTAAAGCGTCTAATTGTTTTTGTAGATCTGCTTGTGTTTCTGACATAAGTACAGTGTCGTCTGCGTACAATACAACAAACAGTTTTAAATACATACTTAGTTCGTTCTCTATTTGATCTGATAAAGATTTCAAACCATTTACATTTTTGTTCTGAAAAAAGTTTTCTAAATCATTTAAATAAATAGAAAAAAGTATGGGAGATAAATTTTCTCCCTGTCTTACACCTACATTACATGGAAAGTAGTCTGAATATTCCCCATCACTAAAAATTCGTGATTTCACATTTTTATACATATTAAATATAGTGTTATACATCTTCCCATTCACTGTATGTAAAATGAGTTTTGACCAAAGACCAGATCTCCAAACTGTATCGAAAGCTTTAGCAAAATCAATAAAAGCACAAAAAAGTTTTTTCTTTTTTTGTCTCAGTAATTCAAATAAAATATGCAGAGTAAATATACTGTCTATAGTGGAATAGCCCTTTCTGAAACCAAACTGGTTTTCATTTAACAACAAATATTCTTCCAAAAAGTTACTCAGTCTTAAATTCAAAATTGACGTAAAAAGTTTACCCATACAGCTTAATATAGTTATTGGTCTGTAGTTTTGTGGATCTGACTGGTCACCTTTGTTTTTATAAAAAGGTATAACATTACCAACAAGCCAAAGTTCAGGCACTTTTCCAGTATCAAATACAATATTGAACAGTTTTACATAGATTGGCATGAAAATCTGAGTGGTGCTCTTAATATATTCATTAATGACGAAGTCATCGCCACAAGCTTTGCCATTCTTAAGATTTTTGATGCATTTAAAAATTTCATTTTCCGTAATAGGACTGTTTAATAGTGAATTAAGTTCGTTATTCTCATCTATAATAATTTCTTCATCAGCGTCAGGATCTGACGAATTTAAATTTTTGAAAAATTCAAAAAGTATATCAACAGGAATATTATTCCTTTTTTTTTCTTTATACGAGTTCAATATCTTCCAAAATTCTTTAGAATTACTATTTTTTAAAACATTCATCTTTTTTCTCATGGCTTTTTTATGCTTGTTAATAGAAATGTTCATTTGCCTCTTATATTCACGTTCTGTATTCTTCATCTCCTCTCTTTTTAAACATGTTTTATTGTATTTATATCTTCTTTTTGATATTCGAAAGCACCGCCTTTTCCCCCAACATATTTGGTCAAACCAAGGTTTAATAACTTTTTTTCGACATTTCTTTTCATGTCGTTTATAAGTAAAAGACCCAAACACCTTCTCGGCTGAATCCAGCATTAAACCATTTACAGATTCAACTATTTTATTAATATTTTCTTGAGTCAGTATACTGGTATTCAGCATAGTTAAATTATTATTTAATTGATCGATTTTATTTCTATCGATATTTTTCAAAAATTCAGCTTCTTTTTCACAATCCCATTTTTTGAAGCCTTTTCTTTCATGACATGCCAAATCGTTTATTAAAATGTCATCGCATTCGACGATGTTATCAATCGAGTTGAAGACTAGCTTACAGTTCAGAGGCGAATGAACATCGGAAAAAAGAGCAGAAAAATCAAGTACAGACATATTTACAACACATGATAACAAATTGTATGTACAAATAAAATAGTCAACCACACTAGACTGGCGACAAGTAAATAAACCTTCTTTATCGCCATCAACCCTTCCGTTTAAAATAAACAGATTGTTATTTCTGCACATTTCTAAAAGTAGATTTCCAAAGTGGTTTTTTGTCTTGTCGCAACTATTTCTAATACGTAGCATATGAAACTTGTGTAAATTGTTTGAAAAATCAATATTAAAATTATCCGATGTGTCATGATTGGTATTTTTTATTTCATAGAAGTCTAAATTGGCAGCAGTTCTGCTGTTAAAATCACCAGTAAGCAAAATAGACTCATGGTTGGCTGAAAATTTTAAAAATTCTTGTTCAATTATATTTATTGAATCTGGTACCTTATAAGTAGAATTTTCGGGTGGTATGTACACTGTACCAATCATAACATCTTGTTCTGTTTTTAAATAATTGGCTGAAATTTTAACCCAAAATACTAAATTACTCTCGGATTCTATTGTTTGCACATAATTTTCTAATTCATTTTTATATCCAAATGCAATACCACCTGATTTGACTTTTGATTTAGTTTTTCTATTTTTCAATTTAAAAGTATAACCTGGTATATCAACATTATCAAAATCATCAGTTTTTGTTTCTGTCAAGCAGATAAAGTCATAACGTTTAATGAGTTCTATAAATTCGGGATATTGCATTCTGTTCATAATCCCACAACAATTGAGCGACAATATATTTAAGTCTATTGAACTGTTAACTTTTTTAGAATCTCCATTGGAATCCTAATTGTATGGGTTAGGAGTCGAAGATATGCGTCGGCGTCGTTTCCGGTCTTGATGGTGGTCCGGTGTGCGCATTTGAGATGTGAGACTGTCAGTGGGTTCAATTTCCGAAATTTGGTCGTTGTACATTTCACCATCTACATACAAAATGTCTCTAACTAACTTGACAGTGTGTCCTTCTTCGCGTTTCTGTTTCATAACTGGGTATAGGCTTTTGCGTGCTTGTTCAATTATGTCAGGAAACTGTTGATTAACACCAAACGGTTTTCCTTTAAGCCTGTACGTATTTGAAAGCGATCGTGCCAGATCTTTGTAATATAAAAATCTGGCCACAATCGGTCTAGGGCGTCCGCGTCTACCTGGTTTGGCACCATATCCAAATCTGTGGACATTGCCGAATTCTATCCTGTGTGTTACATGTAGGAATTGCTGTATGAAATCTCTGATAACTTCTTCAGTGTTTTCTCCTTCGGTTTCCGTCAAACCAGTAAAAACCAAGTTATTCTTCATTGATCTGCATTGAAGGTCAATAACGGTGCTCTGTAGAATTTCGTTTTCTTGTTTTGCGTTATTGACGACTGTTTTTATTTCATTTCTTAGCTCCGACGTGTTATCTGCAAGGTCATTTGCTACTTTACTAATTGATGATTTAACCGATCTTACATCTTTAACGTTGTTTTCGTGATTTACCTTGAAATCGTCCATGAAGTCGCTAATTCCCTGTAGGTTATTATTAGCATCAGTTTGATTTTTTTTCATATTTTTAACTTCTTTATCTAGTTCAGTGTGATCATGTTTTAACTGGGACATTTTTCCATCGTTGCTATCACATTTACTTTTTAAGTTTTTAATTTGACATTCAACTATCTGCTACATTGTAGAATGAAATGAAATTCATCCTCTATCACTCTTAAATTACAAGACATACAATTTTGTTAATTACTATATATATGAGATAGAACATAACATACAGTTTAAACACAAAGGTTACGTTAAGATAAATAAATCCTTGCTATACATTTACGAAAAAGTATATACAGGATACATGGTTGTAAATAAAATTGCTTATTTACACTTTGTTACTACAACCACAACATACCTTGATAGTTATATAATCTGCACTTTGTAGAATTAAGAGTCTAATAAAAATGTAACTCTTATTTAGCTTCAGCTGGGATACTAAAATATCATGAAATATAATGATATATACTTTCTGTGAAAGTATTCTTAGACATTAAAAGTTGAAATAGAGATTTTTTTTCGGCACAGGCGTTCCATTTGCAGTCAGTTTACAGTTGATGTTAATAGTCAATAGTTTGTTCGCTAAAGTAAGCGGAGTTTATCGCAAAAGTCAGTACAGCTGTCAATATTATTTTCTTGCGTAGGAAAAAAAGCGTTCTATGCACGAGTCAGTTTTATTTTTCTTGTGAGGAGGAGGATATTAGCGCAATTGGCGTCTTTGTTTACAAAGCGTTTCGTGTATGGAATACTTGCTATAAAATATAAATTTAAAATATAAACATTTTCGTCTGCAAGAAAAAAAAACAATGTCTGGTAAAGAATTTTTCTTTATACTGAGTTGAGTGAAAAAAAGTTAGCATGAAATATCATCCGAAATAGTATTGAGTCGCTCTCAGTCGGCATTTTACGGAAATGTACAAGCGTTAAGTTTCAATGGAAATAAATATTAGGAAACCACGAATATAATTATATTATGGAAAATACAAATAAAATAAAGCAATACATTGTTTTCAAGTTATTTAACGTACTGACAACTCTTTAAAAGTATATAACATATTTGTACGTTGTGCGTTTAAGTATTTTACGGTGTACTCCACTTCATAGGTTGTTGCTTTGCAGTATTAATCTAAGAGTAAATGGTTGACATATTTTTTAATAAAAACATTTTTATTCAAAAATAATATTTTTCAAAAGTGAAAGTATACGATAAAATGATCATTGTATTTCATTTCCATATCATATGTTTTACCAGCACTCAGTCGATATCAACACTCGAGGCGCCTTTGGCTCTTAGTGCAATCCAGTATCGTTGCTTTGTAATGTCGCAGAAGATCTTAATGGTTTAATTTTATAAATTGTGCCTTGACCTATAATGGTTTACTTTTACAAATTAAGACTTGAATTGAGAGTTGTCTCATTGGCAATCATACCACATTTACATGAGCTAATAACAGATATTTTCTTTGTTTGTTTAGGTTTCATTCTGTGATATTAATGATGAAGGAGGGAAAGAAACTCTACAAAATCTACAAAATAAATATGGCGAAAGTAAAGTGATGTTCCAGAAATGTAATGTCACCAGTCAGGATGAAATGGCAGGTTCGTATTAACTTAATATGACTGTCAAAAACCATAGGACACATTATGTACCATTCACGATTGAAAAAAAGAAATGCCCAAAGTACACGGTTGGGTTTACGGTAACCAACAAAAAATAACGCACGTTGTTTTTAATGGGTATATTTTCCCACCCGACATGAAGTTCCGTATAGAGATATGTTGAATCACCTAACTAAAATTTTCGCCCTTTCGAAATGCTACCAATATTTTGAACCACTTCCAATATTTGATCGAAACTTATCACACAGCTGGATGGTCATATCAATAAATTACAATTTATAATGCGTAAAGAAATTAAACAATAACAGTCATAATTTGCCCGATAATCTCATTGTGGTAAACGGACAGAAAGTCACAGGACAAAAAGTCACAGGACATAAAATCACAAATTTGATAGGACAAAAAGTCACAGGACAAAAAGTCACCGTGAATTAATTTTTTGACACTTTTTTGAATATATAAGAGAAAGATCTTGAAATATTGTTTTTTTTTAATTACATCTATTCATTTTAAAGTGTATGACATTGTTCATAAGCTTTGTTAAATGAAACTTAATTAAATTTTAATCATGCACGGAAGATATTTCTTGGCACCATGAAGCCATTTAAGTACCAAGTCACGTTGACATTTTGTTTTCATAACAATTATTTGATCGTTATTGATATTTATTGAATAAATTTTAATAAAAAAATTGCTTTATATATAACAGTTCAAGAAAAAAACAAAATAAATATTTTTTAAATTATTTTTTCTTGTTTAAAGAAAAATATTATAAACACTGAATTGTGACTTTTTTGTCCTGTGACTTTTTGTCCGTGACTTTTTGTCCTACATTCTCTCATTGTATCTCATTGTTTTATACAGTAAATTGTATTGTATAGTGTAGTTTCTACATATGAATAAATTCAGATTTGTGAAAATGCTTTATAGTTTTAACGAAAAAAAGTATCATTCAGTCTGTTTGCAAAGAAATATATTTTACAATACGAAAGGGTCTTCATGCGTTCTCTTCCAGAGTACGTGGCGTCATTTTCGGTTTTCGTGGTATTGGTGTTGCTGACAATTTTAATAAGAAGAAATAATTAATTGTTCGACTGTCGTCTAGTCTTGTTATGTAAGAGTTGTGGTATCGCTCATTCCTCGTTCTCTTGTTTCCGATTTCGACCACCTTTGGAATAGACGGTTCTGTATCTATTTCAAAGTATATAATATATTATTGCAGGGGAACATATATGATATTTCATTAATTGCACATAAGGGAGCTTTTGTATTTCATAATTATGTATCTGGACCAATTTCACTCAGCTGCACAAGACGACGAATATATGAGTCATAAAGAAAAATAGAAAAACAACAATATTTTGTCCAATAAACTGAAAATCCTATCTGCAGTCGGAGTCTTTATGAGCTACTTTAAACATTCGTGAAATGTGTACCTATATTCATTATCTATTATTTTACTAAAAAAAAAATATGCTTTTGAATTCCCAGTGCATGGAATGGAATTACCACCCTGTATAAATGTAGTGTAATTTACAAAAACTGGAAAAAGCTCATTTGTAATCTGACAGTATAATAAGAAAAGGTTGTTCTAACAGAAAGAACAAATAATTTAATATCTTCTCCTAAAAGTGCCTTCTAACCATTTAAAATTCTGTCTGCATTATGTAAAATGCAGAATTATCAAAATGAACAGTATGAAAACAACACGCAATGCAATTTAATTGACACGATTAAATGTCTAAGTTAGCTGAGAAAGATTACTTTTCTCATAATATCAGATTAAAACACCTTGAATAAAGCCTTTGAAATTTTAAATGTACCAAAATATTTTACTGTGTAAATTCTCAACTGTCAGATTAAGAGAATAGTGTGATAGGTTTCAAGATTTCAAGATACCAAGATATTTCAAACATCTAAACACTTTGTTGGATCCAGCAATTTCGTTTTTAGATGCTCGTTTACGTGACGTATTATGGTATATAGTATATACCGTTGTCCGTCTGTTCGTCCGTCCGTCGTCAACATATCGGACTTTAACTCAAAAACGCTTAAACCAATTTGAATGAAACTTCGGTGAATTGTGTATATCTATTGTTGTAAACTCCAATTTTATTTTTTTTTAATTTTTGGATTTTACTTTTCCAAGTTATGGGATTTTATTCATAAAAAAATGGGGATTTTTCAACTTTTCGGACGATAGCCTTTATGTGCTTTGAGCAGTTTTCATTAAATTTGGTGACTGATTTATATCTATCAAGTAAACCTCCCGTTAGTTTTAGATTAATTTTCTATATATCATTGAGAAGTAATGGAACTTTTTTCTTTGAAAATATGACGGGCGTATCATGCGCTCATGGCGATGCTGTTAATTTTAATTTGAAATCAAAATTTCTAAATCACTAAAATAAGGAATGTTAACAAGTCAATAGTCCGCAGATGGACTATTACCATATATATTCAGACACTTTTTCGGACTCTGAGTTGAGGCTAGAATTTAGTCATATACCACCCCAAAGATATCATTGAATTTACTTGAAACCCGAACTATAAAACGATGAGAATCAGTATGAATGTATTCGCCACATTAATTTTATTTGGACACATACATGCACGTACGATCAAACAAAAGTCTATTTGTTTCTAAGGAATGCGATGTAATCATTATATTCATTAGGTCCCGGATCCTTAAATATAAAAATAAGAATCAAAACCCTTTATGAGACTTTTCAGTAAAACATAGCTTATCAGAAGTGTCTTATTACAATAACAACGACTCTTTTTATTTTACTTTAAAAACACGGCACCTGTGCGTTTTACATCCTGAATAAAACACTTTGTTATAAAGGAGCGAAATTTCTGAAATGTAAGAACACGCCTTATTTTTTTTTACATAATATATATGAACTAAATGTCTATGAATAATCTGGCTTTAAAAAATAGAAATAGTATACTTTTTCTTCTTTCAGACATAAACAGAATTCATTAAACTGTCAAAAGATATATCTTAGTTGTCTGCCTATGCATAATTCAACGAACTTATTTTTTCCCAGTTATTTTTTTTGTTAATTCACTGACAGATAACTGACACCTTTCTGTCACAGGCTTCAACTATTTTTTTCAGAGCAATATATTGAGATACAATAAGATGAAATGTTTTTATTTCAATCAAAGGACCAATGATGAGCAAAGTAATTTAATACTATGTGTTTTTTTTATAATAATTTTGACATTCATAATATACCAAAAATTACGTCTGTGATCTGAGCAAATTATCTTCCTTGAAAGAATAAACTTCGTTTTAGTATACGACATTCAGACAGCTAACCAACGACAGAACTAACCAACAAAACATGTAATGATCTAATATTAGGTGAACATTCAGTCTTCAGTAATAGACAGATTTGTATTAAACATGCTTAGTTCTAAATCGACAAGGGTTTCAAATATTGTAAAAAGATATAATTTTGTTTCATGGAATATATTTATGTTTATGTATAGTGTCTCAAACTTGACGTTAAAAATGTTCGACTCCTTCTTGAAATATTCCACAGTCAATCTCGACTGGTTGTATAATAATGGCTTCAACGTAAACCATTATTTTTTTTGTCGAAACGAATTCTTTCCATTTATCTTGTTAAATTTGAAACATTTCTTCCAGATATTATCTCATGGAAGTAATCTTGACAAAATCTGGCATTAAAATAATCTTTCTGGTAATCAAGCCATAGGCGCGTGCTGAGAGCGCGTGTGACCCTAACTGTTTAAAAGTTTACTTTCAATCTGGCACATAGATCAGCCAATCACTGCTATCTTGATTGACATTTACGGATGCTTTGAATCAGATAATAATATTTTAAAATATCTATAGAATTCCATCATGATCTGGAAAATAAGACTTTTAATGATAAACTAGCGTTAGTTGCATTATATCAGGCAACACTATCTGTAACGTCTACTTTTGACCCCGTTTAACAAACAAACATGAATTTAACCAATTAAATGAGTTAGAAAATCAAATGAAATATCAAGACGTGGAAAAACGTGCTATTCGAACAATTGGCCTTTTGAAAACAAGAACTTTTAGAACATAGATTTGCAGTGCTAGTTTGCAAATAAAGATCATGGTATATATATAGTCAGTAAATACATCATAAATTGAAGGGAAATAGTAAAATAACACGACGCCTCTCAAATGTCGCCAAAAAGCATTTTCTGCTATAAATGTATACACGATATCTCACTTATGAAACTCTTCCATTAAGACTTATATTAGAACTATAAACTCAATGTATAGACAAAATACCAAACACAGCTTCTTTTTTCATTTTCAGTAATGAACTTCAAGAAGAAAACTATAAAAATGAAATGTGTATAAATCTTAGATTTAAAATTGACTTGTATTAAAATTTGTTTCTCATCTTCAGCCTTCTTCAAAAGTACAAAAGAAAAATTTGGTCGTTTGGATGTTGTGATAAATAATGCTGGTATTGGCGGGGAAACAACTTCTTGGGAAAGAACAGTTGATGTCAATTTGGTAAGATATTATTTTATATAGCATAATGAAAATTATGAATTATTAGCCTGTAAAAATGATTGAAACTCTAGGGTCGTGTAAACACCTGATTTAGACAAAAACCAAAGCCGAAAATACAAAGAACTATCTTACGGTACTTAAAATTACAATGAAAACCAAATATAAGCAATACCATAACTGTGTGTACACCCATATGCTGTTCTGGAAGGGAAGGTTATCCTGTTCCAATAATAGTACCTGACTTTTTGCGTATTACAAGTAATTCATTGAACAGTTGCATTTGGTGATGTTTTAAACGGGTATAGTGATAGAGTAAATAATTATAACAAAAACACACGGACCATATCCCTACTTTTCTGTTATTATCCTGCATAGGGGGTAATGAATTGAAACAAAGACAAATGAAGCAGTTCTCTACTAATCTGTTATACAGAGGACAGGGGTAATTTTAACAGACAAGTGAACATATCCCTACCCAGCTGTTATAAACGAAAATAGGGATAAGGAATGGTAACAGAAACAAATGGAGCATATCCTTTCTCATCTGTAATAAACGATCGTAAAGAGATAAACAAAATTGGAACAAAGCAAAGAAGTATGTCGCTAATACACATCTGTTATACACGAGGATTGCCTTGTTATATTCTAAAAATATTTATACAATAAACTTTAACCAGAAATAAAAAAAATGTTTGATAACCTACGAACGACTTGAAAATCAAACAAACTGTAGGTGTCGTTTGTTTTCTATGTTGTCGGGGTGCTGTCTCCTTGACGAAGGTATCATATACCCTAATAATCATATTATCAACTTCACAAAGCGCATGTTTTCTCATAAACAATAAGGATCTGTAGTTCGAGTGATCTTGTCTCTTAAGGGGGTTCGCGGGTCTAAATCATTTATATAGGATTTCTCTATATTTTTCTATAAATGAACTTTATCTTATAGTTAACAGAAAAATAAAATAAAAAAGTGGGGTCACCGTTCATTTGCGCTCACAATCTGCCTTCGAAAGAAGCATACATTTTTGTAAAGGTGGTTTTTTTCTGTTGAAGTA
The DNA here is from genome assembly GCF_963676685.1 of Mytilus edulis. NCBI lineage: Eukaryota > Metazoa > Mollusca > Bivalvia > Mytilida > Mytilidae > Mytilus > Mytilus edulis. The sequence goes on along the minus strand of NC_092348.1, from coordinate 24,067,169 downwards.
ATAGGAGAAATAAAGGTAATATCGAAAAAAAAGAAAGAAATTTATTACAGAAATCGCTCAAATTTTACAATAATTTAGTTTAAGTACAGCTTATATGGAAATTATATTAAAAAATATAGGTCACCGATGAGTTAAAAAAGATATTTCAATTTTAAAGCCAAAAAATGGCATTTTTCCACCAAAGGGAGATAATTTGGAACTTTTTCAATGATGTATACATTTTAAAAGTCATCTGGGGCCAACACGAATTGTTTGTTTTGAATGATTTTTGTACCATATGATAAGTAACAACTACAAAAGGTAACAAATAAAATTTGAAATGAAAAACAAATATTTATTTTTTTTCTGAAATTTTTATACCCTCGAGCCTCCTTAAATATAAGCAGGCGGCTTGGCTATCCATAAAACAAGGTTCAATTCAAAATATCATATTTGTTTTCTCTCAATCGATTTACGACTTTTGAATACTGGTATACAACTGTTGTCTTTATTCAAATATAAATAAGGTTAGTATATAGTTATCAAAGGTACCAGGATTATAATTTAGTACGCCAGACGCGCGTTTCGTCTACATAAGACTCATCAGTGACGCTCATATCAAAATATTTATAAAGCCAAACAAGTACGAAGTTGAAGAACATTGAGGATCCAAAATTCCAAAAAGTTGTGCCAAATACGGCTAAGGTAATCTATTCCTGGGATAAGAAAATCCTTAGGTTTTACAAATATTTAAAGTTTTATATTCAGGAAATTTATAAAAATGACCACATAATTGATATTCATGTCAAAACCGAAGTGCTGACTACTGGGCTGGTGATACCCTCGGGGACGAAACGTCCACCAGCAGTGGCATCGAACCAGTGGTGTAAATAGTTATCAAAGGTACCAGGATTATAATTTAGTACGCCAGACGCGCGTTTCGTCTACATAAGACTCATCAGTGACGCTCATATCAAAATATTTATAAAGCCAAACAAGTACGAAGTTGAAGAGCATTGAGAATCCAAAATTCCAAAAAGTTGTGCCAAATACGGCTAAGGTAATCTATTCCTGGGATAAGAAAATCCTTAGGTTTTACAAATATTTAAAGTTTTATATTCAGGAAATTTATAAATTGACTACACAAGTACAGCTGTTGCAGTATGAAGTCTCTTTTATTTGGATATACTAGTATATTCTTTTATTGTAGAAAGGAATGATTAGCGGGACATTTCTTGGTCTGGAATATTTGAAAACAGACAAAGGCGGGAATGGTGGAGTGATCATTAACGTATCGTCTGCAGCAGGTAGGTTCAGATAAAGGCGGGAATAGTGGCATGATCGTTAACGTATCGGGTGCAGCAGGTAAGTTCAGACAGAGGCAGGAATTGTGGTATAATCGTTAACGTATCGGGTGCAGCAGGTAAGTTTAGACAAAGGCGGGAAGGTGGCGTGATTGTTAACGTATCGTCGGCACAGGTAAGTTTAGACAAAGGCGGGAATGGTAGCGTGATCATTAACGTATCGGGTGTGTCTACAGAAAACAGACAAAGGCGGGAATGGTGGAGTGATCATTAACGTATCGTCTGCAGCAGGTAGGTTCAGATAAAGGCGGGAATAGTGGCGTGATCGTTAACGTATCGGGAGCAGCAGGTAAGTCCAGACAATGGCGGGAAGGTGGTGTGATCTTTAACGTATCGGCTGCAGCATATAAGTTTAGACAAAGGCGGGAATGGGGGCGTGATCGTTAACGCATCGTCTGCAACAAGTAGGTTCAGACAAAGGCGGGAATGTTGGAGTGATCGTTAACGTATCGGATGCGTCTCACTCTACAGCAGGTAAGTTCAGACAATGGCGGGAAAGGTGGCGTGATCGTTAACGTATCGGGTGCAGCAGGTAAGTTTAGACAGAGGCAGGAATTGTGGTGTAATCGTTAACGTATCGTCTGCAGCAGGTAAGTTTAGACAAAGGCGGGAATGATAGCGTGATTGTTAACGTATCGGATGGTCTACAGCAGGTAAAAATCAGACAATGGCGGGAAGGTTGTGTGATTGTTGACATATTGGCTGCAGCATATACGTTTAGACAAAGGCGGGAATGGAGACGTGATCGTTAACGTATCGGCTGCAGCAGGTAAGTTCAGACAAAGGCAGGAATGGGGGCGTGATTGTTAACGTATCGTCTGCAGCAGGTAGATTCAGACAAAGGTGGGAATGTTGGAGTGATCGTTAACGTATCGTCTGCAGCAGGTAGGTTCAGACAAAGGTGGGAATGTTGGAGTGATCGTTAACGTATCGTCTGCAGCAGGTAGGTTCAGAAAAAGGCGAGAATGTTTGCGTGATCGTTAACTTATCATATGCGGCAGGTAAGTTTAGAGATAGGCGGGAATGTTGGCGTGATTGTTGACGTATCGTCTACAGCAGGTAAGTTCAGACAAAGGCAGGAATGTTGGTGTGATCGTTAACGTATCGTCGGCAGCAGGTAAGTTCAGACATTCCTGTTGGAATTTTCTTATTTATTTTGCAACTGAGTATACATATAAACAACCAAAACTTAAAAGACTTCTTCTGTACCATACGTATAATATACATTTTACCAGGTAAAAACTGAATCACACCCTTGAAATTTTACAGGTAAGTTTTAAACTTTAAAAGTCTGTACTTTCTGTGTCACATGAGCTTGGCGACTAGATAAAAGTACACATCACATTTATTGTCTCGCACTTTTGCTAACGTTTTTCATGAGAACTTTGTAGTAAACTCAACTGTTTAACTATAACGTATAACAGCTAACTGGCTCTACCACCCGAGGAGCGAACGAATTTGAATAATATATAATGACTCCTGGACTAGATCGGTATATCTGGGCATTTAATATTCATAAAGAACAATTACCGCTTCAGCCATTGCAGGATCAGTTCACGAACAGTCCGCACCGGAATTCGACAACATGGCATTAGACCCAGGAGAACATAGTTTGGTGCAGTTTGGACTCCGTTTAAACGAGAAAGAGTCTGAGGATCCTATTGATTGAGAGTTTGGACATTTCGCAACTTGCGAAGGATATGGTTCAGCGATGCAACCCATTTTCTGCAGCAGAAATGAGATGGAAGAATTCGTGTTTACCAGTGCAGGAATGAACGTATAGACCACTAGCCCGTGTGTCCAAGAAGGAGGTAATGTCATGATGTGTGCGCGCGTCTATTTGTCAAGACCGTTAAACAGAACTGATATATCTTACAGGTAATGTAAGGATTCAGTGGTTCAAAGCCGAAATTATCCAACCTCACCGTATTCGTGTTATAGACCGACAGAAGGATTTATTCCATCAGGACAATGCTTGGCTTCATAAAGTGAGCTTATCAATAAACCACCTTGTGCAGAACAACATCAATGTTCTTATTAAGCCCTTTAAACCACCGGACTTGAATCCGATTGAACACCTTCAAGACTAACTGGATGAACATTTGCCTACATAACAGCCACATACTGTTGATCATTTTCGATGAATGTTACAACATGAATGTGTTACATTTAAATGTTGTGTCGTTGTTCTCCTCTTATATTTAATGCGTTTCTCCAAGTTTTAGTTTGTAACCCAGATTTTGTTTTTTCTATCGATTTATGAGTTTCGAACAGCGGTATACTACTGTTGCCTTTATTGAGCAATTTCTTGCAACATCGGAAGAACATTGATAGAGTCTATGCAAAGGAGATACAGAGCATGGTTGGATGCGTGAGGTGGTCATACATGGTTCTAATTTTAATGTGACCGAAAGTATTCCTTATTGTGATGACCTGAATTTTATTCGCCAATCTCGAAGGAATTGCCTATTCTCTTTTCAATCAAAAAAGTTTTGAGTGAATATCTTAATTCGTAATTGTCTATTTTTTTGTCTAAAATAGGTTTATTCAATTTTAAAACTTCTATTTTGCGTTTCTTTTTTTTGCAGATTATAGTTAAGTTCGATTTTAAGGCAAATGGTACAAAGTTATATATTTAAACTTAGATACAAGATTTAGAACAGGAAGGAAAGGTTTGGGAATATTTCAAACACAATATAGTTCATTTCCGTTTATTTTAGAAAACAATGACTAGTTAAAATTTAACGGGAAACAACTTATTATAGTTCAAATGGTCAAAATTAGCTCACTTGTGAACAAAAGAATATGCTAACATGTATAAAATCTTTTATTAAAAAATATTATTGATTTATACCTGAGATTAAATAAAGAAAACCACAGAACAAACAACTCTTATGAGATCCTTAATTGTATACCATTTCTTACAGGTTTAAGAGCCAATCCCTTAAGTCCTGTTTACTGTGCCAGTAAATCTGGAGTAGTAGCGTTTAGTCAGAGTTTAGCTGTAAGTACGTTGCTGCATTACCATAGTTAGTATGGGACTAAGTGTAAAAAGTAAAATAACAACAACAACAAAAAACGAACTCCATAGAAAATTCTAAACAGAACGTCTCTAATCAAATGGCAAAATCAAAAGCTCAAAGATATCAAATGAATGGAAAACTACTGTCATATTAATTATGTAGAAAACGGCGGAATAAACCTGTTTTTATGGATAGCTCAACCTCGCACCTGTATGACAGTCGTATACAATTCCATTATATAGTCAACAGCGTGTGAACAAATACACAGGCATACAAGGTAAAAATGTCAAAAATAGTAGTCAATATAATGTAAAATCTTAAACACTATAAAACAAACAAATATGTATGTTGCAAATAAAGGCCACAATAAACTTTTACATACATTTCTAAATGTTTTTATTTCAAGTTTATTTGCAATCATAGAAAAGAAAGGGTATATTGTATCCATCTATGACAAACTATAAGTTACTGCATATGCACAGCTAAAAACAAAACAAAAAAGCAAAGGAACAGGTTTTTTGATGTTCTTCCTCATTTCAAAGATACAGTGAAGCCTTATTCGAAACTCTGTAATATTAAAAGCTTCTAAACTTGAATACACTACTTTTGATATCATTTTCCTTATACGTTAATAATCTATTTATGCAGAATAAGTATTTTAAAAAACTTTGCCATAATGGCTACTACAAATCAAACCTGACAGATAATGATTTGATATATTAATTTAGGCATATATTTCTTCACTATAACAGTGTAATGAAGATGTAATCAATGGTGGTGTGCGGATAAATACCATCTGTCCAGCATTTGCTGACACGGCTTTAGTCAGAGACCTTTACAAAGACAACAGTGTCAATGGCAACAGAGTCACAGAATTTGTTAATAAAATTGGTATTATGACGTAAGTTTAGCATTATGACATAAGTTAAATAAAATGAAAGAATTCGGTGTTCTCTACTTAGTTTAGCAATATTCATTGATGTTGCGAAATAAGTAACTGAGAATACTAAGGATTTTGTACCTCACTTATAGAGTATATAGAAGCTTCATCTTTGTTCTTTTTTTCAGCCTTTTAACCTTTTTTATTCGATCGTCACTGATGAGTGAATGCTTGTAATTTAAGCGCGCGTCTGACGTATCGTTTGTTATCTATGAAGATTTTTTTTGATTACAAAGCAATTATAGTAATTATTTGGATTGATGTATTGATTATAAACTGTACAGCGTGTATCTTAGAATCCCAATTTTTGGCCCGTTTAGGCCATATAGTCTTTCTTTGGGCTTTGTTTAGCCATGGGTTTCAAATTATTCTTTTTTTTTAGGATGTTGGATCACGTTTTCAATCCCATGAATGGGAAAAGGAATTAGATTGACGATCGCAAATAGACATATAATATGAATTACACATTGACTTTCGACTTATTATTCAAGTTCAAAGCTACAATTTATATAAACGATTAAGAGATCCATATCACCTGACAATATACAATATCATTTTAGTTCGTCATTTCAATTTTATGTAATAGGTTTTATATCTAGGTTGTAATTGCTTCTTCTCTATTATTCATATATATTAATAATAGAGATTTGGTGTAGATTTAACTAAACGATAACATAAAATACATTTGTTCATTCTTTACTATACAGAATGATGCTACTTGTACTGTAATAAATTACGACAACCTTCAATTCTTCAAGAAAACAAGTTTTGTTAGATAAAAAGTAATTAGTTTACTTGACTGAGATTCTTTGAATAAACGATGTAGACGTGCGCACCATCACATATTAAACATACTTGTTTAACTGTTACTTGCTTGACATTATATCTGATATTAAAAAGGTATATAATATATAGTACTAGACTACTATTACATATTATAGGATCTGTTTATTATTCCGGAGATTGTTCACAGGGTTTGGATACGGTTCGTGTTGTTTGGTGATGGTCTTTTCGCCGTCTTTCGTTTTTTGCCACGCTAATTTAAGTTTCTCTTCGAAGTACGAGTTTTAAGTAACCCCTTTGTATTTGCCGCCTTTATATATACTCAACAGTTAGATCAAAGTCTTTCTAACAGTGTATGTATGTGTGAATTTTTTTTTCGTGAGTGTTTTTATTGTAGATGTACGTTTGATAGTCCAGTCATTGAGATTAAAAGGAAGAGGAATAATATCTAATAATCTAAATTCACCCCGCAAAATGTGATACAATCTATTTTGTTAAGATATAATTGTTCTGACCCAATAGACAACTTTCGAGTTCGTTGCATTTCCGTCAAAAACTCTGGTTTTAGTGAACGTCATTTGTGCGTTTAGGGGCGTCGTCACTTCCGTTTCAATGTTGAGCGAGTGGTTGAAAAACCATAATTCTATATTGTACGAATTATTCAGCAAATTAAATTCTCAAAATTGACAATCAACACTGCTGTCATTAGGGAATTGTCATTAAGTACCTACAGAACAACCATTATTTCTAGTTTATCCTGCACAATGACGATCACTAAGACGTTTGATGAACGTAAATAGTGCAGGGATACAGGCGATCCCCTCAATCTGGTAAATGACGTCATAAAGGCGCGCATAATTGACGAGTTTTTGCCGGTGACGGATGCACTCGAAAGTGGTCTATTGAAAATAAAGTCACATATAGTAAGGTTCAAATGTTGATTTCTCTATTATGTTTGTTGTCTGAATGATCTTGTCAAAAACAATTGAAATATCTGTTCTGTTTTAAGTTTGATACCTTTCTTTTTGAAATAATACCAAACTTTTTTTCAACGTATAGCCTATACATGGGGAAAATTAGAACATAAATTGCACTCGCGGGCGCAAAGACATTAACATATCACTGGTATCATACTTTTATATGACTAGTCTGTACCACAACTCAATATTGGACCATTTAAACCACAGGGTACCATCAACTCGTATGTCAATTCTTTTGTATTTGTATTGGTAACATGCCAAGAAATTGCCGCCGTTGAAATTCTGCAAACACCCCATAGAGCAAATCACATGGATGATTAATATTCACCATTTGGTATATGGCCGTGTTCTAAGCGACACGTACATGAAGGTCATGAATTAATTTCTTGAATGAAATCAAATCTTTAGCTACTAATGACTGCCGTAGGAGGTCGACCGGAATTTTTAGCGAGGATTTTTTGGCATGGTAAAATATACATTTTAAATGTTAACTACACACCCAACGATTGGCCTTAACACTTTGTTTGAATAAAGTTTGTGAATGTTTATTGCATTTCTTGTTACAGGACACAAGAAGTAGCAGAAGGACTTCTAGAATTAGTAACAGATGAACGAAAAAATGGCGCTATATTAAAAATGTCGAAACTTTATGGAAAGGAATATGTTACTATGGAATATAAAACAGTAAATAACATATTGTAATTGATGATACTTGATATTCTTTTATCATATATACATTTTATATATAAATACACATTTGTAATGCATAAATGCACACAACTTAGACGTTTGGTTCCTTACAAAAGGACCAAAACTCGATTTGTGTAAATAAATGGCATATTGTATATTAGAAAAAAATATTAACACTTTTTTGTATATAAATAAATATATAACGAAATCATTGATGGACTCCATTTCAACAACAAAAAATCAGATATTTTTAAGGGATGATTTAGAGTTTTTTTCTCCTTCTACTCAACTCCTCACGGAATTATGATTAACAACCGCGAGCTTAACAGGCTGCTGAAGCATTATTAGTTGATATCCCTCTTAATTTTTATAATTGTTCAAATTTGATGACAAATCAGAATATGGTATGAAGTTGTTGAAGTTCAACGGACAACCCAATCTTGTTCTCAATGTTTTACAATATCTGATAATTTTGTGAATTTAAAAATTGACCTTAAGGTGTCTATTGTAAATAGGTATATCAACGTCCAACCAATCGACAGAGTTCGGTACATTATTTTTTATCACAACATCCATTCGATCATCGCATACATTTATCTAGATATTAAAGGATACGTTGCAAAAATAAACAATTTACGTAATTATAAAACCTGTGTGTTTTTAAAACTTTTACGGAAACGGTTTTTATTTTGTCTTTCCTGTACTATCACTCCACCACGTGATTAACAATAGAGCAATGACAATAATAGTTGATAATGGAAACTCGTGCATGCGTCCGATATGATATACTTTTCAGCAACCTTTCCTGAGGACTTCATTTTCTCAGTCTCAGTTTAAAACGCAGAAAAAGAATTTTATTTGAATGATCAGATCATTACAAAGGTATGTCGACTAGTGAATGATGAATGGTGCAAAATTGTTACTACCAGTATCTAGACGAATAAAGTGGGAGAGAAATATTGATATGATATTTCTATAAACACAATAATAAGTTCCCGTTTTCATTCGATCATTTATAAGCGTTTTCTGTACTACAAAGTTATATAGACGTAAATTTGGAAATAACTAAGAGTCTTGACAAGTCGTTATACTATAAACACTGTGACATGCATTTTCGAAATGCGTATCTGGTGCATTACAATTGGTACCATTTATGTTAGTCTAATGTTTGAAATTCACGTGTTTTCTAAATTTCCAGACGATATGTCTTATCATAGAATGAGGAATGATAAAAAGATATTTAAGAAAAATGAACCCACTAAATTTTTGATATAGCTTTAATCATCACCAAAAAGATCTTCATCAATTTCATCTTGAACAGCAGCTGAAACAAGATCGTTCATTTTTCTAACCCGATTTGGGGGATGTGCCGATTTCTCAATTAGGTCATCTAAAGAATTGGCCTTATCACTGGCTGGAGATTTGGACCCTGGACTTCCCTCATCAGCTAAGGCTTGCATTTTCTTCATCAATGTTGATATAGATTTTGATACTGATTTCTCTTTTTCTTTTTCTTTTGTTGGAGATGTATCACTGATTGTAGTCTCACTACCACGGATACTTTTAGAAGACTGTTTCATAGAAAGACTCGTACGTCTTCCCAATAGACTAGGTCGCCTTCCCATCATACTAGTTCGTCTGCCCGTTACGCTTCTACGGTCTTTATTATTCAGTTGTTGGACTTTAGGTACAGGTATAAACTTCTTACAGCCATCAAGAAGTGAGAAATTAATGATAAACTGTTCATCACCTGAAATAAGAGGAAAACTAGTTTGTTATTGTTTGTCGTACAGACGATAAGAACTGGAACGCGTGTATATGTCTATGCCAACTACAAACAAAAACACACAAAATCAAGAAAAAAGAAAAAATCTATATGCTTTAGTATTTATTTCAACATTATTATTTAATGTTCTAGTAAAAAGTAAAATCATAAAAATACTGAACTCCGAGAAAAATTCAAGCAGGAAAGTCCTTGAATTTTTCGAAAAACTAAGGATTTTTTTATCCCTGGAATAGGTTACCTTAGCTGTATTTGGCACGACTTTTTGGAATTTTGGGTCCTGAATGCTCTTCAACTTATTACTATTTTGGCTTTATAACTTTTTTTATCTGAGCGTCACTGATGAGTCTTATGTAGACGAAACGCGCGTCTGGTGTATTAAATTATAATCCTGGTATCTTTGATAACTACTGGATCAAATGTCAAAACCAGAAGCTCAAACACGCCAAACGAATGGATAATAACTGTCATAGCCCTGACAATAAATAGAAAATCCCAAAGTCTACATATAGCAGTTATGACAGTCTATTGTTTTTATTATGCGAAACCCCCTTTTCACTAATTCGGAACAATATCGTTGCATATTGTAATAAGTTAATTAAAATGGCCTGCGTGTATCATCAAACCAGATATTGACTTTGACGAGGTGCAAAATGACAAGTATAAGAACCAACAATCCAAAGATCATTTTGATGACCCAACTAAATAATTTAGAGTATCATCATATCATAAAAGCATTTCTTACGAGATATCTCTCCTCAACACATTAATAATTTTTCACATTTTAAGAACGTTAAGAAACGCTTTACCTGGCATAAATTGGGTTGCAATCTTCATCTGTGATTCCCTCAATCTTAAGAAGTCCGGAACTTCAACACATTTGTTTGGGGTTGTTGGTTTCTCTTGCATTTTGTTTTTCTTTTCTATTAAACCTATTAGCTCAGACGCAGTATGGTGTTTCAGCCATTTCCTTTGACACCTACATGAAATAAAAGACAGATAAATTCGATAGTTTGAGTCAATTTACAAGTATTTAGATCTCTTAAATGGAAACGGCAAATGCTAGAAGCTCTTGCTATAAATTATAAATAGTTGGGCTCATTATTAGCTATAGGCAGTAATAGAAATAAACTATATGCAATTTTCCTTTACTGTAGTAGCACATCAACAACAAATATATAAAACAGACAGACAAATAAGTATTCGACAAACTGAAAGGGTATGTGTGATTTATCTGAAATGCATTAATCGCTAAAGAAAGATTATTTAAAATAGACTCAGGAAGCTCGTATGAAATTTAATGGAAAAATGCGACCATAATTATACACATGGCAAATATTTGTAAGAAATCACGAGTATTTGGTAGGTTTACCTACAGGGGTAACTAGTTATCAAAGGTTTAAATATTTCACTTTAATACGCGTCCGTTTCGTCTACATAAAACTCTTCAGTGACGCTCAGATCAAAATAGTTATAAAGCCCAAAAAGTACAAAGTTGAAGAGCATTGGGGACCCGAAATTCCAAAAAGTTGTCAAATACGGCAACGGTAATCTGTTCATGGGATAAGAATGTCCTTATTTTTTCGAAAACATAAGTTTTGTCAACATGAAATTTATCAAAACGACCTACTTAGTGCTGACTACTGGGCTGGTGATACCCTCGGGGACGAAACATCCACCAGCAGTGGCATCGACCCAGTGGTATAAATAGTTATCATAGGTACCAGAAAACTTTTAAGCCAATAAAAATCATTTAACTTAAAATGCGTACAATTTTTTTAGTACCAATGCTACTGTAAAAAGGGCATACTTTTTTCCCGTCAGTGATGTACGAGGCCAAAATAACGAATAACGTACGAAGAACCGTAAAGAAAGTAGTGAAAGTTTTCTAGAAGTAAGCTTTCAAGAAGTTCCTGTTCCAAAATATGAAATGTTTTGCAGAGAAGCAATTATTTTTATTTATAGACCATGGGTTCAATCCCTTATAATAATAAACTCCAACAATACATATGATAACAGCAGTGATTCATATCATCGTATGAGATTAATTTTGTTAACTGTACCTTTATCAAAACAGATTAGGTAGTTACAATAGTAACATTGTTTGATGAATAATACAAAAAAGTTTTTTTCAATAGCATTGCAATATTTTTATAGACCCTTGTCGTAGAGTTTGTGTTTGATATTAGGTAATTCAATTAATTACAAAAACATTGCATATACTGAATGGTTCAGTATCAATAATTATATCAGAAGTTTTCAGTATGTACTTTCATCAGTTAAATTGTCCCTACCAACTCTGATATCAAAAAGGAAAATAACAAAAATACCGAACTCCAAGGCAACTTCAAAACAGAAAGTCCGTAATCCAGTGGCAAAATCAAAAGCTCAAACAGATAACAATGATAACAACTGACATATTCCTGACTTGGAACAGACATTTTTTTATAGATAAAATTGTTGATTTAACCTGTTTTTGTTGTTAGCAAAACCTTTCACAGTTAAATAGAGTTCATCTTCTTGTTATATTGACGACTGTAAAATTTTGACCATTGTACTTATGTTTTTAATGGGTTTAAATTAGTCTGTTTTTGCAAACAAAACCCTTTATTTGTAAAAGTACTCACTGTCTCCAATAATGATAAAGTATAGGAAAAATCAAGATAAAGGCATCGTGGAATAGTCCTCTTGTTGCTCCTTCATTTTCTAATGATAAGATTATAGTTTGTGCTAATTCTTCTGGAATGTTAAGCTAAAATAGAAATTATTGTATGATGCAAAATATCACAAATGAACAAATGAAAATTGATAAGAATGTTTGATGATAAGATAAAATTGAGAATGAAAATCTTGAATCTGATCACGAGACAACAACCCGACCAAATGTCAGAAAACAGCAGAAGGCCACCAATGGATATTCAACGCAGCGAGAAATTCCCGCACCCGGAGACAGGCCTCAGCTGGCACTACAATGTGTACTAGTTCAGTGAAAATGGACGTCATCCTAAACTCCAAAGAACATAAATTAACAAACGTTGACATATTAGTAATTCGTCTCCGCTGCAATACTGTATATTTTTTTACAGGCAGTTACCTCTTCAAATGAATTCAAATCATTGTTCATATGTAAAGGCGCAGGAATCATAATCTGACATGAAACCCAAATAATAGCAATTAAGTTGATTATCAGGATTGCTCGGTCACGCAATTAGATAATTTGATATTTGAATTCTTGGACTAGTTATATATTTTTACTACATTAAAATGTATCTCTTTAATAAAAGATAGTATATTCCCCCATTTAATTTAATGAAACATCGTCAACGTTGTATGATATGGAGACTCAGATCTATTCCATGTTTATCAGCATGATATACTGGAACCAATCCAAATAACATCTATCGTAAAATTATCCTGTACAGTTTCTTAGAACACAACTCATCCTGAAAATTTTTCGCTCGGCCACAACAGCAGCACGTCCTATGTACTATTAATTGTCTGTTTGTCTTTTTTTTAGCCATGAGTTTGTCAATTTATTTTCGATCTTTAAGTTTGACTGTTCCTCTGGTTCATTTCTCCCCTCTCTTAGACAAAGGACATTTATTAGAAGTAAACATCCTTTTCGCACACCATTGTTTTTTGTCATCGATTGTGACATCAACGAATGAGACTTAATATCGAAATTATTATTATAATGAGCAAAATGATTCATGTCATATGGCAAAGGATCTGCTTATATTTCCGGAGCACCAAATATTAGCCTGTTGTTGGTGGGTACGTTTTGCGTTTATATTAGAGTTGTTAAAGGAACAAGGAAGCTATTAAATCAATCAAGATTTCCAACTGGTGAAGTTGAAATCATCTCTTCGTAAATTTTACGGACGTCATCACGAGTTTGTTGACCGTTATGGAATAACCGTTTCACAAATGATATTGGATAAATTACTTACGTCGTCACTACAATCCCCTTCCCTTTCATAAATGTGACCTACCGAATGAGACTATTTACAGGATTTGTTATCTCATAAGCAACACGACAGGTGCCGCATGTGGAGCAGGATCTGCTTACCCTTCCGGAGCACCTGAGATTACCCCTTGTTTTTGGTGGGGTTCGTGTTGTTTTTTCTTTAGTTTTCTATGTTGTGTCATGTATACTATTTTTTGTCTGTTTGTTCATTTCATTTTTAGCCATGGCGTTGTCAGTTTATTTTCGATTTATGAGTTTGACTGTCCCTCTGGTATCTTTCGTCCCTCTTTTAATGTCGTTTATCCTTATTTTGGACAGTTTTCTTCTTGTTTGTTTTCGCCTTTGTGTCGTCTATTTTTCTTATATTTATCACAGTTGATTGGCCCTTTATTCTTCGGCTGTATCATTTGATATTGTTCTGAAATTATGGCTCGTCATACATTTGCGTATAACACGTTGAAGCATAAACAAATTCGTTTTGTAAAATAAAAACTACAAATACCTGGTTTCGAGGAAGTATGTCGGAAACTAAAAAACAGTTGACCATTTCTCTTGCTTTGTTATTTAAAAAATCCATGCTTTCCTGTGATATGTTTTCAAGTGAATAAATATGATCCACCTGTCCAACATACCTGTAACAGTAAAAACATCAAGCTAGTTTTAGTTGCAACAAGATCAATAATGTTATGTTACTAAGTCAGTTTTTATAAGGCAGTAGTTACTAATACTCTCCGTTGTTTCAATAATTATTATCGTTTTGAACATGTATAGACTATTTGCAACCGGATGTTAAGCAACCAATAACATGTTATTTTGTCTTTTATAACGGTTGTGTTTAATTGATTTAGTCATTCTTTTAAAATGAAAGGGTCATAAAACAATTTAAAAATACCAAGATCACGTAAACAAATATAACTGAAGAGATCAACAAAAGCAAACGCAAAAATGTGTTGATTATTTCAAAACATCAAATACGTTAGCTAAGACAGAGGGCAATGCATCTTATATTGGACTATTTGCCTCAATTTCTTTTAAGGAGTCTCAATAATCCGTTTGAAATATTTGACTGAATTAGTACAAAAAATGGCAAAAAAACAACAGTCAGCTTACTTTGTAACTTCACCAAAAAATCTCAAATCACCCGGTAATTTGTCTAAAATTACAAGTCTGTTCTTCAGTAGAATTCGAGCTTCAAACTGGGCATTGGACGGATTAACTTTCTCTTTGTCCGCTTCATTTTCTGAAAGATTAAAATTTTACTTAGCACTTTTCTCTTTGGGCCAGGTGAGCTAAAAATAAAAAGACAAGCAGACATAACATAGAAACTTAAGACGGAGCAACACGAACTCCCACAATAATTTATTACATTACAGATTTTATTTCTTCTAATATTAGTTTGATACATGTAAACATATTATTACTCACTGAATAGAGCTTGATATTGCTTCATTTGTCGAATCAATGCCCTCTGAATTTGCTTTTTCAAAAATAAATTCAGCAGTTTTATCTCATCATCTTGTCTTATTGATTTCAGGAAACCCATGATAGTTGACACAAATTTCTGCCACAAAACAAGCTGAAATGATCAAATTCTAAAATTAGATTTCATAAAATATAGTTTGCGTTTCTGTTATAAACATCACTGTAAATAGTCGTTTTCTTGGACATCGATTATGTTAACTAGTATTTTTTTTATTAATATATAGTTAGAGATATTTGTTTATGTTATATGAAACATAGAAAAATATACCAAGAATGTACTAGGAAATGAAAGATGGAATATTTGGTAATAACTCAAACAGAACATTCAAGGATCTCTTGTATAATACCATAAAATATACCGTTTTTTGTTTCTTTTTCTTCTTTGGTTTTTCTTCTACATTTTCTAAGTTATCCTTACTTAGGGCTTGGATTTCTGGCGGCGCCTCCTCGCCAGGATCTGGGGGATATGTCGCTAAATACCTTGGAAACCTATGAAAACAATAAACATTCATTAGGTTTGTATAAATGAAGAATTAATATTTGTTACATATCAATTGCACGACAGATCTCTAAGAACTATCATGCGGACTCGGACATGTTCGTTGTCAAACTTTCATCAAATATGCCAACGCGCGTGTTGTCTTCATCAGATACACATACCTATTTGAACAGTTAACACTTGTGCAAATGTTGACAAACTGACATGTCTCAAAAATGATATTATGTTTAAAAGTCTTTAAGATAATGGTTTAACTACAAGTCGCATATTTACTAATATCAATGATTCATGTGAATGAGATCAAGACTAAAGAACCTCGACAGACAGACATATATACCAAACAACCGTTCATAATACCAAATATACCAGTAGTTACACTTTTACTTACAGCATCTAAATCTTAATAAAAAAATCATGTAAAAGAGAGGCGAAAGCTACCAATAGGATATTACCACTCATCAAACTGACAATGCAATGGCAAAAAATGTGAAACGACGAAACTGTAATAAAACAGTATTGTCATCTACACATATCGACAAACATTTGAGACATTTGATATATCCTTTGGTGGGCGTGAAGAGAGATACAAGACTATGTCACGGAAGAAAAGAATGGCGGAGACATTTGATGTATTCTTTGGTGTGCGTGAGGAGATATACAAGACTATATCGCGGAAGAAAAGAATGGCGGAGACATTTGTTATATCCTTTGATGTGCGTGAAGAGAGATACAAGAATAGGTCACGGAAGAAAAGAATGGCGGAGGCATTGGATATATCCTTTGGTGTGCGTGAAGAGAGATACAAGACTATGTCACGGAAGAAAAGAATGGCGGAGACATTTGATATATCCTTTTGGTGTGCGTGAGGAGAGATACAACACTACGTCATAAAAGAAAAGAATGGCGGAGACATTTGATATATCCTTTGGTGTGCTTGAGGAGAGATACAACACTACGTCATAAAAGAAAAGAATGGCAGAGACATTTGATATATCCTTTGGTGTGCTTGAGGAAAAATACAACACTACGTCATAAAAGAAAAGAATGGCAGAGACATTTGATATATCCTTTGGTGTGCTTGAGGAGAGATACAACACTACGTCATAAAAGAAAAGAATGGCAGAGACATTTGATATATCCTTTGGTGTGCGTGAGGAGATATACAAAACTGTCACCGAAAAAAAATGAATGGCGAAAACATTTGATATATCGTTTTCGTGTGCATGAGGAGAGATACAAAACTATGTCACGGGAAAAAAGAAGGGCGGAGACATTTGATAAATCATTTTGGTGTGCGTGAGGAGAGATACAAGACTATGTCACGGAAGAAAAAAATGGCGGAGATATTTGATGTATCCTTTGGTGTGCGTGAAGAGAGATACAAGATTAGGTCACGGAAGAACAGAATAACAAAGACTTTTGATATACCCCCCTGGTTTATGTGAGGAGAGGACAAATTTTGTGAGGAAGAAAATAATGACGAAGACCTTTCATATATCTTCAATGTGCGTATGAGGAGAGATAAAATACCTTCAATGTGCATATGAGGGGATATACAATACCTTCAATGAAAAGTTTGATAATCTCTCTCCCACTCCCCTAAAGATAAGTTCAAACAATCATAATAACGCAAAATTTCGATGTATCCTATGTTAACGTAATCTTACCACTTCTTTTCCATAGACCTGTAGACACTAGCCTGTGCACATTCTAGGACGCTTATTGGAACCTTTTCCATGAATGGGATCTGTTTCACAATATCGTCATTACAGTCTAAAAATGCACCTAAAAAGAACAAGCGTCGAACATTATAAAACGGTTTTGATTTCGATGTTTTAATGAATATACAATAAGACTAGATTTGTCCGAAGCCCTTATTGTCGGCGGAAATTAGATAAGCGGAACCAACATTAAATCGATCTGTAACTCATCACAATAGAATCACATGTAAAATTCAGCCCAAGAATACTCTAATTGGCCACGACTTGAGTCGGCGGTGCCATAACAATCTTGTCCGTTAGAAAGTGAGTGTAATACTATATAAATAATAATAAAGATTGATATTTGTAATAAGATGCTGGATTGATTTTCAAGTTGGCCAGCAACTCAAAGATACAAACATAAAAAAGACGATTTCTACAATAAACCTGTGTCGTTTTGCAGTATGTCAAGGTACATGCCTTGATTTTGAACAGATATATGCCCATATGGCGGAGGAGTTAAAAAAAAAGGTAGTTAAACATCTCAACAATGCCATATTTAAGTATTTCCAACGAAAAAAAAACTGGTCTGAGAAATCGTGCACTACAAATCAGTAAAAAAACCACTATAATAAAATAATACTTACGTCAAATGGACTATATATCGGATTCAACTAGGTGATAAATAAAAATCCTCATAAGAAAGCAAAGCGTGCTATCTAAAACTTTGAAGGCATGTTCTTAATTGAATTCCAATGTCTGGTAAATTAAAAATGTTGGTAACATATGATCTTATTTTCAAATACGACAAATACGGGGTGGAAAAATTTCCCATTAATAAATTTATTCCGAAACATACAAAAAAGTGTATTTGAAACGCTACTTAAAATATTTGTAAAATTCATATTTCAATTCCCAAAGGCGAAGTTTTCAATGAATATTCTTTAATTATTTCTCCATACACTTATTGTTGCTAGAGTTCGCTTAATATAATTACCATGTTTTGCTTTCTTGCTAAAGTTTCTTCTAAAGATATTTCTGGTTCTAGCTCCACGCTTGCGCCCAGGAGGCATATCTCGAAGTTCCTCGATACTTTTCCAGAATGAAAGAGGATGAATCGTATTCTCTCCAATCATAAATCTTTTAAAAAATTCATAATGAAGCTGAGAATTCAATACTTCTGAAAATGTTCTGAAAAAAAAGACCAGTGATGTTTTGTGTGTAATAGTCAGCAAAATGTTGGATATAATTTGAGATCTGGTATTACGATGAATGTCAAGTGTGATCATGACCCTTGTAAATAGCGAATCAAAAATACACTGTTTTGTGGTATACCCGAGAGAAGCGACACAAAAAGATCAGGTAACAGTCATGCCGTTGATTTGTGACATATAATTCACGCCATTGTGTATGATAATGTATAGAGATCTGTATATGCTCTATATCTCACATCTAGAACATGACTGAAGAGATCTTGAATGACTATAACCTTAAGGTCTGAACAGTATTAAATTGACCGCAGTGATTAAGTGCGAAAAAATGAAAATTACATAATCTTTTTTCAATCGTTTATGAGATTTGTTTAATCAAAACGAACGTGGCAGAATGAAATCCGTTTCATTTGTCAGTGCATTCTGTAAAATTCAGTTCAAAAATAGAATACTGATATTACAGGGTATGTCCCGTCATTCACAGTCTACATATTTACTATAAATTATTGTTTACTTAGAGAATAATACATGGCAAAATCCGTATCATATGTCGTATCATCCCGAGACACTAATATCAGCCCAAGGGCCTTTAGGCCCGATGGATGATATTGGTCGAGGGTGATACGGCATATGATACGGATTTTGCCATGTTTTATACGCTTTATCATATATTTCAACAGGAGAGTTATATTATATGAACTTTTCACTGGGTTACCTTAAGTTCTACTTTTGTCTTGTTTTAAAAGCCACTGCTCAATTACTTATCCAAAGCACCTGGGTTACCTTACAATTTGCATGCTGTTGTTTTAAAAACATTTTGTTTATTATTGTATTTTTTTTGTGTGTTTTGTATTTTTTATAGTTGTATTGAGTGTGCCAAAAAATATGAAAATTTGACGTTCGTGACGTCACATGTACATACCAAACAATGACGTCATTTTATAAATTACGTCACGCCCGAATGACCATACCTTTTTTGAGGGAAAATATTTCTTAAGTTTACATAATTTAATTTTGGATGTAACGCATCTTCTGATTGGATAACGTTATTTTGTTATCAGCCCATAGACATAATTTAGTCATGTGACCGTGACGTCATCAAAGTTTTTTTCATGGTTTTCTACGGTTTAAAATGGAATTTAGAAAAAAATTAGAAGGTTACAAGAGCGCAATTATTCGTAATGCATTTTCCATAGGGTACCACTGGTGTTTCGTATTTTTTCTCGAAGACTACACAAACTAGGGGAAAACGGGTAGCAGTTCCTGTTACTAGAAATGCCAGTGTTGCATTACAATCAAAAAACTATATAGGGTCATGCGGCTCAAATTAACTTAAAATGCAGTTGAAAAAGATCGTCTATTTTTTTCGCTTAATGAAAGAGGCATATTTTTAATGGCTCCGACGTGCAGATATGGAAGATATTTTCTATACTTCGTAAAATGTGAATATGATTTTCGGCAATTTTTACACCGAATTGGATAAGCTTTCGATTAAATGTAATTCCAATCCTGTATCATCCAATCAGAAGCCGTATAGGATTCTATTCTGAGTACCATCTTAGGGAAAAAAAACTTGCCGGTAAAATGTAAACAAATAATTGCGCTCTAAAAGTCTTGTAACCATAAGAAATGACTGTAATATTTTTTCGTTCTATTCCAAATAACATAAAAAATGTGGTGCACACTGTTAAATAACCTGCTACGCGCGTTGTTCAGTCTATTCAGTGTGCACCAAATTTTTTATGTTATTTCTTCATAGACAGAAAATAATACAGTCATTCCTTAAATAAATAAAAAATAAAAACTGACTTCATGTAAAAAAAAACAAGAAAAAAAACAAAAATGTAGGGGTGTGATAAACGTTATGCGATAAAGGGTGCGCATCAAAGTTGCGCGATATGGATTAAACAGCAGGCTATTTATCAAATATTCAAAACTACTGTATTTACTACTAAACATATGATAAAGAGCGATATAATGTTTTGTAACGGAATTCAAATTTTGCCTAATGTAGATGACTCATTTGATTCACGTCAAATACCAGGGCTTCATTTTTCAAAACATCTTGAAATCTGTTCGTCACTGGTAAGTTTTGTGTAGACTGAACATACTTCTGGCGTACACCAAATTAAGCCTATAGTATCTTTGATGAAATTCTTAATTAAAATCAGGAACACGCTTAATGCTGTCAGCCCTTTAAAATCTCTATAAACAGCAATACGTTCCTGTTTTTTAATCTGACAAAATTTTCAATACGTTAGTGCTACAATACCGGATCACGAAAATACATTATCAATTAATAAATCGAATGCAACGTAAAGTATAATCAATACCGTGGTTTTGCAGGTCTTTCTATTGCCATTCCTTCTCTCCTGATAAGACGTCTGACACCCTTCGGTTTATCACATTCAGCCCTTCCTCTAAAACCTTTTCCCTCCAGAAAAACCTGTCTTGATACTTTTATATTACCTATGTTTATCTTATGTTTACTTGTTAACTGGTTAAGTTTCGCTACAAGAAAAAAGGAATCAAAGTCTCAAAAATTATTTACGATAAAGTGTAACCTGTCTTATCCGACACCTGAGTATTCTCATAACCTATTCATTTTCATGGTTCCAAAATATACATATCCTTGCAGAAAAAAAAATCTGTATTCCAACACCCTGCTTCATCCGTCATTTTTTTCTGGTCCCCTAATGTGTCGGTTAACACAGGTTACACTGTACAAAACAGGGAAGGTTGTACGATAGCCATTGATAAAAGTATTAACCTGAGACCAACGATATGTATTTAGAAATACTTGATTTATAGAAACGATATTCTACTGTTTATGCAAGCCATGATAATGAAAACAGAAAATGTTGTATTCACGTGATTCATACATAATAAATATGAGGGGGCCTTTGTGGGTTATTTTCGTTCTTCGTGATCGGCGCATTTTCGCTATCGTGATCCGTTCTTCTACAAATTTTTTTTTATATTTTCGTGATCCGTGATCATGGAATTTATTTTCTGTGAATCGTGATAGACTAAGGGCAATAACTCTATAAAATCGTTCAATATGCAAAAAATAGATTGTACATCATGCATAACAACAAACAATACCAAACATATAATCTGGATACGCATAATTTCGCCTACAAAAGAAAAATTAAATTAAATTTAAAACGTAAAATACCAAAAATACCAAACTCCAAGGAAAATTCCGAACGAAAAGTCCTTTACCGAATGGTCTTAAAACAACATAAAAACAATACGTATGGTTGAAAATAGAGGTTAATGTCTTCTACAAAACAACATAACCTAATATTAAGGAAATATATCATTGCTTTTCTTTTAGTCTCTTATTTGATTATCAAACCTTATGTTTTATTTGATTGTAGATCACATCAGCGTAATTGTTAATAAGTAGAAAGAAACAAGCAGGGGGCGAGGGGTGGTGTCACCAAGAAAGATGTGCATTAAAATGTAATTGGAATTTACCATATTATGCAAACAATTTAAACTATTATGATAAATTTGTGACAACTAATATAGTAGCATTTAGTGTTGATCGGAAATATTGAATCCAACATTGAGTGTCTACATTCTATTATATAATATAATGTCGTCCTTGGGATTTTGACAACAAGTATTCGTATTAACGATTGCTTTCTCACCGACAATCGTATTTAAAAAAAGGAATTTGTGTGTCAACAGAAAATATTATATATTTCTTTTTAGACGTGTCTGTCAGTTTATTCCGAAAAATAAAATAATGTCCAATCATCGGGCTTTTAATTTTACAAGAAGAATTTAAAGATGGGAATCTCTTCTTTAAAATGGAAATGATGCACAATTAAAAATGAAACATTTAAGCTAATGATGGATCCGATGAGGGTTCTTTGTGTACATTTTATTTGTATTTCTCTTCTCAAAAGATGACTGTTGTGAATTCAGAAGGTATTTTCCTACCTAAATGGCACTTAACAGCCTTTAATTTTATATATGATATAGTGATAATTAATTGAACGTCATTTATCATCTTTAAAACGTGTTATACCATCTTTTCTTTGTCTTTGTAAATTATTACTTTTACTGTTTAGTTTTATTTTTGGTAATATTATTATACATCATTGTGTTATTGTGCTAAAGTATCTTTTTGTAATTTCCAATAGCTAATGTACTTTGTCTATATGCATTTTTTTCTTTGTTGAAATTTCGTTTTCTTTGTTTTTTTTAGTAATTAAGATGATAATACAATGTTGACTGGTGTACCCCTATTTGTGACATTTTTTTACCTATTATGTGTGTTTGTTTTGTTCACCATTTGTTGTCAATATAATGGAATTTGATGCAACTGTCAATTACGCGAGAGGTTTAGCTAACTATAAAACCAAGTCTAATCCCCAATTTTTTATAGAAGGAACATTAATGACTGTACAAAGTCAGGAATATGACAGTTGTTTTCCATTAGTTTGATGTGTTTGATGTGTTTGAGTTTTTGGTTTTGCCATTTGATTAATTACTGAGTACTTTCCGCTTTGAATTTTCATCTCCGTTCGGTATTTTCTTTATTTTACTATTTACTATACGGTATGATATTTGCTTAAGTAATGAAATGTGGTTGTTTATATCCACTTCCTTTGGTCTTTGGTGGATAATTTTCTCATGGCAATCATACCACATTTCATATGTTTACATTCAATACATATCAGTGGAGTGTCCTTTACATATAAATAGCAATGGTAAACCGCCAAAACCAGGTTCAACCCACCATTTTTTTCTTAAAATGTGCTGTACCAAGTCGGGAAAATGGTCATTGTTATATTATAGTTCGTTTCTGTGTGTGTTGCATTTTAGTGTTGTGTTTCTGTTGTGTTGTTGTTCTCCTCTGATATTTGATGTGTTTCCCTCAGTTTTAGTTTGTAACCCGGATTTGTTTTTTCCTCAATCGATTTATGAATTTAGAACAGCGGTATACTACTGTCGTCTTTATTATAAAACTAAAATTCAGGAGTTAAACGATGAGGAGCAGGTCAGGTAGTTAGGCGTTGTCTCCATATCTATCTTTCGGCAGCAAAATGTGTTATTTTGATGATAATGATAACACATTTACTTTTAGATAAAAGAAAATGTGGTATGATTGCAAATGAGACAACTCTCCACAAGAGACCAAACTGACACAGAAATTAACAACTATAGGTCACCGTACGGTCTTCAATAATGAGCAAAGCCCATACCACATAGTCAGCTATAAAAGGCCCCTAAATAACAATGTAAAACAATTCAAACGACAAAACAAACGGCATTTTTTTTGTTAAAAAAATCCAACTTAGTATTTACTTACTATTTCTAGTTGTTGCTACTTTGTGAATGTGAAGACTGCCATAGTCACTATACAAGACATCTATTATATTAGATATATCGGGAGTTTGGTAACTGAAAATACCAAGCCTTCCTGAAAAACAAAAACAAACATTCAGAAAAAAAGCTAAGTACGAAATTTCGTTGTGTTGAAGATTCATTGGTGGTATTCGGCTGTTTTCTGCTTTTTGGTCGGGTTTTTGTCTCTTTGTCACATTCCCTATTTCCATTCTTTATTTTAATTACGAGATTAGCTGAACTTTAATCGAATAGAATTGCAAAAACATATTGAAAACATATCAAGAAGATCTCTGTATTGTACTTTAAGCAGTCTTGGATTTGCAACTTCAAATTGAGTTTTTAGCCTACTAAGTGATGCTAGATAGACAGACACACATATTTCGTCTCATAAATAAGAAAACCCCAAGTGTAAGGTAAGCACAACCGTACTATACGTTTAGCTCCATTCTATTGTTAACTACTGGGCTGGTTTTACGAGCTGAGACAAACGAAATAAAACAGTACCATCGACCCAGTTGTTTTAAAAACTGATCAAAGATACCACACTGATAATCTAGTACACCAGACGCGCGGTTCTTAAAAATAAGACAGGCTAGTGGGGCTCAAATCAAAGCAGGTTGAAGGTCAAATCAAATATAAGGTTGAAGCGCACCTTTAAAAAACGTTAACTATAAATGTACCTTATCAGTATTCTTGGGGGTTTTAAACAACTGTATTTTGAATAATGCACCATTGTCGTAACAGTAAAGTAAATATAATCCGGATACCGATGAGGTTCTGCACAAATGAAGTGTTTTGACTAAGACCGATGACCATGTCGTTATCTCAAACCTACTCTGCTTTCATTTTCAAGTTCTGCTAAGTAATATAAAAGAAATGAATATTGCATAGTTACAGTCCTGTATTAAAATAGATTTTGTTTAAACTTAATTTTAATCAAATATTTTACCGTATTCTGTTAGTATAACAGTGAATTCAAACGCTTTCATGATATGTTCATCTGTAAGTGTCATAGGGATTGACGACTCGGACGCTCGGCTCGGTAATCGTCCATCAGATACATGTGCAATCTTTGCGCGACTATCTTTCATTATAATGTCTGGAGTTACACCCTGAAATGGACTGTGTTCGTATTTTTCCATATCTTCTTCACATTCAGATACTTTTCCTAGTAAACGGCGATCCATGCGCTAAAACAATTATTAATGGATACAAAAAGCAGTTCTACAAGGGCAATTATGTTCATCAGGAATATTGTATTTACATATTACTTAACATTTTCGGCTATTGATAAAGCAGTTGTTATATTAGTCAAGGAGGGACATCGCATTCAAACTTGTTTAACCCCGCCACATTCTGTATGTCCCAAGTCAGGAACCTGTAATTCAGTGGTTGTCGTTTGTTGCTGTGTTGCAAATTTGTTTTTCGTTCATTATTTTGTACACAAATTAGGCCGTTAGTTTTCTCGTACGAATACTAGTAGTTATACACTTTTCATTTCGGGGCCTTTTATAACTGACTATGAGGTATGGGCTTTGCTAATTGTTGAAGAACGTACATTGACATAGTGTTGTTATTTTCTGTGTCATTTGGTCTCTCGTGGTGAGTTGTCTCATTGGTAATCATACTACTTCTTCTTTTTAAAGTCGAGCTGTAAATTAAGTTAAATAAAAATGATTGTTCAACTACACATGCTACATAGATATAGGAAGATGTGGTGTGAGTGCCAACGAGACAACTCTCCATCCAAATAACAATTTAAAAAAGTAAACCATTATAGGTCAATGTACGGCCTTCAACACGGCTCACACCGAACAACAAGCTATAAAGGGCCCCAAAATTACTAGTGTAAAACCATTCAAACGGGAAAACCAACGGTCTAATCTATATAAAAAAAAACGAGAAACGAGAAACACGTATAAATTACATAAACAAACGAAAACTACTGTACATTACATGTATTTAATAAATTATAAATTTCTCCATAGACAAAAAAAAAGATTCATTTAACAATCAAGATGTGATTTCAAATAAGTAGCTGTATAAGTACGGAAAATTAATGTACATTATTCACAAAACCATTTCACAACCGAATGACCATTAATCAAATATTAAAATAATTAATCTGTTTTCTTACCACAGCTTTTCTAAAAGCCTTTCGTTCCGCTGTCATAAACTGTTTGACTGTATCTTTTAATCTCTGAAAATAATAAACAACAATAAACTAATGAGAATTATGTGCTTTATGTTTGGTTCACAAAAAATCCTGAAGTATCTGTCTATCCCTGAAAGCCATACGATGGGTTGTACTTATAGATGTGCACTTCTCCGTCTTAATTTGAATAATTGCCTAATTAAAAGTACTTCGATGTTTATCTTTATGTTTGGCATTCTTTGATTTCTGCTTTTTGGCTGTCCCTAAATAATTTTTTTATTGGGATAAAAATGAATAAAAGAACATTTGTATACACTATATTAATAACTGCTTACTACTGATAGCGATTATGATAGTGTGCACATTGATTCTTGCTTTGTACAATATTTTATTTTTGAAGCGAAAATTCTAAAACAGAGCAAATCAGTTTTGATTTGTAACGCTCTTAACCCTTTTTTCACAACTTAAAAACTTTTGTAAAACTCTAATATTCTGATTCAACTTCTGTAACCTTACAGAATTAATGCATAAAGAATGGGATTTATTCAGAAAATTTTGTTCTATACTCATTAGATTTTTAAACTTCGTTGGACCTTATACATTTGTAGTATATGCCTTTATATGTTGTTTTTTTTCATACCTCAGTAACAAAATCTTGAACAGAACAGAGCAGTGAAGCATCATCCTCTCTAGTAATACTCATGAACACCGTCATTTTCATAGCCTCTGGCAAAACATTATAACAACCGGCAGACAGATACTGATTAAAGATCGTATGAGCTAACTTCCGCCTAATCGAATGTCCAAATTCGTCTCTATGTGAATCGTCTGCATCCAAATACTGTCTCACGACTGTCCAAAACTCTAGCAATCTTATTTCTCTAGTTTTTCTTGATTCATACAAATATGATTGTAAAGGATTTCCCGCCAATTTTTCCGCTGCAAGGGCAATCATAACTTTGCCTGTAGCCTTCCGACCAGTGTTAATATGTTTCGTTCCACTGATGTAAGCTGACATAGATGGCGGTATTTTCGGCAGCGGACCAATAAATGTAAATGGTGGTGTCACTGTTTGAACGGACATTGTTTTAAATGAAGACGTGAGATCTCTTGGGTCAGCACTACTACCGAAATCTAATGATTGCGTTTTTAGTGGCGATACATATCTCTTTTCCAATTGACCTCCTGCAACGTACAAAACAAAGACATCTGAGTATTTCGTATTTTATGATTTTGTTTTATCAAGCTTAAATGGTTTTATAAAACAGTTATCTCTCCCAATACATTCATTTATCCTGATTTAGAGTAATTTCTCGCAATTTGATTGGCTGATATTGTCCTAATAAATTTCAGTATAATTTTTTATTACGTCAATAGGAATTATCTCCCTTATTTATTACGTCAATTGGGATTATCTCCCCTATACCATTGACCTAATAAAAAAATGAGTTGCTTCATAGTCCTAATATTTTATTTTTTCACAGTTTTAGATTAAATATCTAAAATATAATTGGTTGATATTGTCCTTACATTAAATTTAAATATTATAATATGCAATATAACAAAATCAGGATAAATTCGTTACACAGTGTTCAATTGTCCTAATACAGAATTTATCGGGTCAATAAAATTCATATCGGGTTTGGCTTCGCCTCACCCGATATGAATTTTATTGACCCGATAAATTCTCGTATTAGGACAATTGCACACTGTGTAACTATTTAAAATGGCATATTATTAGTATATATAAGGGAGATAATTCCTATTGACGTAATAAAAAAATATACTGAAATTTATTAGGACAATATCAGCCAATCAAATTGCGAGAAATTACTCTAAATCAGGATAAATGAATATATGCCATTTTAAATAGTTGATGAACACCCTTTTATTTTTTATAAACTTATCAATAATGAATATCAATAAAAATAATTTAGAAGTGTGTTCTATCCCAGGACGGATCACACCAGAAAGTTGCAAAAAAACATTTGCTACTTCTCCGAAAAACACTCGACATTCAGCGGTAAGAGCAAATACGAATCAGCTTGGAATCAGAATAAAATTTCCGAAAAGGGTGATATGTCGACCTGTGGTGTGTTATCAACTTTTAAAAGACTTTAACTATTTTTACTAAATATCACGATAATAAAGACTATTTGGGAAGTATGTTTCCAACACCGGAATTTTATAAAAAAAAAAGTGACTTACATACCTGCATAATACTTTAATATAATCTTTTACGAAAACCAAAGACCTACGGGAGTGCCTTTTATTTGATTTTGTCTTTTGGGGTCTTGGGTGAAAACATGTATACTGCTGTTTTTCAGTCATTGAGTCTGTTATATTATTGCGATGAACGTCAGCTGTCTATTTCATAGCTTGAAGCAAGCCATACATAATTCTTTAGTTCTCTATATTGAAATTATGTATAAATATATCTTAACTTTGGACTGCAAGGTTATCTCTTCTTCACTTGTAATGCATTTCTGTATAAAATATACACCAACACAAAGCTAATCTGTGATTTATGATTTATGACTTCTTACTTTCAGCAATAGTATGAAAGTAATTACTTTGTGACTTTTTAGTTCTTGCTATACTTTTGACCTTTGTACTTTGACCTATAATGGTTTACATTTTCTAATTAATTGTTACTTGGATTGAGAGTTGTCGTCTCATTGGCACTCATTCCGCATTTTCTTATGTCTATTATTAACATATTCACTTTGCTTTATGACTTCTTACATCCGGCTATCATCAGAAAATCACTGTGCTTTATGACTTCTTACCTCCGGCTATAGTCAGAAAATCACTTATGAATTCTTATCTCCGGCTATAGTAAGAAAATCACTGTGCTTTATGACTTCTTACCTTCGGCTATAGTAAGAAAATCACTGTGCTTTATGACTTCTTACCTCCGGCTATAGTCAGAAAATCACTTATAACTTCTTACCTCCGGCTATAGTCAGAAAATCACTTATAACTTCTTACCTCCGACTATAGTCAGAAAATCACTTGACTTCATACCTCCGGCTATAGTCAGAAAATCACTTATGACTTCTTACCTCCGGCTATAGTCAGAAAATCACTTATGACTTCTTACCTCCGGCTATAGTCAGGAAATCACTGTGTTTTAAAATTTCTTCCTGTTCATCATGATCAGTAGGTTCCTCTTCGATAAAAGAATAGTCAACGGATGAAGTCGAGACTAATGTATCTGATAGACTGGATTCGGTTAGAGTTGTATCGGATCGTTCGGATTTAGGTGTTTCCTGAACTTCCGGCATTTCTCCGGCAACGTTGGACTCAATTACTTTTGTCGGAGTCAGTTCTAGCTTTGTGGTATCTGTCGGAAACAAGGACCTACACTTCATCTGCTGCTGTTTTTCTATGGCTATTCTATCATGTGGCGTCTCTCGATTCAAAACTTGTAGGTAATGTTTAGGTGCTGTTTTCATTAGATGGATTTTATATCTTGGTACCCAATATACTTTCATTGCAGAGACAATTATATTTTGCAAGTCCCGAAAGGCCTCGTCTGAATTCACACGATAAATTACATTTCCACTTCCGAATGTTTTAATAAGTTCCGTTTGTATATGTGATTCGGGTATAAAATCAAAATTCAGTTTCCCTGCAACAGAAAACATAGGTTTGTTATTACATTATAGTTAACGTGATATGGGCTTTGCTCATTGTTGAAGACCGTACGGTGACCTATACTAGTATTTGTTAATTGCTGTGTCATTTGGTCTCTTGTGAAGAGTTGTTTCATTGACGATCATATAACACATCTTCTTTGTATATGATGATTTACTATAGGAAACATACAATGACTGCGAAAATGGCAGTATAAGAAGTCCCAAACTATTATACATAAGAAACTTTGATGTTTATAATTCAAATAAGTACAGAGAAAATTCATTAACCATACCTATTTCCTTTGATTTCAGACGCAGATCAATACACTCGAGTCAATTGACAGGAAAACATGTATTTCCGAAAACAACTTTCTATTGATGAGATTCATTAAATTGTATGGCTTAAGTACTTGCATGATACTAACCATACACTGTTTGTTTAATAAAAGTGTCACGTACTCGGGGTAGTGACTTCTGGGTATCGTACCAAAGTTTACCCCTGGATATTGGAAGCTGCACCGTTTCTTATATTTTTATCTTTAATTTGTTAACTTTTGCCTCTGACACACAATAACAATTTGTGGGACGTGTTGCTGTCTTTGAACAGACCTTGTGTTAAGCAACAACCAGTGCTAGCCTGTGCACTATTCCAAACCTTGCTAATGTCTACCTATGCGCTACTATCCTGTGCACCGCTATCCTGTGCACTATCTGGCTTATTCAGCCTGTGCACTGCCTAACCAGTGCACGTATTTCCGCACAGTCGCCTATGCACCTATTACCCGGTGCGTAAATACAACTTTAATACTCCTGCAACCTTATTCAGGTACGCAGATAGATTCTTATTCAGATTCTATTAATTCTTTTATAAAGTGTAAATAATTACATTTTCCCTTCTTTAAGGCGTCTGGATTATCCATCAAGCGACCCTTGTTCTGACAGCACATCAGCTTATATACTAAGGTTTTGGACCATACCATTTAATTTGGACGATACCATATGTCTTATTCATATGAGTGTTTATAATTACCTAACCCTTAATGCTAAAACGTTTGAATGACGGCCCTTATGTTTACGACTACCGATCGGAATATTTCCGGTTATACTAACCACGACCGGTCCGTTACTGATTCTAAATATTATAAATATCCATAGCAATGTAAACAAAACAAAATCGATAGTAGACAACTGTTCAACTTTCAAACATAACGAGTTCGTATAACAATGTTTCAGCTTGATAAAAGAAATAAGATGAACCCTAGTAAAATAAAACTGATGAACCATGTTCATCACAAAAGTAAGGTTGCAGCTGTCTCAGGAAAGGTTGACCTAAGACAGATTTTGCTGACCTTTTTAATCCTTTTTTTCTAACTACTCAAAAAGTTTTTTATTTTTAATTTTCCGAAATTTAAACATAGAGTGCAACTGATTTGGGTTAATTCAGAAAAAGCTAATCGCGCGTTCTAATTTAGCATCATACGGTTGTTTTGTTCGTTTTTTTATAATGTTTAAACTGGTTTGAATCTTGTTTTGACCCTTCAATGTACGTACCTCATTGATAACAAGAAAATAAAATCGTAATATTATCATTTTTGTCCTTAACATTATGAGTGACAAAACTAAATTACCTTCAAAAACAGCATATTTCCCTGCACTGTCAAGTTCATCTGGAGCGCCATCTGCAAGATACATGTTCCGTACATACAGCATCAGTTTCCGGCGTTCATCTCCATCAGGCATGCGTCGTATCCTTTCAAGGTCGAGCCAACATCGATAACATTTTTCGCCGGCAGTTCCAATTAGAAATTCACGAAAAAGCTGCATGCCAACTGCATTGCCAAGAAGGTTTCTTGTAAATATTCGGTCTTTGGAATCGCATTCTAGATGAAAAAAACCAACAATAAGCATTTTCTTCTTAATGATATGCCATACATTGAAATGCCAATCACCACCAACGTAAGTAATCACCTTCACAAATTTGATACATTACAAATCAAAATAAGTTGTTAAAAATCTTTAAATTATATTGAAACTTACAAAAGAACAGAAAATAAATTATCATGTCACAAGATAGCCATAGAATTCAACACCTCAGTCTTAACATAAGACACGCTCTCTGTTTTTGGTAATTTAAAGTGACCAGAAGAAGGTTGCACAGTAGTGTTCAATTCCAACGGGAAGTGCAAGAAATAGTCCATTTACAATTACTAAATTTGACAATGTGAAAAACTCATCAAATAAAAAAGCACCAATCTCTGTGGTAAAGTAAAGAACAATGCCAGGGACCAACGGGAAGTGCGAAAAATAGTCCATTTACAATTACCAAATTTGACAATGTGAAAAACTCATCAAATAAAAAAGCACCAATCTCTGTGGTAAAGTAAAGAACAATGCCAGGGACCAACGGGAAGTGCAAAAAATAGTCCATTTACAATTACCAAATTTGACAATGTGAAAAACTCATCAAATAAAAAAGCACCAATCTCTGTGGTAAAGTAAAGAACAATGCCAGGGACCAACGGGAAGTGCAAAAAATAGTCCATTTACAATTACCAAATTTGACAATGTGAAAAACTCATCAAATAAAAAAGCACCAATCTCTGTGGTAAAGTAAAGAACAATGCCAGGGACCAACGGGAAGTGCAAAAAATAGTCCATTTACAATTACCAAATTTGACAATGTGAAAAACTCATCAAATAAAAAAGCACCAATCTCTGTGGTAAAGTAAAGAACAATGCCAGGGACGACGCTAATGAGATAGTAAAAATGGAACTATTTTTAAAAACCAAGAAAGAATTGTTCTTTACATTTCTTTACAAATATGTTTCTCAATAGATGCGCGATTTCGCCACACGCGTTTTATATATATAATGTTGCATCAGAATTTTAGGTATTAACTTAGTGCTCCCAATGTATGACGTTCTTTTTACATGTTTATTATACGTAACCGTAACTTCCTAGTACAAAAGGAAGGTCAATTTCAAAACCAATGCGATGGATAGTACGTGTAGCAAAATGCCTATATTTATGTATAGAGAAAATTTAGGAAAACTTAGTATTAGCTTTTCAGGTGACCTTTAAGAAGGAATTTTCAAGAATGCGTGGCTGATTTCTCCATTATGATTCCCACGTCACGTGATTGTTCAGACGATTGACGTTTTTTTTAATATGTGGGTGACATAACCGTGAGATAGATGGTATGTGCTAGGATAGACCGAGGAGTACAACGGCACAAGTTGGCTATACTTGACGACCGGACTTCAGACGGTTAGATTATAAAATTAAATAAATTAAACGAATACATCATGGTCTGTAAGGATCATCGACAACAGTATTTTGCTGAAGACTTTTTTATATGTGTTATTTTTCAATTTTGACAAGTAACATCTGAAATTATATTGACCTTAATGCCATTAATATTCGGTACGGTTGTAAAATCTGTCGAAACGGTAGAAAGCATAAAGGACTCAAACATTTTAATATTTAAGAAAATATATTATGCGGATATTATTTATTGTCATCGGACTAAAAATATCGGTAAATTGTGATTTTTTCTGATACCATGGACTTTTTATTCAAGCAATGTGTTTCCACCTGGACTGATTTATCTCATGATTACTATTTCACTTAGAAAAATACGCACACTTTATACTCTTCCATGACGCAGTTTCATCATAATGATAAAAGTTAGAAGTAAAGTACGAACATACCTTTTAGTTCAAGATGCTGTACTATATCTCGAAGTCTACTACTGAATACATATTCTCGGAAAAGATATGATTTCAAAAATCCTGGATATCTATGTATACGTAACCAGCAAATAACTTCTCGTCGGTCGATATACTGAAAATTGAAACATGTATTTATATTTAAAAAATAAAATCATGCAGAGCATGTATATTCAAGACGATACCGATAGCTTTTTCGCCATTGTATATAAAATAAAAAAACAAAACAAAACAAAACAAAAAACAAAACCATCGAATATTAATCATATTTTTTTTCTATCCACATGTACATACAATGGTTTTGATATTTTTCATCTAAATTTAAAAAAAAAAAAACTGTAGAAGAAAGTCTTCTGTTCAAGCAGTTTGTCGTAAATGTTATGTTTTCCCCCTTAAAAAAACCCGCAGTCTGTTAGGGTTTCTTGGTCTATTTGCAATGATTTACCAATTTAGGAAACAACATTTGTCGTAAATGCATTTCTAAAAGAGGCATTTGCTATTCATACCATTTTTTTACAATGTAAATATGCTATCCTGAACTGTGGATTAGGTGCACGATTTAAGAAATAGATGAACTATCATGTTTGATACTTTCTAAAAGAATTTCACTGTTAAATAAATATGTCAAAATAAAAATGGAGATGTGGTATGATTTCTCCTGATTGCCAATGAGCAACTTTCCATAACAGTTCAAATAACTTTGATTTAGACAACTATGTAGCTCCTTTAACAATGAGCGTAACCAAAACAATACTGGAAGACAGTGTCATGACAAAATGTGTACCCATTCAAACGGAAGAAAAACAACTGTCCAATTTGGGACAAAATTATAATGAAAACAAATTTGACCGAAAGCAACTGCGGCATACGACGGGCACATACATAAATATTTTGTGAGTCCTCAACTCTCTCCTTTTTCAAGACAACGATGACAAATCTCAACAGAAGAAAATAAGAGGGTCTGGATTTGGGGGGGGGGGGGGAGGGGGTGTTATTTTGTAAACATTTAATATTCACCCCTTTTTTCTCTAATCTTAAAAAAATTAACTCTTCAAAAAATTAGACCACGCATTTCTCTAATTTTCATTTTTTTTTTTGCCCGTTCTTCTATAATCTTCATTTTCCACGGGCATTATTTTTTAATCATTTAACCCCATCCAAAAACCTCACATAACGTTACAATAGTTGAAAATGGCCTAATAAATCAGATTAGTTCCAATTTAAGAGTATTTGCAGTTACATAAAAACTAGTTCAAAGCATTAACAACTAACAACAAATTAAAACATGTTCTCCAAGTTCAAATGTACAGATAAAGTAATTTTACTTTGCTTTTAGAAGATTCCAGAATTGGCATGTTTCATTTACAATAATGCATAGTGGTGGATATTTATATATTTAGTGAGAATGACACATGCTATTTAATTACTTACAAATAAGAGTAGATTAAAATAGAAATTAATCAGTAAAACTATACTCCAACGTTATAACTAAACCGAGTTTAAGCCTAATCTAAGTTTATAATAAACCACCTTTATGAATACGGGCCTTATAATTGAAGATGAATTAATTTTAAATTTGGTGTTACATAATAGTCAAATAAAACTTCGGTTGTATACAAAAAATGATAGTTTCATGATATATTCCAAACTCTTTGATGAGAAAACTTGATTAATTTCTGTCATTTGCTCGGCGTGTTTAACGTGTTTTAAAGAGTTTTAGTTAGCCGAATCATTTAAAAAATCAAAGTTTCAAGAACCGTTTCTGGAGTTGAATGTTATATATAGAGTTTACAGAATAGAGTATAATGGGATCAATGCTATAGAAAAACTAGCAAAAGAAGAAAAAGAGAGAATAAAAGGAAAATAAGTATCCAGAATAGAGAAAAATAACTTGAATTTAAAAAATACAGAAATGAATGACCAACTCCCTCTCCCCTCTCCCTCCATCAAGACACTCTGCTATAAAGGAACACTTACATATCTCTCCTTCTTGATTGGTGGCTCGTAATAATACAGAAATGAATGACCCCTCTCTCCCTCCCCCTTCATCATGACAATCTGATATAGGAAACACTTACATATCTCTCCTTCTTGATTGGTGGCTCGTAAGAAAATTCTTTCTCGATGAAGTTATATATCACATGCTGTCCAAATATCTAAAATAAATGGTCAGCAAACAATTAAACATAAATATCGCTTATCAAATGATTTAAAAAAAAATGATGTTTATAAGGGACCCGTATATTTATTACACCAAATCATATTGATTCTATGAACATTCAAACATCTCTTACAAACTGTCAAAATTGTCTTATTTTGTAATATCTGATATAACATATGGACATCAATTCAATGTCTTTAACAATGTTATACAAAGACAGGAAGATACTACTAGTATAAGTCGAAGCAGTGATGTTTGATATCTAATAGTTTAACTTTTACCTACCGGAAGACTTTGATACAAGTTGAAGTAGTCCACGAATGCACGGTCCTCTAGTAAGAGTTCAAAATCTTCTTCGGATATTGTGTCTTCAAAATATTGATTTATAAAAACTAATTAACAAGATAATAAAATAAAAAGTAAAAAAAAAACAAAAAAAACACCGTTAGTGTTCTCAATTGAACTTGTTTCCTATTTTCATGTCGGGGCCTTTTATAGTCGACTATACGGTACAGATTTTTCTTATTGTGAATTTTTTTAAATAAAAAAGAAGATGTGGTATGATTGCCAATGAGACAACTATCCACAAAAGACCAAATTGACACAGACATTAACAACTATAGGTCACCGTACGGCCTTCAACAATGAGCAAAGCCCATACCGCATAGTCAGCTATAATAAGCCCCGATAAGACAATGTAAAACAATTCAAACGAGAAAACTAACGGCCTTATTTATGTGAAAAAATGGCAATCATACTACATTTCCTTATTTTTTATATTATAAATAAAGTTAATACTTTTAAATGTACTTTTAAGTAATATTGAATTGTCGAAATAATAAATTCACCCCATAATTTTTGAATTTATAGTATTTATTATTCAACCAAATAATGTATTTCCGTGATACTGTATGTATGTATTGGGAATTATTCAACTGAATTGCAATTGTATAGTGAGTGTTATAATCTACTTCAACTTTTTCAGTTAGCACCAGGGATTAAAGAAAACATTATATATACATAAGCAAGTAAGTATATATAAATAATATCAATAGTCGGGATATATATACAATTACTACTAAACATGAGCTTTAGAAAGCGTTGGCAACAGGTTACAAACAATATGCAAAACATCACAAGTAAAGATTCACATATGACTAACGCACACGAAAATCAGAAATATTAAGCACGCATAATTATCGAATAATATAGCACATATAAGCATTCAAATGAAATAAAACCTTTTAATGGTAGTATCAGAAGCATGTTAGAACTTCCATTACTTAAGTAGGTATCTCAATATGGTTTTGATTACTTATAAGGAATATGTATTCATAAATATGGGAACCAAGACCAATTTTTACAACTAGACTTTCTTTTACTTCAAATGACCCTCTACCTTTAACTTGGATTAAAAATCCCAAATTTTAAGTGCATGCAAAATAAAGGTTATTCACACTAGAAAACTTGGGTAGGTATATATATTTCGTAAGTCTAATGTTTGGTCAAATAATAGAGATCATATAAAAAGACAATATAAAAAGGTACACATTGTGTACAAAGTAATAGAATAACCAAACTTCTTGAGGTTTGTTTTCGACAATTAACGTACCGTTGTAGGACATGTCCATGTTTAAAACATCCGCTCTGATACTTTCTGCATGGCTACTTTCTTAACGACGTCGTTGTCGGGCAATCCTGAGTAAGATTATGACGTTAGCGTCTCTTGTATATCATAAAACGTAAACTATGATGTTTTGAACACCGGATGTTTTATCTATATCAATTGTAGAAATAAGATAATAGCATCAAACTTTGTATGATTTCTTTCACCAAACATTTACAGGAAAACAATTAAAAAGCTTAAAATCATTTTTCCTGACTTGGTACAGGTATTTTATTACATAGAAAGTGTTGGATTAAAACTGGTTTGATAACTAGCTAAACCTCTCACTTGTATGACAGTCTCATATAATTCCATTATATTGACACCAATGTGTAAAAAAAAACCCACACCAACAGACATAAAATGTAAATTTCTATTGTAAATTAACGAGAGCTAGGTCGTCCAGTTCGAAAGGTTGTTACTTTTTCGGAATGAATAACTTTTATACAAAAATACGCGAATTGTTTAAGAAATGTAGAGTTTTCATGACAAGTGTGTCTTCATTTCAACAGAAGCCTACGTAATTGGTACGGGCGTATTCATGTATATTTAGTAAATCCATCAATATGAAAATAGAAGATTTGGTAATAATGCCAATGAGACAACTCTCCACAAGAGACCAAGCGACACAGAAATTAACATTTATAGTTCACAGTACGGCCTTCAACTATGATAATTTCCTATACCCTATACTAAGCTGTAAAAGTCCCGAAATGACAAATGTAAAACAATTCAAATGAGAAAACTTACGACCTTATTTTTGTACAAAATAATGAACGAATAACAAAGATCAACACAGCATCAAACGACAACCACTGAATTACCGGCTCCTCACTTGGTCCAGACACATACAACATGTGGCGGGGTTAAACATGTTAACGTGTGACCAACCCTCCCCTACCCTGGAACAAAGGTGTAACAGTCAACATAAGAACAAAATATGAAAATTAGTTGAAAAGGGCTTAACTCATCAGATGGATACAAAAAATGAATACATCTGATAAGCAGCTTGGACGTGTCTAGCCTAAGGTACTTGTACCCCCCCCCCCCCCTCACAAAAAAAAAGAATACCAACAGAACAAAGCACACATTTTCTTTGTTGTTAATTTATACTAGATATGTATAAATATATATGAATATTTGTAAACATATATATGCAGTAAACGGCGGGAACATTTCTATGTTGGTTATGAACCTATGACCCCTTTCTTAAAATCATTGAACCTTTTGTGAATATGATGGAACATTGTAAATCTTTAATAGGTCAATAATCATTTATCTCTTAAATGAAAAAATAAAATCTACAATTCACCGAATCACAGAATCACGTCAAATTAAGGAAGACAATTAATACTCTTTCCAACTGATGTTTATCGTTTGTTCTTATGTTGTGATGTTACACCACCTTTCCGTGTTAAGAGAGGATTCAGCATACACAAAGAATGTTACCCCATCCCCAGGTTTCCTTGTGTGCCTCCTGTCCCAAGGCAGATGCCTATTCAGTGGTTTTCGGTGGTTGCTGTCAACAATATTTGTTATAAGTTTTTTGTTTCATTTGAATTGTTTCATATTTTGTCGCATGGAGCATACGGGTTTTGGTCATTGTTGAAGGCCGTACTAATTCTTACAGTTGTTTACATCCTTGCCGTTTGGTCTCTGGTTGATAGTTGTCTCATTGGCAAACTTACTATTATTTTAAAGAAGCCAATGAAACAATATTAACATTTTTCTTCTTCTGTCAAACAAGATATTTTGTTTGAAAGACCGAATATAGCAATTTCAATTATAAAAGTTTAACAGTAACTTTTCTTCAAATGTGAAGCATTTTTTGGAATGGGGGGGGGGGGGGGGGGGGGGGGTTATAAACTTTTGTACTTACTAGTATCACCGTTGATTTATTGTTCACAGACTACTACAATGTATGCTGGTAATCGTTGGAATGGTGATACATTGTGATACATTTACTTTAGTTGACTCTAAGGGATTATCATATCATATAGAATGTTGTTCATTGTTAAGCAATGTATGATGCTATTAAGACACTTTTCTTTTCCCTCACAATCTCTGCAAGTCGATTGCCTCGTTGGACACATACACTTTTTGCAAAAATACGTTTTTACAAATTAACCCTAAAATTCTGATAGAACAGATTTTTTGTTTGTGGATCCTAGAATAGTTATTCAATTGTAGGTCCATCGAATTATTATTATTCCATAGTAGGTTTTGTTCTTATACCATATATATATTTATATTCAGTGATTTGGTTTTCATATCTATAAAACAATTGTGGTTTCTTTCAATTTTAGTTGAATTGATAAAAATATATTTTAAATAGAAACGCAAGCCCTGGAAGAAAATATGGACTGGTTTATCTATTTTTCATTTAAAGTCATATGAAATCTCAAATTTAAAAAAATGATGCACATGTTTTTTTTTATAACAAAATGGATAGTTTTCATTATTAAACTTGTGTATATATAAAATTGAGAATGGAAATGGGGAATGTGCCAAAGAGACAACAACCCGACCATAGAAAAAAACAACAGCAGAAGGTCACCAACAGGTCTTCAATGTAGCGAGAAATTCCCGCACCCGGAGGCGTCCTTCAACTGGCCCCTAAACAAATATATACTAGTTCAGTGATAATGAACGCCATACTAATTTCCAAATTGTACACAAGAAACTAAAATTAAAATAATACAAGACTAACAAAGGCCAGAGGCTGCTGACTTTGGACAGGCGCAAAAATGCGGCGGGGTTAAACATGTTTGTGAGATCTCAACCCTCCCCCTATACCTCTAGCCAATGTAGAAAAGTAAACGCATAACAATAAGCACATTAAAATTCATTTCAAGAGAAGTCCGAGTCTGATGTCAGAAGATGTAACCAAAGAAAATAAACAAAGTGACAATAATACATAAATAACAACAGACTACTAGCAGTTAACTGACATGCAAGCTCCAGACTTCAGTTAAACTGACTGAAAGGTTATGATTTCATCATATGAACATCAGGCACAATCCTTCCCGTAAGGGGTTTAGTATCATACCATCATAACATATATGAGAAGAACATAACCCGTGTCATGCCAACAACTGGTTTTTGAATACATGTGTTTAGTTCCGATGCAAAGACCCTATAAGTGAATCAATATTAACGCCAAAATATGCAATCTTTAATTACCTAACAACAGTCTCGTAACTATATCCCTTCTTAATAAGTCTATTCAAAGGTTTTGTTAGTTTTTGAGGTGAATACTGACACCTTTGTGCTTTATAAAGAATATTAATTTTTCCATAAAAAATTGGATGTGAAATACCTGAACGTATAAGAAGTCTGCATGTTGAGCTATATTTACGAATGATGTCCTTATACCGATGATAAAATTTAGTAAATGTTTTGACTAGTTTGTGATATCGAAAACCCTGGTGTAATAATTTTTCAGTAATACATAAATTTCTCTCGTTAAAATCTAAAACATTGTTACATACACGAGCTAATCGTACAAGTTGAGATATATAAACACCGTAAGATGGTGACAAGGGAACGTCACCATCTAAAAATGGATAATTAACGATAGGAAATAAAAAATCATCTCTTTTATCATAAATTTTAGTATTCAGCTTTCCGTTAGTGATATAGATATCAAGATCGAGGAAAGGGCAGTGGTCATTGTTAGTATTAGCTTTATTTAAAGTAAGTTCAACAGGATAAATTTCTGTAATATACATACTGAAGTCGTCATTATTGAGAGCCAAAATATCATCCAAATATCTAAAAGTATTATTAAATTTGTTTATAAGATGTTGTTTCGATGGGTCTTTGCTTTTTTTTTCCATAAATTGTAACTCATAGCAATACAAAAACAGGTCCGCAATAAGTGGTGCACAGTTAGTCCCCATTTGAATTCCGATAATCTGACGATATACGGAATCCCCAAAGCGAACAAAAATGTTATCTAGTAAAAATTCAAGGGCATATATAGTATCAAAGCATGTCCAATTGACATAGTTTTTTTGTTTATTGCTACTAAAAAATGACCTAAAAGAGTTTGAACATATATATTCACATTCTGACTTTTTAAATGCCGATTTAATTAGGTGTGTGAATTTTTTCTTAACGAGAATGTGAGGCAATGTGGTATACAGGGTAGAAAAATCAAAACTTTGAACAGATTTAAAATCACCAATATAAGCATGCAATTTATCAAGTACCTTTTTAAAGACAATTCTTTAAATTGTCCACATTTAGAAGAAGTTAACTTTTTTTAATTGCTTGCTTACAGGAAGCAATTTGCCGATATATTTTCCGTATGCAAAGTGACCATAGTGTGAACCTCTTGTAAAAATCCGGTGATCGAAATACGCATGAATCTGTCACTGAAATAAACTTTTATCTGATTTTATCGCTATTTTGTGCATTTTTCCTTTGATCTTAAATTGTGATTATTTTTCATATCATGCTACTTGTTTGAGATGGAAAATTATCACTAGAAACTAAGGAGGCACGTGGCGTTGCTAATGAAATTGACATGAAATTGACACCGTCGTCATAGGTAAAATAAACAGATTATCATTGGTCATCTCAACTCGATTGCTTTTCTCGCTTTCGCCGTACCGACTTAAGCGAGAAAATCAATCTCGTTGAGATGATCAACGATAATCTATAAGTACATGTTAAACACGTGCTCAATAGCCATGCTTTTTTGTTGATTGTTTACTATAAGGTGACAATCGGTAAACGTCGGAGTCAAAACACAACATTTAATGAGCTGCCATATTTGTTAAATCATAACAGAGAGAAAAAAAAATTGACGATTATATGATATATTTGCGTAAAAAAAATGAAAAAATCGTTCACAGAAGACTAAGTTTATGATATATATATGTTACAGGCATTTTCTAAATTTAGGCATTTTGTAAAATGACTGAAATTTTTAGGCATTTTCTAAAATGCCTGGATGATTTAGGCATTTTACAAATTGACTATTATTTTCAGGCATTTTATAAAATGCCTGAAAAAATTGTTAGGCATTTTACAAAATGCCTAAAAGACTAAAACTGAATGGAATGTACTCAAAATTAAACGACTAGAAATATCGGGGCCTATTATAGCTGACTATGCGGTATGGGCTTTGCTCATTGTTGAAGGCCGTACGGTGACCTATAGTTGTTAATGTCTGTGTGATTTTGGTCTTTTGTGGATAGTTGTCTCATTGGCAATCATACCACATCTTTTTTTTTTTTATATTAGTAGCAGAAAAAAAGACAGAAAAACAAAAAGGCTCAATGTTTTGTCAATGAATTGGTGCATGCTAAATTTCAAGTGGCAAATATTTCATTCATATTTAATAGGCCTATGAGGCAACTTAATGAGATTTGTCTCATTGGCAATCATACCGCATCTTCTTATTTCTTATTAATGTTATTAGAAGTTGTCAACTCAATTTTTATATGTGAGCATGTACTTTTTTACTTGACCATTTGTTAAAATGAGTTAAAATCTTTGTTCTGGTGTAAGAACAGCATACCCTTCTGCCATGATGAAAAAAAGATCATTAATGAAATACAGAGTGAATACTTACTCAAAATTGTTGCTCTATGGAGTGTCTAATTATAGATACTAAAACTAGTAAAACATAAAAACTTAACCTGCAGGCTAGATTTATAAAGAATAATCTTAAATTTATTTTAATCAACACTTTTTTGTAGGTTTACAATATATTTCTATCATCTAATTCATGTATTGCATATTTACACAATTTGCCTGAAACAGACCAGGCATTTTGTGTAATTTTCATTAAAAATTTCAGGCATTTTACAAAATGACTAGGGTTTTTTAGGCATTTTACAAAATGCCTGTCAACTTTAGGCATTTTAGAAAATGCCCAAACATTCAGTCATTTTAGAAAATGCCTAAATTTAGAAAATGCCTGTAACATATACATGCATTGGTTCAAGAATTGGATAAGCATTATTTTTCACCAGTAACTCGTTTCATATGACTTTAAAGGTTGGTAGTTTGTTACAACACGGAAATAAAAAATCTCGTGAAACTGAAATCATATTTTTGTCGTCAAGTTAAGTTCTCTGTCGACTGTCTCGTGATATTAAGATAGTATCATGTCAATTGTGTTAGCATCAGTATAGTTGTACGTCATTTTGTCTCTGATGAAAAAAAATGTTTTATTGGCATTCATACCAAATATTCACATGCCATACTATTATATGACGACTACGTCACACGTTTACAATTGTTGATAGTTGATAGAAAAGAAATAGCAGAATTTCTCAGTATTGCCAGACTCTCAAATCGTACTTTCGTGTTAATTTGACCTGTTGACACAATTTGTAATGCATTTGTGTAATTCAATGTTTTTTTTAATTTTTTGTGTTATATCTCGTCTCACTATTTATGATATGTACAGTACCAGCTTTGATAAGTATTAAGTATGACGATATATTTTCATTCTGTACGTGTCGTGTACTGTGAATACAAAAAAAATTAATTTTGTAAA
The DNA here is from genome assembly GCF_963676685.1 of Mytilus edulis. Taxonomy (NCBI): domain Eukaryota; kingdom Metazoa; phylum Mollusca; class Bivalvia; order Mytilida; family Mytilidae; genus Mytilus; species Mytilus edulis. Next base: position 24,023,532 of record NC_092348.1, on the reverse strand, counting down.
AAATGTTTCCGTTCTCCTCCACAACAATTTTTTTTTATATCAAATTGTTATTATATATTTAGATATAAGAAGATGTGGTACGAATGTCAATGAGACAAAACGTGAATGTAAGCAATTAATAATAGGCAACCATACCGTAAAATAAAACCATACCGTATAGCCGACATGAAAAATAAAACCATTCAATTTAGAAAACCAATGGCCTTATTTATAACAAAACAATTTACGAAAAACAAATATGGCAGACGTTAACCAGCGAAAATCTCTGATCAACAGGCTCCTGACATGGGAAGGGCACATAAAGACCCAGAAGAATGTTTGTTTACTCAAGTGTGTGGTGTAAATGGACTTTAGTCTAATAACAGACATTTTAGACTTATTTCAATAAATGTGTGTAGAATATCAGACTGTTTGTTAAAATTACTTTTGGAATATCTACGGCTGTAGTTAAAGACTCATCGGGCTTATAATTCAAAATAGGTATGTGACGGTGAATCAAAAAAAAGAATAAAAAAAGTATGTTTATTATGTTGGATGTATATTCATTCGGTTCCAAATAAGTGTTGATCCATGTCCTCTTGTACTGCTGCAGACACAAGGTCATCTATTTTTCTTAGTCGACTCGGTGATTTGGACGATCGCTCCACCAGTTCATCTACAAGTTTCTCTTTGCCTTCCGGTGGTGAAAGCGAGCCCCGTGACTTGCTTGGCTTAACGTTTTGTGACGACAGTCTTGAATCAGTTTCCTCTGTTAGTGCATCCATTTTCTTCCTTGATTTTGTTTTCAGTTTATTTTTTTCCTTATCCTTTGTTTTTTCTTTCTTGTGTGAAGAATCACTCATTTTAGAATCACTTCCGGTAACAGTTTTATGGGAACCTTTTTCCATTAGACTCGTTCGTCTTGATGCTATGCTTCCTTTTCGGTCTCGTCTTGGTACGTTTTTAGGTTGAGGAAGTAAAATTCGCATGCCATCAACAAGTGAAAAATTTATTATCCACTGATCGTCATCTACAAATAGACAATGGTGCTTTTTAAACTCTGTCTTTTACGAACAACTTGAATTGAAGTGATATATTTCTTATATTAACAGAACTTTGTTATCACAGTCATATTACAGAATCATAATAGGCTTAAGAAACGGAAACATGTACGAAATCATGCGTAATCTGTAATTACGACACCAAATTACACTTAAAATAAGTATACCAATAACAGGAAAAGTAAAATTCCGTGTTTTAACTCTTAATGCTTTACTTAAGGTACGACAGTTACTTTTGTTATTCGATGGAAACATCTCACACACTGCAGGTTTGCAACTAGATGCCAGGTTGAAGATTTTGTCCATGTGTGTTCGCATTTGCTAAGAGGTTTGAGTGGATTAAGCTTTATTAGGAAATTTACTGAACAAATACTAGTACCAGGATGCAGGTCGATCAACAAACGCCTAAACTCTTCTACCCATGTGACCAAAATGAGTCATTACGTGGCATAACCGTAGGACATGAAGGTTTATTATTTACCAATTCTTGAATAAAACTTCCACGTCTGATTTCATTATATAAATAACAGAGTGATAGAGCAGATTTGTAACCCGAGAAAACACTGTCTACCGAGGCGAAGCCAAGGTTAACAATGTTTTTTCGAGGGGTGCCAATCTGCCCTATATCACCCTCTCAGCCATGTGTTATATAATTTATTATACTGAATATCCTATCATTATTGTCTTTTACTGTTTAATTTTAAATTTATTTTTAGTATTTTACTACGACGTCGCGTACATAACGTTAAAAAAATCAACATATTAAAGTCAAGCAAGGTTTTTTTTCTATTTTATTTTGAGCCAATGAAATTTTTTTGGACCGAAACATGGAATTTAAACATTGTCTTTATTTGTTTGGTGTAAATTCAATATATTGTCCTTTAAATTATCGATTTTTGATTAGTCTGCATTAGAGGGTGACATTCAAAAAAATGTTTCCCGCTCAGCCATGGGATAGAGAAAATTGTTTCCCTCGTATTAGCCAATAAAAATGTTACAATTGTCCGTGAAGTATAATAATACGCAGTGGTTCACATCAGGGGAAATTACTGGCGTAAGCACAATATGTAATGGAAGTTCAAACGGATTTAATCATAACCCTAAAATACTGTTAATTGAATAAGCAAACATAGATATAAATTGAATAGCCTTTCAAATTTGTCTCTTACATCTTTCAACAATTTCAACATGACATTGTTTTAATTGTGCAAGATTCGACATGAAAAAATCAATTAAAAAAGGGACATATCTGCCATAATGTAACTTTACCTGACGATCAAGAAAAACAAAATGAAACTTTACCTGATCAACAAATAAACCAATTCTAATATTCTAGGAGTGTATATAGATAGGATATATATAGAACATCGGAAGTCCCCCTCTCTCGACATATCCCCTTATTTATTTATAATAAGATTTACCAATAATATAACCGGAGACAAACTGTGTGGCGACTTTTATTTGAGATGCTCTAACTCGAAGATAGTCCGGAACCTCTTCATATTTGTGTGGGGTGTGTGGTCTTTCCCTTGATTTTTCTTCTTCTTCTATCATTTCCATTAATTCGGCTGCAGTATGATTTTTCATCCAATCCTTCTGACATCTTAGGGTAATGTAAATATAAACAGATAAAAAATTAAATATAAAAAATATAAACAGATAAAAAGTTAAATATAAACAGATAAAAAGTTAAATATAAACAGATAAAAAGTTAAATATAAACAGATAAAATTTTTAAATATATTTAAAACAGATAAAAAAGTTAAATATAAACAGATAAATCAATCTTATCCTTACACACACACCCGTTTCAAATTGTATTTATATAATATGACATAAAAGGTTCAAGAAGGACAACTTTGATTTAGTTGTCAGTATAACGACTAATTAATGATTTGTGGACAATAATGTGACATAAAGTATTTAATTTGAATGTCGTTTGGTCTCTGGAGGAGAGTCTTCTATTTATTTCTATCTAACCACATCTTCTAATTTTATATTGTTTGTCATTGCTTCATTTCTTGTGACAACCGCATTGTTTGATGTTTGATGTTTTTTTTTGTTGTTGGTAAAATGTCTTTTGGAAGAATGTTTGCCGTATCTAAATGTTGCAGAGGAAATGCAAGTTGGGTCAAGTTTAGCCACCACATACAAAAGTGCGTGCGTAAAAACCCTTAATGCCTAGCTATAGAGAGAAGACTGTCTTTGTTTACAATGTGCGCATGATCGCATAAATGAATACTCACTGTCTCCAGTAATGATAGATTAGCGGGAATATTATGAGGAGTGCATCATGAAACAGTCCCCTGGTCGGTCCATCTTTTTCTAGTGAGTAAGACATATGTGATGCTAAGTCAGTGGAAATATTCAGCTAAAAATACATTAAATGAGTACAGCTTGATGTTCACTACGGACAGCTTGATTATATATGATGTTTTATTTCCTTATTCGATCTCAGTGGGAAAAAAACCACCCATGTAATTCAAATTCGTTATAACGTAAAGTCATGTGTCTGTTGTTTTTACAAAAAGGATAAAAACAAACGAGAGTAACAAATTCCAAGTCTGCTGCTCGTTGAAGTATTTCTTCTCTCTCAATTGTCGATTTAGGGCAAAAATTGTACGCCGCTATTCAAAAGTAATAAATCGATTGAGAGGAAAAAAATCAGGGTTACAAACTAAAACCCAGGAAAACACATCAACTATAAGAGGAAAATAAAGGGACAACAGAAACACTGAAGGGCAATAAAAACCAGACTATATGATAACAACTGCCAAATTCATGTTTTGGTATCTGGAATTAACATTTGCGTGATAAAGATTACAAAACGAAAATATAAAATGATCGATGTAGCATTTACATTACAAATTGAAAAAAAAAAAGAAATTGGTTAAAATCGTCATTTTAGTCCAATAACTTCTCTTGGGACAAATTTGCTCTGTAAGATTTCTCTTTCTAGTATAGTTGTCGTGGTATAATAACATAATGCCATATATTCTACCATTACATGACCACCAACACTAAACTGATTTGTTTATGTTGGCTGACTCGTGGATTCAGCTAGATAACCTAAAATGATTGTTGTTTAGTTTTATTAAAAATGGCATAGTAGTTTAAACAAAGATTATATGAGTAAAATTAATGAACGACAAATCCCGATGAACGCCAAGTGACTAAAACAGTACACGCTTGTTTTGTTGCAATGATGAGCATAAACAAAGTCGGTACTGAACATAGCATTTAAATCTATCATAATGGCGATACTATTTTATATGTATCAATTTACAAACCCTGGATTCATATAAAAAAACTTAGTTGTCGAACATATTGGAGATTAACAAAATTGTTCTTTAAATGTAACCTTACCTGATTTTTTGGAAGTATATCAGAAGATACATAATAATTTACAATTGTTCTTGCTTTCTCGTATAAAAAGTCCTGGTTTTCACGGGAAACGTGGCTAAGACTACGCATGTAATCCACCATTTCAACATATCTGTTAAAAAGTATAAAAATTAATTAAGATATAAAAGAGACAGATTACACGTAATGTCTTTATATACTAAACCCACATTTTTTTGTCGGCTATAAAAGGCCTCAACATGACAAAACGCAAAATAGTTCAAACGTAAAAACAAACCGTCTAATTCATGACAATACAATAACGGAAAAACAAATGTCTCAGACAGCCACCAACAGTTTACACTAAAAACAAACTCCTGGCTGAGACCAGATAAACACATGAAGAATACGACAAGACAATGACACAGAGCCGTTTTGGAAGTATATTAAATACAAACGACATGACTCAGGAGGAATATCACCATTAAAAAAGAGGACCAATCTTGTCAGTGATAGTAAAGGGAAAGCCAAACTTCTACTAGAACAATTCAAGTCCGTATTCACGACAACATCAGACACTAACCTACTAACAACGAGAATACGAGCTAAAATCAACATAACACCAATAACGATTGACCAAAAGGGACTTGAAAAACTATTAAAAACACCGACCCAAACAAAGCCTCTGGACCAGACAACATCCTAAACCGCATAGTAATGAAATGTGCTGAACAAGAAGCACCCATTCTGCAGGTTATAATGTAATTATCGCTAGACACAGGTGAACTACCAAAAAGACTGGAGAGACACGGACATATCCAATATCTTTAAAAAAAGGAGACAAACTACAGAACTACAGGCCTGTATCCTTAACATCTGTCATAAGCAAAATTCTAGAACATATAGTATGCAGGCATATTCTAAAACATCTGGAAAAAACAAGATCCTAACCAACTAAAACAACGGCTTCAGGTCAGGATACTCATACGAAACCCAACTCATAACTACCATCGACGACTTCCTACAAGAACATGACAAGGGAAATCAAATCGACGTATGCATATTAGATTTCTCAACAGCTTTCGATACAGTACCACACAACAAATTATTACATAAGCTAGATCAATATGGAATTATAGGAAACACACACAAATGGCTCAAAAACTTCCTAACGGCCAGACCAATGCGGACCATCGTGGAAGGCGAATCATCTGTCGAAACAACAGTGTACTCTGGGGTTCCCCAGAGCACCGTCTTAGTAAATATCCTGTTTCTGTGCCACATAAATGACCTTCCAAACAGCGTAACATCACCAGGGAGACTTTTTGCCGACGATTGCCTACTGTACAGAACAATAAAATGGCCAAGACCAACAAAAACTACAAACAGATTTGGAACAACTAGAAATCTGGGCCAACAAATGGAGGATGCGATTCAATGTCAAAAAGTGCTATGTCTTATCCATAAACAAAAAAGCAGACGAATTTTATACGCTTAATAAGCATATCCTACAATAGGTACAAGTGAACCCATACTTAGGACTACAAATGTCAAGCGATATGAAATGGAGTATACACATAAACAACATCAGCAAGAAAACCAACGCCACATTGGGCTTTCGTATGGGGAACTTGAGCAATGTACCATAGGCATGAGAAAAGTAGCATACATATCCCTAGTAAGATCGACAATGGAATATGGAACAAGAATCTGGAACCCATATATAAAAGGGGATATACACAAACTGGATCGTATCCAAAACAGAGGCATACGATTCCTAAAGAAAAATAAATTACAGGAATCGATAAACAGGGTTCATTACCAATATGAGACGCCAGCTTGAAATGGAGACTCTAGAGGAAAGAAGACACAGCCTCCGTCTTATCCTGATTTGCAAGGCTCTACCAGCCGACAAATTTGTCACACCAGTACGACCTTAACGAACTATTAAATCCAAGGTATATTCAAACTGTGAAACTGACAATATTATTGAATTACAAGTGATCAATAACACCAGAGGGCTTAAAGTACCAAACAGCAACAAGCCCCAGTATAAACATTCATAATGATTTTTCGTAGAAAAAAACTATTCACTGGAACCAACTATCAGATAAAGTTGTGCATGCAGGTTCTGTAGAGGTATTTAAGACCGCCCTACTAGAACACCGCCCATAACAACGGCGTTCTTCTCAACCGTGTATAAAAGCCTTCACAGGATTCTACACGTACCAAAAACAGACACAGATTAGCCAACCTCGGACAGTTGTATAACAATAGAGGCAACAGTAGTATACCGCTGTTCAAAACTCATAAATCCATGGACAAAAAACAAAATCGGGGTAACAACACTCTGTACAAACCCGTTGGAAATAGACTCGCTTCTAAGATTGGAATGAAGAACAAAAAGAAACAACTGTTTCAAAGTAAATTACAAATGATCAAATAAACCTGTTTTCCAAGACTACAGTAACATTTAAGGATGTATTTGATTCTTATAAGTTGACTTAACAAATATTGATAGGTACATGTACTAGCACTTGAAAACATAACATGTAATTAAAAAAAAAGTAAAATCACAAAAAGTGTGAACTCCCGAGGAAAATTCAAAACGGAAAGTCCCTAATCAAATAGCAAAACCAAAAGCCCAAACACATAACGGAGAAATATATATATACAAATTAAGTTTATAAATAACACAGCATTACACGAGAGTTTTGATTATACGCTAGTTATTACAAATGCCGATTTCACACATTTCTCCAACTTTACACGTAAAGCAAATGTCAACCAGAACACACCCGCGAAATCGCGGGCATTTAAAGCGTAGTTGAAAGTATATAGATTGTTGTAGGCCGGGGTTGTACATAGAATGAATTTTCGTAAGATTTTATGAGTGGAGAATTTCAGGAAAGGTATCAAATGTCTAAGCCTGCGGGTACCGTGGTGACAGGACATTTTTAATCCCTCTAATTAAGTCCTGGTATCTATGATGAGTTTATTTATTTGTCATTTTCTCTTTTTTATATACTATGAACAAGGTGTATTTGCTTTTTACAAACAATTTTAAGTTAACTATCCACGGCGGTCACTAATATATTATATAGAGACTCTCTAATCTATCGCCGTGGATAGTAAACTTGAAATTGATAGTAAATAGCAAATACACTTTATCTAGAGTAAATGTATGATCATAGTATACATAAAAACGCGAAAATAAATTGTCCTTTTACCAAGTACATGTATGTGTAATTTTAAAACGGTCATAAACGGAAGTCCTGTCTATAACTTAAAAGTCCGTCAAATGACGGAAACAATATCCGGACGCCTTTTTTCCGTTTTCCTTTCAAAATAACCCAAACTGAATAATCATAAGCGAGGATGACAAAATTCTGCGACTATGCATGGTATTTATAGGACACAGAGGCATAATGACTAATTTATTGTGGAAGGAAGAGAAGCGACACACAAAACGAGGTCTTCTGATTTAAAAGTATAGTTAAGATCTAACCTTGCAACTTCACACCAAAATTTCAGATCCATTGGTAATTTGTCCATATATACAAGCCGATTTTTCAACACAATTCTCGTTTGGAACTGAGTATTTGATCCAGTAGTGACAGTTTTATCTGTAAAACAAAATTCAATAGTATCGGTGTCTCATGGTTCGTCAATTATTTAACGTCAGCAACATTTGTCCAACGTAATAAAAACAAATGTTTCACTTTTAAAAGATCCAGTACTTTCAATCCCCTGATGTCAGTCACAAAGTGATTTTAAGACGTTGTCAACGAAGTGAAATCAGAATAAAGTGAAAACGAAAAGCACTAGCATTTTCTTTGATGAGTCTTTCTATAAGATTTTATTGGTCATAAGTTTTAATGAAATAAAAATCTTGCGACATGTGAGCAAATTATTTTTTTGGTGTCCTGAATTTCACATTAATTGATAAATAGGAATGCAGATATAAGAGATGGGCAAATGATTCAATAAAACTAGTGGCCTCTTTCGTATCTTTATGCGTCATGTTCATAACCCTTTATAAATTTGAAATAAAAAATAACAGATTTTTTCTCATTGTAGGAACAGAAATAACAGATGTGAAAAATTAACACATAACCATTTACCACAAATGAACTGCAATATTACTACGACAATATCTTACTTGATGGGTTATTATTTAGCTTGCCGATTTGTTTTTTGAATTCTCGGCGAATTTCTTTCCTCATATATAACTCTAGGAGTTGAACCTCTCTTTGGTCTTTCATTGACTTCAGGAAAGTACAAATCGTAGTAAGAAAGCTTGTCCATAGATACAGCTAAAACAAAATCAGTTTAAAAAGTCAGACTAAATAAATGTATTGGTACAACAAAGAGAATGATAATAAACTGGTATTTTGTTGTTGTTATTGAACGGTGACAATGGTTACAAATGTTTCTTGTCGAATACATAAACATTCTTTTAATAATCTGATAAGTTCATATATTGTATGGCAATAACGATGAATGAAAATGGTGTTATTTTCCCGACGCGTCTGCAGAATATTTTTGTGGGTTCGTGTTGCTTAGTCTTTTTCTTTCTATATTTTGTTTTGTGTACCATTGTTTGACTTTTCTTTTAAAGCCATGGCGATGTCAGTTTATTTTCGATTCAAGAGTTTGAGGTCCCTCTGGTATCTTTCGAACCTGTTTTTGCAAGTAATGTTTACGACAGATGCCATTTTCACCAAAACTAAAGTGCATATTCTGAATATATTTAATGACATAATCTGCATATTATCTCGTGTATGTTATAGTTTTATAAAAGATTTATAAAACGAATGAAAATTCTGTTAAAGATATGATGGAATTGTTATTGTAAATTCAAAACGATGCCCATTAAACCTGACAAAATCACACGGTAAGGCTATATGAACCGGCGGAATGAAGGCAAACAGCTGTTATAATCCAACCTTGGTACCGGACTGTTTCGAAGAAAATGGTGGATATAAGATAGTGTATAGCTAGCTAAACATACCACTTGTATGATAGAAGTTTGTATAAATAATATGACCCTAATAATGTATGATGACCCCTACAAGTATTCGGTATATCATCGTTTGGTTGCTATTTTGATGTCGTCTTATTTTTTCATTCGAAATTCGGGTTGTAAACATAAGACCAAAATAATACACCAAGAGCGGTGAAATTGGCGAAAAAATTAAAAGTGTTATTAAAATGTCAGAATTTTTTTTGCTGATATGCGCTAAAGGTAGAAATATATTAGTCTTAAGGAATGATGGAAAGCAATAGGAAACAATATATCAAGGTATCAATTTTTAATCAGCACGGAAAGACAAACTTATCTCAGGTTTGCACTGAAATGTTAAGATTAGAAAATCACAGATGATTAATCTGACATGTTTCAATAGCTTTTTTTAAATTCAGTGTCATCGAGTTCTTGTTATTTCTAAGTATTGAGAATGTGTGTCAAATGTCAATTCTTTTAAAGTATTACATAGGAATAATAAAATACCATGATTTTCCAGATAAAAAAGTTTTTAACATAAAAATAATAAAGCTGTAATTTTACTTCTCTGACGTCATACAACAACAGGCTTTGTCAAGATCTTTAGAGAACTAGTAGACAAATATATTTTTCTTTGTCTATCATATTTTATTCAAATTCAAAAGTTAGTTGAACGGGTCCATCACGGTTGTCCGATACGATGTGTCTGTGTCTCAACTCACAAACGGTATTTTTTTTAGGTCTCAAGATCTTTGAATATCATAATAGTCGTCTTAACTTTATATTATATATTTCGTCTTATTCCTGATTGTTACATTTTTACTGAGTGTGTTTGGAAGGTGATTCGTGCATTGCGTGAGACAGTTTCAATGTACCATGCCTACACACCAGGCCTTGAAGGCATAAAACTTTGCTCAGTGCTTGGAGCACAAAAATCATGCTCGAAACATGAAATCCAGCATTTTGATTGGTTGATTCTTGAGTCTGAGTACAAAAATCGTGCTCGAAAGTTTTATGACCGCAAGTCCCGGTCTCCCTCCTGTGGAGTCTCAGTTTTTGATTTTTTTTTACCTTGATTTTTTTTGTTTTTTACCTTGATTTGTATCATCGTATTCGATTTATGAAATTTAAATATCGGCAAAATACTGTTGTCTAAATTTTTGACGAGATGCACTAGCTTGTTACACTATAATGCCAAAAAAAAGTGCATAATTCTTAAATATCCTGGGCATCACTGAAAAGACATTATTTGTTGAAAAAGCGCAAACAATTTTTTGAATTTTGACGTTTAATTTCAATATATAAATTGGCGAAAACAATTGATAGATCGACAGATGAACACATTAAACACACACAAACAACTCCTCCAAAATATAACATGAAGTTGATTTCAAAAGCTGCACATGAAACACACATATAATGCGAATTACCGTTTGTTTTTGCTTAACTCTTCTAACCCTTGGCTTAGGTTCTTCTTTAACGGTAGGGGCGATGAATTCTGGTTCATAATCTGCATCAGGTGGAAAAGTTTCCAGATATTTAGGATACCTGCAATTACGTAATACAAAAAAAAAATAATTATAATTTTTCGATTAATGAATACAGTAACACCAAATAAAAACCCTCTTGTATTTTGCCTATACCTTTGATGTAAGTATCGTGAATTGTCACAAGGTGTTTCATCCAATATTTCTATCGATCTATGTTTGTCACTATATTTTGCTCGATTTAAATTACACCTCGGAGTTCGATGTCTTTGTCATTTTACTTCTCATAACGTTATGCGTGACTCGACAATGTGATTTGGTGGTCTGCTTCTTGTAGCTTACAATAAATTCATATGATACGATTTCCTTTTGCACAATATTTTGTTTTTAAATAGTCCTGTCCAAAAATCTATAGAAACAAATGTTTATTAATTGTTTTAGTTTAGTCTCTAACGATTTATTTAATAATTGCCAAGTCCGTACGGTAAACCTTGTCTGTGAGAGATGCAATACTAGTTTGAGCACAATTAACTAACTTTTTGTTAACACCGTTTTTGTGTCAATTTAAATGATTCTTTTTTACTTGACAACTGTACATATGCTTATTCAATAGGTTACAGATAAAATGTATTTTGGGTTCATAAGGACTTCTGATAGTGCTCGTAAAATTCTACAAAACCATTCGATATAGCAGTTACAATTCTATATAAGTAACGTACCATTCAGGTTATGTAACTAATCAAAAGAAACATTTATAAGTTAAATAACAGATAACAAAGAGAAATCAACAAGTTGAATAACTGATCCAAAATAAACACCAAAAAGCTATAAAGCCGGTCCTAAATAAAATATTTCAAAGTATATAACATAAATATATGAAACTGTAGATATTGAATCGATGACTACGAAGAATCCTAATAACTTTTGGGAGAAAAGTCTATACCAGTTGAAATTGTCGATGAAATGGGAAATATTGTAAAAGATGAACAATCGGTGTTGGATAAGTGGCGAATATACTTTGAAAATTTATACAACGGAAGCAACAGTGACGAGTTTGATGATGAACATTACGATCGTGTAAAGTCTCATAAGTGCCAATTAGAATCTAATATGGAGGACCCGCTATTTGCTCCGAATGAATATTTGAACCGCATCATTACTTTAGATGAAATTAACAGTATCGTTATGCACGCCAAATCAAGCCTGCGAGTGGTTTCGATGAAATTCCATATAGTGTTCTGAAATTCCCTATAGTGATTGAGACATTATTACAGCTGTTTCAGCTCATTTTGGACCCTAGCCTTATACCATCAATTTGTAGGAAAGCTGTTATTTGTCCTATACTAAAGGATACCTCTTCCAATACACGGCTGCCTATGAACTACAGAGGTGTTAGTCTGCTATCGTGTATAAGCAAACTGTATAGTGCTTTCATTAACAAGCGAAATACGCATTATTTAGAAAATCAGGATATACTCGCACACGAACAGAACGGCTTCAGAAAATATCGATCTTGTGAGGATCACATTTACACGCTGAACTGTATTATCCGTAATCAGTCTCTCTTTGTTGCGTTTATTGATCTAATGTTTTGACTTCATAGACAGGGATATGATGCTGTACAAACTACTCATACACAACATTGATGGCAAACTGTACAACTCTGTGAAAAGCATCTATCAGAATTCTGAACCGTGTGTCTGATTAAAAGGCAAACTTACAAACTGGTTTAACTGTAAATCCGGAGTGAAACAGGGGGATAATTGATCCCCTACACTTTTCTCAATATTTATTAATGATCTAGTAAAGGAATTGAACGATTTAAACGTAGGCATAGATTTAGATAATGAGAAAATGTCAGTTTTATTGTATGCGGACGACATAGTTGTATTAGCGAAATCGGAATTCGACCTTCAATGTATGCTAGATAAACTTCACCAATGGTGTAAGCGGTGGTGAGTATTGATTAACACTGAAAAGTCGAAATGTATTCATTTTAGGAAAGGGAAATCCAAACAAACTGAGTTTCATTTCACCGTTGGCAGGACTCAGTTGGAATTAGTTACCAGTACAAATAGTTAGGTGTAACATTTAGCTACAACGGCAGTTTTTTGTCGAATGTGGATCTTCTTGCGAAAGGTGGCGGACGAGCACTTGGGAATATAATTGCTAAAATTCATAATATTAAAGACTTTGGATATAAATCATACAAAAAAATATTTGACTCTTGTATCGTTCCTATACTTGATTATTCGACTGGTGTATGGGATATCGAAAATATCAGTCAATAGACAATATTCAGAACAGAGTTATTCGTTACTATTTAGAAGTACACAGATTTGCACCTATCCTTGCTATACACGGATATATCGACTGGATCCCGAGTCAGTATCGGCGTTGGATCAATATGGTGAGATACTGGAATAGACTCATTCGACTTGACAACAATCGCATCACCAAATTATCATTCAACATTGACTATGATCGCTGTAAAAGTAATACGTGTAGTGGAGTTAAGTACACACTAGACCAGCTTGAACTAGGACATTTTGACGGCGGTCGACTTATCATTGGTTGACACTAACATTTTTCGTCTGTCCTCAGATATCTGGAGGAATTCCGTCCAAAACGTTTCAAAACTACGAACATATAGGAACTTTAAAACAGTCTTTGAAACTGAAAATTACGTAAATTTGAACTTGAGTAAAATTGAGCGGTCATACTTAGCCCAATTTAGAAGAGGAATCTTACCATGAAGAGTGGAAAATAGGAGGATACTCGAACGAAAGTGTAGAAGAAAGACTATGTAAATTTTGTAAAAATCAAGAAACTGAAACTGAATTCCATTTTATGTGTATATTGAATGTCGAATTAACTTTTTTGGTAATCTTTTAATTGAGGAAAACTTCACAGATTTGAATCATGGTGACAAATTGAAATTTTTAATGACTTTCCACATAAGGAAATTAGCAAAATATATAGTTCGTGCATTTCATTTAAGACGTCAGTTGCTGATAACACATTTTTTTTTTGCATATTTAAAGCTCAAATGCTTGTTTACAAATATTTTTATGTTTATATATTTTTGAAATTTACTTACGTCAACAAAAGATTAGAAGGTGATATTCTTGTTTATTTTATTAATTTTTATGTGGCTTATAGGTCAATTTGGCCGGATATATTAATATTTATCATTTTTATATGTTTATAATCTGTACATATTTACACGTGTCACTATACTAAATAAATTACTTACTTCCTTTATAAAATATCACAAATAAACACCAGAATTACTTTTGAACGACATTGTATTGTGTGGGAGTTTCTCACTATGCGATTCTTAAAACCTTAAAGTCAGTATCTGTACACTCTATCCCTCTACACCAACTCTAGAAAAATATGTGTCCATAGAAGCAGCATATGTGTGCTACTTATATTCTATTTTAAAACATATTATTAACACCCGTTTAGTTCAAATAAACCCTTCACAGTAAAAAGTCTGAAGTTTAGATCTGGAGTCAGGAAAATCCTTTTTGGGGACGTATTATGCATGTTATTCTTCGCACGATATAAAAAAGATACCGCTTACAACGTAACTTCCATGTTTAATAATGTCGCAATCAAAGGATTAAATCGTGTAAACTTGAATTTTGAAAAACGGATTTTGCTTCATCAAACAAGATGGTTGTCTCTATAACGGGACTTATTGGTCCGTTTTGCCTTAAAATTAATGTATGTGTTGTCTTATTTTAACAAAGGTTTGCATAGTATTTGCATTATATTTGTAACCGAGAGTTAACCCAGCTAACACATAATATTTTCATGATATTATTGACTGGTTATATATATGTTTTTCAAAAATATTTACCAAAAAATATTTTAAAGACATTTTTTTACATCAGAAATTATGCATTAATGATATTTTAACAATAATATTTCGTCCTAATGTTTGATTGCTAAAATAAACACATTTTTTGGAAATATTTTTTTATAATGAATAATAAATATTCTTTGCTGATGTTTTTAAAACGTTAAATAGACAGTTTTATGAATGAGAACAATTGTATGTCGAGGATATATTTCTTTGCAATATTCAATCAATATCTGATGGACATTTTTATATAACATTTAATATATATAATATAATTTTTAGATGTGTAAAAGTAATATTTATAAAACATTTTTGATTTACATCTATGAAAAGCATAGGTTTGATGTATAATAAAATATCTTTTTGATGTAACATCAATATACTTTTCTTGTCCTAATCAAAAAAATAAAAATGGTAATAACTAATGAATATTTCAATAACATCATAACAATATATTTTTTCGATTTTATTTAGAAAATATTAGTTAAAGACTGTTTCATAATAGTTTTAAGATAATATGTTTAATAGATATTAGTAAGATGTATGCTAGAAATGTTCTCCAAATGTTTGTCAGTGATATTTGAGTGAGGCACATGTTTGATATGAAAAAAGAAATATTTTATAAACATTTTTACATAGTATTTTTAATTGATATTTGTAAGATGTACGACAAATGTTTTTCTTGTGCTTGTTAGTGATATTTGTGTGAAGTCCATGATGTTTGATATGAAAAAGAATTTTTTTTTATATAAGTTTTTAATCAGATTAACATGAATGTCTCCTCATTTTTGATAGAAAAGTCTTAACAATTCTAATCTAACTTAAATGAAAATTCAAATCAAGTCAAAAGAAAAATTATCTAGCGAATAACGATTGTGTTCTAAGAGCATTGAGGACCCAGTAAAAAATCAAAATGATAAAGTCATACCAAATAGGACTCTATAGGACTACGATAATCCGTGCCTAGAACTAGAAAATTCTTTGTATTTTGCCTAATTCAAAGTTTTTTAAACAGTGTTTATAAAAAAATGTCATTGATATTTCATGCCAATAAAGAAATATATGCCAACATTGTGCCAACAATATGCCAATGTATTAGGTACTTTTATACTGCAATCAGCTATTTTACTATACAGATAAAGCTATACGTATAAACGTTAGCTTTATACGTCAATGACCTCAACTCACCTATAAGCCCCGCCTACTTACAACGTCACGTCACAACCATGACAACGTGTAGTAACAATGGTCAAACTTTTATGAATTTAAACCTGTTATGTCTTCAAATTGGTAATTTATATACCATGTTTATCAAATGTTATTAATTAAATTCATTTTCCCTTTCTAATTCCTTAAATTGTCAATGCTTACCGCCCTGACTACGCTCATAGGGAAATACCTCAAAATGGTACCCCAAGGGGGAAATTCCAAACACTTTTTTTAATAATATTTGTTTCATATTTTTATTATTTTTTAATTTTTTTTTATCGATTTCAGTATAAAAACAATATACGTATAGTGTCTTGAAATATGAAATTTATTTGTATTCGGCACGAAACGGGAAAATGCTCGGTAGAACCTCGCATTTTCCCGTTTCTAAGCCTCATACAAATAAATTTCATATTTCAAGACACTATACGTATATTGTCTAAATCTCCCCCTTTATACCACATACTTGAAAATTATATTATTCCAATGTTCTAACAAAAAATGTGCTCTTCCTTCTCTTTATCTAACATTTTCAAATCTGTGTAGTCAGGACTCATTTAAATGTATTTACCTAAATGATTGAATAATTTTATGCACAAACAAAAAATATTTAAAACCAGCCCAAAACAGCAAATACAATTTGAATATACTTTCATTTTTTTCATTTTCTTGTATATCAACACATCATTGACACGAGTGAATTTTCTTACTCTCCAATTGATAGTTGTTAATCTACTGAATATATATATTATAATATGAACCAGTAGAATGTATGAATTGACTTATAATCATTCAATTCAATGCCTCAACTTTTTATTAAAATGACAATAGTTGACAGACTGTATTTAAAAAAAAAACATTAGGTAGACATCAATAAAACATATCCTAGACATTAGAAGAATATTTTGTCCAGATGTTTGAAAGATGTTGTCTGGATATTTTCAATTGAAACTGAATTATATCAAAATTATGTTATTTCAATATAAAATCAAGATATTTAAAAATAATGCTCTTTAAACATTAAGAACAAATATTTCCAGAAAATATGCTATTCATATGAGTACAGCCAGACAAATCACGTCAAAAACATGTTTTTGAATGATATTTTGGTGATATTTTGCAATATATTTTAAAAATATCAATAAAATGTTTTTGTGCTACCTGGGAAGTTTCATCAAAAGGAATTGACAAATATGGACGTGTTTACACCAAATTTAAGTATGAGTACAGACATACAGATGCATCTAGACAAGTTTTAAGGCATGGCAGAGCCTAGATATCTAAATATTATTTAGACTGTTTCAGAAAATGAAAAACTTACTTGGATTGATGTATGCATTTTTTCAAGTCTGCAGAAGATGACAAAATAAACTAACACATGAGTTTCATTTGATACGGTCCACTCAATTACACAGTTTAAATCACACTTGTTTGCAGATGTCTGTTTTTAATCTATTGTCAAGTTAAATCAATATTACTCATAACATTTATTATATGAGGGGAGCTTCTCAAATCTATTTCCCAAATTTGTTTGTTTTGGCATTTTCCGTGGGAATGAAAAAATGAATAGCAAAATCCAGAAAAGTTTTTTGTGAATCATAAAATGCATATAAATTTAAGTATCAAGTTCCTGTCATGCCTTAAACCTTTTCCAGGTGCACATGTTTGATAGTACTCGGAATAAATTTGGGATGTAAATATGGCCACATGAGCAAATAATATAGGTAATGGTGAACCTAAAGGTTTAAAACAGTGAAAAAAAGTATACGTTAAATGAGATTAGTGCATGACGTGACAAACTATGATCAAATCTGGTCCATTCAGAATTAAATTAATGCAATGCAATTGCGACTGTTTCCACTCCTTTATCATACTTTCTTTCAACTAATATCGATAAACACTGTATGTATTAGCTACATATATAACAGGATGAAGTCCTTTACACAATGTAGTTCAATAATTTTTGGAGAATTGTCTACTATACAACAACTTACCATTTTCGTTCCATGGCTCTGAACACACTAGCTTGAGCACATACTAAAACACTTAACGGAACTTTTTCCATGGCAGGAATCTGTTTGATAATATCGTCGCTACAGTCTAACCAAGCACCTTGAGGAAATCACAATGGAATGAATAATTAATAGTTTTAAATTGCTAGATTGGATTACTTCTGAAAGATACCAATGCCTCCTTCATAAAATATCAATAGTTACTCAAGACGGTAAGGAATCCTATATTTATCATTTAATGTAGTGGAAATATAATCTCCTGGAACACGCAATAGCATACATTTGGTTTTATATTTAAAGGGAAGAAGTTATGTGTACTGAACATTTTTTTGCAAAATCTTCTTAATATTAGACAAATTTTTAAGAACTATCTTTTTCAAATGTCATTGAAAAATACCGTCATTTTGCTCACTTTTTATTCCCTTTATTTTTGAAATTCTAAGGCTTTTCTACCTGAGGAATAGATTACCTTAGCTGTATTTGGCAAAACTTTTAGGAATTTTTGATCCTCAATGCTCTTCAACATATTTTGATTCGAGCGTCACTGATGAGTCTTTAATAGAAGAAACGGGCGTCTGGAGTAAGTGTAAAATTTTAGTCCTGGTATCAATCAAGAGTTTATTTACAACCACTGGGTCGATGCCACTGCTGGTAGAGATTTATTTCCCCGAGGGTATCACCAGCCCAGTAGTCAACACTTCTGTGTTGACTTGAGATATCATTGATATGTTCATAACTAATAAATTAACTGTCAACTTCGTACTTTAATTGGCATTTTTTTGATTCAAGCGTCACTGATGAGTCTTTTGTAGACGAAACACGCGTCTGGCGTAAGTGTAAAATTTTAGTCCTGGTACATGTATCTATGATGAGTTTATTCAAATGTCTTAGAAAAATATCATAATTTTGCTCACTTTTTATTCCCTTAATAAAGTCTCTGCTGTAAAATACTTGTCAATTTTGCAAACCCTGGTGTTTAAATACGGGCCGGTGACCCTATAATTTTATTATGGTTCACAAGTAGCAAAAAAAAAAACCCTTATCAAATTGGATTAAAAATTAAAAATTTAAATACGAAGAGAAAGACCATGGTATTGCACAAATAATGCCATTCATCGCGGGATTTAATATATATAATATAAGTATAGTGCAACTCATATGCTCGTACATATAACAAACATACCTTGCTTTGCACTTTTGCTGAAATATTTCCTGATAATGTTACTGATCATATTATTACGCAGGCGACCTGGTGGCATTTCACGGAGTTCCTCAATATTTTTCCAAAAGGCAAGAGGATATATCGTTTTAAAACTTGCCATAAATCTTCTAAAGAAATCTAAATGCAAGGCTGAATTCAGCACTTCCATAAAAGACCTACAAAAGAGGTCAATTGAATATTAATTAAATGAAAAATCTGGCTACTATGTTGACGTTTTCGGATAAGATATATGTTTGCATCTCATGCGAGATTTATTGTGACATTAAGCGATATCAGATTAGTTTCAGCTATCGGTTCACTTACTTCAGACTAAACGTTTATTTACGTCACAATAGTATAGTATTAAAAAAAATGGTATCTGATAATACAAACTTCGTAAATATTAAGGACGCCATCACGAGTTTGTTGACCGTTATAGAATAACCGTCTCACAGATGATATCGGATATGTTCCTTACGTCGTAACAACAATCCCCTTCCCTTTCATGTATGTGACCTACCGGATTCGACTATTTACCGAATTTGTAATAATCAAAACCAGTTTGTTGGTGGGGTTCGTGTTGCTTAGTCTTTAGTTTTCTTTGTGGTGTCATGTGTACTGTTAATCGTCTGTTTGTCTTTTTTTATTTTTAGCCATGGTGTTGTCAGTTTATTTTCGATTTATGAGTTTGACTCTCCCTCTAGTATCTTTCGCCCCTCTTTAAGAGCACATTTTCACGAAGCAAGAATAACGTGCTGTCAGCAGTGCATGTCAGTAAATATCTACGCAACACTATCCATAAGATCTCTGTGAGACTATTTATATTTATTTTCATTAATTCTTGGCTGTGCGAAAAGGGGTCACTCAATAAAATGTTTTCCAAGTTAAAACTGGATTACAAATATTTACCCCTTATCACATAAAACACTAACACAACAAATGTTTTTGTGCTGAAGAATCGTGCC
Organism: Mytilus edulis; assembly: GCF_963676685.1. Classification (NCBI taxonomy): domain Eukaryota; kingdom Metazoa; phylum Mollusca; class Bivalvia; order Mytilida; family Mytilidae; genus Mytilus; species Mytilus edulis. Next base: position 24,003,400 of record NC_092348.1, on the reverse strand, counting down.
TAAATCTATTATGTACAATAATTAGTGCATTTTTTTCCGGATGCGTAGTTTATTTTGTCAACAGAATATAATTCTACGTCAAAAGTGAGCGATTGCAAATTTTAAAGGATATATATATAGAAAACAATGAGATTGAAGATACCATGGACAAATTAAGTAGACAACATATTTATAACGTCATGGGAAGACTAATAAGAAGATGAAAAGACAAACAAATTCACAATACACTTAATAGAAGACCAAAAGACTTAGCAAGACAATTGCAAATACCAAAATAAAACACCCCAAAAAAACCCCTGAGATAATCTAATATGCTACGTCGTCGATATAGTTACATGGCACCCGTCGTGTCACTCAAATATAATTTGGTGATAAATTATATCAAGTGATTAAGCCTCATGAGAGGAAGATAGTTAATTGAATTATATTATTTTACCAATTGTGTAATTTCACGATTGTGGCATTTGACAAAGTGTGAAGTCGTTGGTGCACGCTTAGCAGGAGACGCCTAACCTGTCAGCACACCGGTCTTTCAGTCATACAACTTCATCCTTTACTCGGAGTACATAAAAATGTGATCGGAACAGCAAACCCAATAATTTGAATGGTTAATTTCTGAATCCGTTTAGGAAATTTACTACAATGCGTCAGCCCAAACCTCGCAACTTTTAGTGTTCATGCGACTAGCGATTTCTTCAGATTATGTGCGTTTGCAAATAAAGGCAACAATAGTATACCGCTGTTTAAAGTCATAAATCGATTGAGAGAAAAGAAATCCTATTTACCAACTAAACCGAGAGAAATACATCGAATATAAGAGAAAAACAACGTAACAACAGTAATAGTGAAGTGCAACAAAAACAAACGACAATGCTATAGAAACGAACTTTTAGATAACATACTGTCGTATTCCTGACTTTGTACAAGACATTTAAAGAAAAAAATGTTGGGTTGAACCTAGTTTTATGTCTAGCTAAGATTTGATTTATGAGATTGGGGCATTATATGATGTCACAGTCCAATATATACCATGTGTTGTGAATGCGACTTTGTCGTCATGTCCATATTATCGCAAAACAGTGTTAAAGTTTTTTCCTGTATTTTTGACGTTGTGTGATAGTGACGTGGGAGAGAGAGATGTGTTGCCGGAAAAACAAGATGGTTAAATGTTTGTACTGTCAGAGTGTATGCTGTGCAATTTGTAGTTTATGTAACGTCTGTATAATAGATGTAGTGTGAATAAATCGTGACTGTTAATCACTGTTATTTTCTACAAAGATGGTGTTAAAGTCATATGAAACGAGTGAGTGGTGAAAAATAATGTTTTTCCAATTCTTGAACCAATGCATGTATATATCACAAACTAAGTCCTCTGTGCACGATTTTATCATTATTTACGCAAATATATCGTATAATCGTCAATTTTTTTTCTCTCTGTCTGTTATGATTTAACAAATATGGCTGCTCATTAAATGCCGTGTTTTGAAGCCGAAGTTTACCGATTGTCACCTTATAGTAAATAAATAACAAAAAGCATGGGTATTGAGCACGTGTTTAACATGTACAATCAGATAATTGTTTATTTTAATGACAGATTCATGCGTATTGCGATCACCGGATTTTTACGAGGAGGGTTACGCTCAGGTCACTATGCATACGGAAAATATGTCGGCGAATTGCTTCCTGGAAGCAAGCAATTAAAAATAAGTAAACTTCTTCTAAATGTGGACAAATTAAAGAATTTTCCTCAGAAAAAAGTATATGTACAAAAGTTTTATAATGAAAACTATCCATTTAGTTATAAAAAACAGATGCATATTTTTTTTTAATTTGAGGTTTCATATGACTTTAACTTGTAAATTATGAACGCTCGGAATTCTACGTTCACAACACCATGTATCATCCAGCGCATGTCAATCCAAATATTTGGTCAAAGATTTGTTTCAACCTATGACGTAACGCTATTTGACCTGCGCTGGATAACTCATGGTATTGGATTGTGACATCATAAGCCGCGCGATGACTCATAGTATTGGAGGCTTAGTCTTCAATCGTTGATTAAAAACGGAATGATACTCTGATGTGGGAACTTGGGAAGACTCACCTTCTGATGATTCATGGTAACGGAATTATGACTGAATAAGGTCAACATGGTATGACCAGATGTTGCATGATTTTTGGAATGTTAGCGTCATGATGACTAAAAAAGTCTGGATTTTTTACTTGTCATCTCCGGAAGTGAAGGGGGCAGAGCATGGTCATATATGAGTGCGCTTTCTAGCCTAGCATTTTTTTAAAGTGAAGAAGTGATTTTAAATAAAATAGCAATGTACGATCTAAGATTTTGTATTTTATAGTTTTAAGCAATCATTGCTGATCAATTGTTAGAAAAGGCAATAGGTAAACTTCACTTGTAAATGTCTTCCTAAGACTGTTAATGGTTTTTTTAAAATAATATATAAATAATGAAGTGATTTCAAATAATAGCAAGATTTTGTATTCTATAATTTAAAGCAGTCATTGCTGATCAATTATTGTAAAATATAGAAATATGTAATCTTCACTTGATATTTTATATCATTTTTATTTAAAAATCTATTGATAGAAACTACGTAGTATGGCGAAACCTGTGTAACGTATCAGTTCGACGTTCGTGAATTAATGCATTCTCGGTAATATTTTTTTATAGGTAATATTTTCTATAGTGTACACTAAAAAGTTTTGATTGGTTAAAACGTTCCAAACAATATGGAAATACAACCAATGACGTATCGCTATTTTCATTTTTGTGTACGAACAATGAGATTACCCATAGCTTTTGGATTTTGAAAAGGCGTATTAGTGAATAACACATTGTTTTATTAGTTGTCAACAATATACATTTGTGTTATGTGCTATTAATCACATAAACAGCACAAAGAAAAAGGATATGAATTACTAGTATAAAACTTCACGTTAAAATGCAAGATTTTGATTGGCTAATACGGGGATGATAATTTATTCTATGCTATGGCTCAGCGGGAAACAATTTTTGAATATTACCCTCTCGTATTCCAGACCAACCAAATTGATAATTTAAAGAACAATTGATTGAATTAACACCAATAAATCAAAGACAATGCTCAGGTTCTAAGTTTTTCATAGACTGTCAAAATAAAAAAAAGTACATTTTGCTTTACATATGGCAGTTGCATTTTTCTAACGGTAATGTTGTTCTGTACGTGACGTCACATAATTTCAAAAGTACTTTCAAATCTTAAATTGAAAGACAACAATGATGGAACATTTTAAAAGTATACTAAATCAAATAGAACATAGCTGAGAGGGTGATGAAATAGATAAGTGATAAAGAACAAGGCCACCCTCGGCATCGCCTCAATTGACAAGGTTTCCTCGGGATAACAATCTGATATATCACCCTCTCATGCAGCTATGTGTTAGTTGTATGATAATTACGAGTTATTATAATAACTTATAAGTTTACCTTGGTTTGGTTGGCCTTTCAATTAAGAGGCCGTCTCTTCTGTGAACGAGTCTATTGTTCCGTGGTGGTTCGTTCTCAAGTATCGTTGGTCTGTCTAATAATACCTGTCGTGATACCTTTAGGTTTTCTATATCTATCTTTGGTTTGTTCAGAAGATTGTAAAGGAATGCTAATTGAAAGAAGACGTATAAAAATATTCAAACATGTATCAAAAATTCGTTTATACTTATTTTTTTTAGTATAATACGCATCAAAATGATGGGCACATGTTCAAAATTAATGTTTGATATTTATAAATTTATATAATAGATGTGGTATGATTGAAAATGAGAAATTTTTTAAATAGAGAACAAACGACATAGAAGTTGCAACCATTCTTTCACAGTACGACCTTCACAAAAACGCAACGAAAGTTCAACCCTTACCGCATAGCAAGTTCGTCATTTGTTTACTAGTAACGATATAAATACAGAGAAAGGTTCAAATAAAATTACACGAGAGTTGGTAGATTTTTCACTATAGTTAAATAAATAAAATAGCTTATCACAGTCCAGGCATTATCAGCGTCGTAACAATGTCTGAGGAGAAGTTATCAGGAAGGTCGCAATGTATGAGGAGACAATATCAAGTTTGCTGTCGTCTGCCGTAAACTGTCTTATGAAGGTGGAAAAAGACCTATGATTGATCGATAAACAGATAATCGTGTTTCCTCGTATAGATATCGTTTAATATCAGCCGTTCGACAAAACATGAAGCATTTTAGATCGTTCGCTGCGCGAGCTTGCCAAAAGGTTCACAATGTGTCTCGCGGCTAATATTTAACGATATCAATGTATAGAAACCCAGATAATCTATACTTACGATGTCTTTTAGGATGTACTTTGTTGATGTGTAAACTGCCGTAATCACTGTAGAGCACATCTATGATATCAGCTATCGTCGGTTTTTTGTAAGTAAACATCCCGGGTCTCCCTGAAAATAATAAAATACATCTGTAAACGCCAATTCCGACCTGACAATGTCAAAACATTACATTTCATGGCATGAGACTATTGTGTACCACCAAGTTCACAGTTTTTGAAGGCAGTTTCATTCTGTATTTGATCCGGTGTGATACACACATGTGCATATACAGTATAATAAAAATTGGTAGAAATAGGTTTTGTTCTTATCAATGGGAACAATTAATCTACGCACACATGATGCTTTATACTACGTTTTTAACTTCATCAAATTTTTTGCGGACTCCCCCTTGCAGATATCGTCGGTAATTTTGCGTTATAAAAAGTTTTAAACATTCAATTGAAATAATGTTAATTGTTCAACATATAAGTCACATGCAGACGTTCTTTGTTGAATGTTTTGTTTTTTTTAATTACGCTGTCATTAAGTGGTGTGCAAGACAAATTTTCATGTTTTATCCATATAAAGTGGACACGACTTTTAGAAATTCGAAGTATATTTTTTCAGATCCAAAAGATAATGTTATTTGCGATACTTAATTCATGTACCCGTTTTAAGTTGTCCGTTTTATTGTAGCCGCATTTCAGCAGCGCATGAAAAGAAATTTATGTAGCTCCTATTTAAAAAAATTTACGTTATAATTATTACTAGATTAAATGAATGATTGATTTTTAAATTTGTTCATAAATAAAGATTTTCCCCTTAAGGTAGATTCATGGTATACCGCCATCTTGGTTTGTACAACAACAGTACAAAATCGGTCTAGTTATTTGCCCAAATCAGCAAATTTGGAAACAGATTTGCAATTTATTTGTTAGACTGTTTATTTATATAAAGAAAACTTGCTAATTTATTGTATTATTCAAAATATTTTAACAAATATCAACCATTTTGGTTTTTAAAATCATTTTTTTCAAATGAGCCATTTAAGGGGAGATAACTCTTTTAGCACAAAATTTATACTGGGCTAATAGGGAATTTTTTTATTTTTACTTGTGGCAAGAAAACAAGTTCGGTGACACCATGTTTTCTTTTTATTTTCTTAAAACATATTATAAAACCTATCTTCTCACAATTTATTTCAAAATTCTATCTCATAAAATTTTTTTTATGTACTGTTATGTGTTTTTTCATGAATAAACTAACCAAATTTAGGCAATTTTCAACGACTCATAGCTTGAAAAATAGCACGGTGACCCATACTTTTTATTATATTTTTGAAAAAAGCATAGGAAAATCTTCATTTTGTTAAATTATAAGAAAATTCTGTCTCAAAAAACATTTACTTTTGATCTACCTTAAAAGGAATCTATTGAAATACAGGTTCCCTGTGGTAAAATCGTATTTACCCTTTTGAATGTTTATTGACGGCATCGAGATTATCTCGACCACTAAGGAATATCTGAGTGTTTGGTGAAAATGAATATGTTTCACTTGTGGTAGGTAGCCAAAATCCCAATTTACCCTCGAAATAATTTGTGATTTCCACTAATTGTCTCTCCCGCCTTTTCATGTCTTACCGTACTCAGCCAATATAACGGTAAACTCGAAGGCTTTCATAATCTGTTCATCCGTTATCGCCACTGGTAAGTTATCGGACATTCGACTCCATGGTCTTTCGTCTGACATGGACCCACTCTTAGGACGGTAATCTTTTGACAACATCTCTGGACTGATACCTTGTGATGTATTGATAAACAGTAGTGGGTCGTCCGGGTCTTTGTCCATATTTGGTGGATATTCCAATACGTTTCTGTCAAAATGGCGATTACCAACCTAAAAGTAAATAAAATACATGTACGTGTATAAATTTGAAAAGACATATTGAGAAAAAGTGTACAAACAAAAGAACATAACCATTTGACAGGTTAATGTATTTGCCTTTTTGTAGGTATAAGTTATTTGTATCGCCAAGCAACGTAAGTTCCAGCTATCAGAATTTGGTGCATTCAAGATTGGCTAACACCTGACTATGCTGTAAATGTTTTGTGTTGAATAAAATCCCCAAAAGTTCAATTGGTTTGCATTGTTTCAAATATATACGACTACTTTATGCAAAATTTACATTTTATTTCAGTAGTATATATCATAAACGTGTGACATTAATGTTTTGCAATCTCTGCATTTAAATGAAACTAAGAGTTGAATAGATACGAGTGACAATCATTTGTTGTATACTGCCATATTATTTTAGATGCATCCTCATTCCTCACACTATTTTATTCGATTGTTGGTAACTAAACTCTGTGCGATACACATGGTTTAAATGCTTATTAATAATTCTTTATTTGCAAAACAGACAAAAACCAATTTTGGTTATGGCAAATGCTTTGACAAAACAAACATGATCAAACATAATGAAAACTCCACAATATTATAAGAGATATATATGATAAAAACAGTTATTGTTCTCATTTCCTCAGTTCTAATGACTCTTTAATAAAAGAAACAACTGCTTTTACATCATTTGGTGTTGATGGATTTATCAGATGATCAGCGGACACTGTAGTATCAGTGACGTACTTTAAACCTAAATTATATAGCTAGCTGCTATACAGCACAACAAATTATATAGATGTATGTAATAACTTATCGAGAAATAACAACACACACTAATGAAAGGGGCACTTAAATCGGTTCAAACCAATCTACTCACCACTTTTTTCCTGAAAGCTCTCCTTTCTGCCAGCATGAATATTTTCCACGTGTCCTTTAAACTCTGTAAAATCAGGAGTATACATCATATAAATTTCAAATATTTGACTCAATTTAAATTAAGAAATATTGAGCTGTCTCGATGAATCAGCAATGTGTATGCAATATGTATAAAATATTGTAAATGTGATGTAATATCATTTAGTAGTGTAATGGGAATACTTGCAAATCGAAAAAGATCTTATTTTCTTTCAAATCGTAAAAAGTTAGTTTTTCCGTTAATATTTATGACAGATACCAGGATTATAATCTCATACGCCAGACGCGCGTTTCGTCTACATAAGACTCAGCAGTGACGCTCAGATCAAAATAGTTATAAAGCCAAACAAGTAAAAAGTTGAAGAGTGTTGAGAATCCAAAATTCCGAAATGTTGTGCCAAATACGGCTAGGTACTCTAATCCTGGGATAAGAATATCCTTAGTTTTTCGAAAAATTCAAAGTTTTGTCACCAGGAAATTTATAAAAGAGGGACGAAAGATACCAGAGGGACAGTCAAAATGACCATATAATTGATGTTCATGTCAACACCTAAACGATCCACAAATGCAATGACTGGTAATTGAATTGCTTTATATCACATACGTGTTAAATTCTTTCGTGCGTTAAAAAAAGTATGTTCAATGCGATGATTTGTTGCTTTTTCGTTATGCATGTGTGTGGCTTTGGTTGTAACATTGCCATTGTGGTCCTATCCTTGAAATTTTGAATGACATGTGGGAAGCTTAAATTCACCATCTGTTTGCTAATAAGTTCTGTTAGACCTCCACACCCAGTAGCTCCATCTTATGTTTTAATATTGGAGCTACTACGTTGAAAATATAATAAAAATGTAACTATCTGGAGAACATTACAACTTGATTCCATCGGAAAGACATGATGATATCGATAACCTAGGCCCAAAAAAAGAGGGCTCAGAAGTAATATGTATTCAATTAGCGGAACGCCTCTTTTTAAAAATACAATATAACTATTTATTACATTGGTTGCAATGAATTACATTGATTTCCCAGTTAGATAAAATCCGACAATTTCACATGTGAAATAAACGTGGTTATTTCACTCTCTGACGTCATACAACAATAGGCGTTGTCAAGACGTCGATAACGTCAGATAAAAACAAATTGTCAATGCGCAGGAAAAAGATATAGTTCCTTACATTTTCTACATTAATTTCATAAAAAAAAAGCGATTTGCCAATGTAATAAAAAGAATAACTAATCGCCGTATTTGAATATAAAAAATAAGACAACTTGTGGAACGCCGCTATGGATTAAACTCGTGCTGCGCATAGGTTATATAAAAAAAGAGGCAAAATGAATGCTAAATATTTTCAACTACATGCACTGGTCTAGTCAGAAAAGTGACATTCTTCAAAACCAAACCGGAAAATCAAAATGAAAGATAAGTCACACAATTGTAATGTTAAAGCAAACTTATTTCAGATTATACATCAGAAAAAAGATAAGTTAGTGTTGTATATTCGTGAAATATTTGCCGCTGAACTATCTATTACTCAATAAGTTGAGACTTATATGATTGTTGAGACTTATATGATTGTTGAATTATAACAATGCTATATACTGGTATCCCTAATTTTGTGGTGATATGCAAAGATCTGCAAAGTGTTCAGTCGAACTCTTCATCGATGGTGCTTAACCCTCTTGCTGCCGACCGTTTTTCAAGGTTGCATTTCATATGCCGGAAAATACGACAGCTCAACGTCTGTGACGTAACATGCCAAACAACGACGTCATTCGATATATGACGTCACGACAAAATGACCACTACATTTGGGACCAATTGGAGAAAAACATGACCCTGTTTATTCTTCTGTATTTTAATTGAAAGAGATACAGCATTGATAAGAAGCTTGCATAAATTTATCCATGGACATATGTGTCCCTCCGGCACTGCCGGTTTGAACATATGTGTCCCTCCGGCAGCAAGAGGGTTAAGAAAAAAACAGACCCGCGCCAAGTATGAAGAAACTGAGAACACTGATCGTTTTTTTTTAATCATTCGATGATATCAAATCTTACATTTGATGATGCTTTATAGAGGGCGTAAAGAGAGGGGGTAGGCTCTTATCATAGAGTATAAACAAACAATTGATTTTGGTATTTTTAGAACACTGTATACACTTAAGTATCGCAAGAAAAAGTTTCACGAAAGTTGTGAGGGGAAAATGCATCAGCTTGAATAGTTCTTATGGTGCGAGTTACACCATATTCCCCTAACTACACGAAAGAAGGCGAAATAAAATGCCATTTAACGATGAACGAACAATCAAAACTTTCTTGCACATTGATCTTTTTACCGATTTCACAAATTACGATGAATAACGACAACCTTTTTCACGGCTGCACGTGGAAAAAAAATGTCAAAACATGTTGCACGAAAATAACCCTTTACATGTACCACCCTCTTTATATCAAAATACATAAATTGAGCTATAATATTTTCATCAATATATCTTCATTGATAATGATATTCATCATGCTATAAGAATCTTCATTTATTTCCATATTGTCGGGTGTTTCAAATAGTATTCTAGAAAAGAATAAAAAAAAAACAACTTCGAATTCTAGCCTGAAAATTAAACAAAAATCACTGGAAATACGCATTCGCTACGTGAACTCAAGTTAATTCAAAGATGGCCGGAGATATGGGAAATTTCCGCGAATATATGAGATGTCCAATTAATCGATTACGGAGGATATCGTGCATGTGCTTGTACGGTAATGTGTTGATGTTACGTTACGTATCATTTTAGTAACGTCATTGAAATATGTATGGCAACGTAATCATGTGAAAAAAACAACGTCTCGGCGCTGAAAGGGTTAATCCATGCGTCGTTCGGTCACGCGTTGTCTTATTTTTGATATTCAAATACGGCGATTAGTTATACTATAAATATTCTAAATATTCTATTTTTTTCTAAAGAAAAAGCAATGGAAAATCGAGTTTGTTACAGTTTGTCATCGTCGTGCTTTGCATTAGGTCTCCTCCAATTTCTCATCCTGAACTGGATGGTAAGTAATTCAAAAGAGGTGTATATGAACTTTCATTCAAACTCCAACTTCTTCTACTTGACTCGCCTTTCTGCATTGAACCATTGCTAAAGCTCAGTGTAAGATATTGACAAATATAATGTCTACCCATGTTAAAATGAGCAATGACATGAAGGAATTATAAAAAAAATAACAGATGCATTTAATTCTTCAGTATTTACCCCTGTGACAAAGTCCTGGACAAAACATAACAAAGTTGCATCATCTTGTCGCGATAAACTGGTATATATCGACATTTTCACGCTTTCAGGCAACAAATCGTCACTGCCGTTTACAAGATATTGGTTGAAGATGACCTGTGCCAAATGTTGTTTTATAGAATGGCCAAACTCGTCTCGGTGTGAGTCGTCGGCATCTAGATACTGTCGAACATCGGTCCACAATTTGAGCAATTTTTCGTCTCTCGTCTTTCCTGAACGGTTCAAGAACGACTGTAATGGATTTCCCGCCAAATTGTCCGCGGCGAGAGCAAACATCACCTTACTGTTAGTTTTTTGGTCTTTCTTGATACGGTTTTTACCACTGATGTATGTAGCTAAGGATGGGGGTATACTTAGGGTTGGACGAATTAGAGTAAACGAAGGAGTTGTCGTTCGTAATACTACGGTTTCAGAAGAATATATCCTAGGTTCAGCACTGCCAAAATCCAACGAATCAGATGCTTGCGATGAAATATTTGATTTTGATTCTTTAGGTTCGACATATTCTAGTCTTCCACCTACAATACATAAAATTATCGTTAACTATCTGTCCTCTTTAAGCAATAAAGTTCTGTATTTATCCTAACTTTTGGAAGAGCTATTATTACAATACAAAGGGGGACGCTATCTAGCTGAAGGACAAACATTAGCATGACAAAACAAAACCCAACATATTTATATAAAAAAAAAATCGTTGTAAATTAAAGAAAGAAAAAGTCGTAATGCCCCCACATGCAAGTTCAAATACATAATGTAGTACTTCACGAATAGAAGTCACAAAGTTTAACGTTCGTTTTGGGGTTGATTAGTGGCTGTGAGACGTCATCTTGTAGTCCATGTAGAAACATAGAAAAAATTAAAAACCAATTGTTCAGAGAACAATTGAAGGTCTTTCCACCAGTAAGGAGCCATTTTGATATGTAAATATTTTAATTCGGTTTTAAAGGTCAATATCCCGATTTTGTTTTTTGTCCATGGATTTATGAGTTTTGAACAGCGGTATACTACTGTTGCCTTTATTCAGCTTCAAATGACAGCTTATGTACGCTGATTCAAAAAATGTAAGGTTTCTATACAAAAGAATATAAATAAGGGAGATAATTTTCTACTTCCGGTTCAAAAGGTGTTATTTCCGGTATTGGTTTATAGTTTACTTGGACACTGATTCCAAAAATATATGGTTTTACATACTTTTACAAGTATTTATTACAAAACATAGCTACTTCCGGTTAGTTTTTTCAAGGTCACATTGCTTGCAACCTAATGCAAACAGTGTTATACCTTTATCGTGAATACATATGAGGTAAAAGCAAAGGTCAAAATCAAGAACGTTAATTTAACACATGACCTTGGGCTCAATTTCAATGTCATAAACCAAGGACCTCAAATCAAGACTCTAGGTCTCTACTTTATATTGTTAATGAGTTATATTACCATACAACTGATATTAGATATAAAAGGGAGAAAATCTTGCATCAAATGTTTACGTACCCTTTCGACTAAAATGTACGTGTTACAACATGTCGCAACTAACAATTTAGGAAAAATAATTTGTTGATATCTTATATGGTTTCTGGAAATGAGTAAAAATAAGCCAAAATCAAAATTTAGAATATGACCTTGACCTTTGATCTTGACCTAATTTTCATTTTTTTGGACCAAGGATCACAAATCAAAAGACCCTAGGTCTCTATCACTTATGGTTTACCAGTTAGAAATGCATATTACTTATATCAAACATAAAAGGGGGAAAACTCTCATATGGAATCTCTATACGGCTTCGGTTAAAATAAAACAGAACATCCTGACGATATGTATCGAGCAATTTGGAAAAATAAATTTGTTGGTTTCTTATACGGTTGCGAAGCCTTAGGAATCACAAGAAAAACAGTGTTCGGGGAGGAGATATCCCCAAACACTGTTTTTCTTGTGATTCCTATGGCTTCGCAACCATATAAGAAACCATATTAAAAAAAAGCGTATAAACTGTTCGATAACATATTATATTCCAAATATCTAAGCCAGGCCACAATTAAAAAAAATTTGGTTTGCCCAAACCCTACCCAAAGGTTGAGATAGTGGGTAGGTAGGTAGGCATTTTCTTTTTTTTTCAAGAAGAGAAATTGAAGTATCGTGTGTTTATTAGTCTTCATGCCTGTCGTATTAAAAAAAAACTTCTTCAAATCAGGACAATAAAAGAATTTGAGTAGGCAGCTTTTTTCTGGGTAGGTAGCGTTTGGGACAACAAACCTATTCTTTTTTTATGGCCCAACATACTGCGAAACAAAAACACAGCGAAGGAAAAAATTAGGCGGAAGAAAAAAAAAATAATAATCAGAAGAAAACCAATAGGTCTTTCCACGGAAAAGTGGAAAGACCTAAACATCGGAAAAATTATTAGGAATTGAAGAATCTACCAAACACCTTATAATATCAAAAGGTGGTTTCTTTCACAAGAAAAGTTATCATAGTGATTATTCATATCTAGAGTACGGAATCCTTTTGTGATCCTACTTAATACCTTCCTTGTCCTTGTATCGGCCTTTTTGTGTGTTTGTTATTACTACATTGGCTAGAGGTATAGGGGGAGGTTTGAGATCTAAAAAAAACATGTTTAACCCCGCCACATTTTTGCGCCTGTCCAAAGTCAGGAGCCGCTGGCCTTTGATAGTCTTGTATGATTTTTAAATTTTAGTTTCTTGTGTATATTTCGGAGTTAAGTATGACGTCCAATATGTGAAAGATACAACAGAAAACAGCCGAATTCCATCTATGTGTTTTCAACACAGCGAGAAAATCCCACGACCGGAGGCGGGCTTTAGCTGGCCCCTAAACAAAAATGTGTATTGTTGTAATGAATATTGACGCCACACTAAAGAACACACCATATAAATGAACTAAAATTAAAAGCCAGAGGCTCTAGACATGTGGGACAGGCGTAAAATGCTGCGGGGTTAAACATGTTATGTCAAATCTCAGCCCTCCAATATACCTCTAGCCAATGTAGAATAAACAAAAATACAGCGATACGCACAGTAAGTTTAAAAGAAGTCCGAGTCCGATATCTAAATATGTAACAAAAGAAACTATAAAGCTAATGATATAAAGGTCAACATCGTCTTAAACATCCCTGAAATATTCGCCACTGGACACTAAATTTAAACAGGAACGCTCGTGATTTAGGGATAAGTTTACACATTTTTAGGATAAGTTCTCGAATTTCCTAAATAGAACATTAAAACCCGTCTAAAGTCAAATTTACTCGCATGGCTTAGCATGTTCACAAGTACTGGTTGATATAATTGCAGTGTGCGCATAACATGTTTCTGGAATGACCCTCATCTGGTAGGTTCGTGATTAAGAGATTGGACAGCAAAAACTTGAGGCCTTGATGGGTATATTATACTGACTCTCAGTGAATAAAAGGAACTCTGAAAACATTTCCAATCAAAGTTAGCATAATACCTCTAGCTATTGAAAGAAATATCTGAAAACATTTCAAGTTCAAAGCAATTATAATACCTCCAGCTATTGAAAGAAAATCACTAATTTTAACATCTTCTCCACCATCTGGTATACTACAGGACTCTAATGACATCCTGTCTAAAGGACTGGAACCAGTATATTGTGTCCTAGGTTTGTCGGATCTTGCTGAAACAGGTTTTATCCGTATATCCTTCATTTCACCGTCGATGTTCGACTCGATTAATTTCGTCGGTGATGAATCCGGGTGATATATTTTTGGAAACATTAAATTACAAGTCATCTGCCGCTGTTCCTGTAGTGCGCGTTGATCATACGGAGTTCCTCGCTTTAAAACGGCCAGATATTGCTTTGGTACAGTCTTAAGAAGATTCAGTAGGTATCTTGGCACCCAATACATTCTCAGTGCTGCTAATATCAAACGTTGAAGTTGTTGGAAGGCATCGTCTGAATTTTTACGATAGATAACATTTCCGCTTCCAAAATCTTCAATAAGCTGATTCTGTATTTCTGTTTCCGGGATAAGTTCAAAATTTAGTTTTCCTGAAATAAGAACAAAGAGATTTTATTCCATTTATACCGCTAAAAAAACTATAAATAAAATTGTATTCTTTGGAGAGTAAGCAATTTTTCTATAGCCATAAATTGACCCTCAGGCCAGTATCGATTGTTATGTGTACTTTTTGTTACCCTTCAATTTACTAGAGTTTTTGGTAAAAATTGCTTCTGAAAATCATCCATCATAATATACGCCTTTAATTATAAATCAAGCATGAGATCAAAAAGATACGAAAAAGTGTATAACCTTCAAACGCAGCGTGTCTTCCAGCAGTCTTAAGTTCATGTATAGCGCCATCTGCCAAGTAAATATTCCTTATGTATAGCATCAGTCTTTGGCGTTGTTCCCCGGGAGGCATGCGCCGATGTCTTTCGAGGTCAAGCCAGCATCGATAGCATTTTTCACCCGGAGTGCCGATTAGGGATTCTCGAAATAACTGCAACCCGACTGCATTTCCTAAAATGTTTCTGGTAAGTGTAGCCTGATCATCAGCCTCGTCGACATCTACAAACAAAATGAGATGGTATTACAAATAAAATTACAATATCAATCGTCCAAACGGGATTTAATAAATTATCAAGTGGGGAGCGGGGGGTGCTTCGTGTATATATAAATTCCTCCTGAAGGGGCAGTGCTAGAGTTCTAGAACTTTTTATAAATATGAAACTGACTCCGGCATTGAATTGCAAACATGTCACGTTTATCCCCTCCGCGTTTTTGCGCCTGTCCCAAGTCAGGAGCCTCTAGCTGGCCTTTGTTAGTCTTGTATTATTTTGAATTTTAGTTAATTCATATGTTTTGGAGTTTTGTATAACGTCCATTTTCACTGAAATTGTACACAATTTTGTTAAGGGGTGACCCTGGACTCGAATCGAAGTCCACCTCCGGAAGCGGTATTTTCGCGCTGTGTTGAAGATCTATTGGTGGCCGTCTGCTGTTGTTTTGTTTACTCTTAATTTTGTCTGTTTGTTGTCTCTCTTGGTACATTCCCAATTTAAATATTTATGAATAAAAAAAATGAAAGTATCAAAGATTTGGATAAAACACGTACTTACTTTTACCTGGTAGATTTAAGTTAACATCACGAATTCTACTGCTTAACATATACTCTGTACATAAGGTCGATTTGGAAAAGCCTGGGTATCTCTTTGTGTACAACCAATGTACTACTTCTCTCCGGTCCACAAGCTGAAAGTACACGTGATATAATGACTGAATTATCAGTTTGCCTTGAAATATTTTATTTTTCTCCTTTTATACATTTTTATTGAAGGTTCGATGATGATACAATTTCAATCATCCCAAAAAGGTATGATTGCTTAGCAGTACCATAAATTAATGCAAGCTTTAAGTTTGGTTTTTGTGTTCTTTTTTATGATATTGAGAGAAAATTTTACTTGAAGGTTTTCTTTGCAAAACTGTATATACATTTTTTATTTCATTTTATAGGTTACAATATAATTGTTTTTGTTTGAATGTGATGTTATTTTTTTCTGGAAACAACTAAAATTTAGATAAATGGAAGATTTTTCTTTATCAAATGTCTTTAAATCAAAACATGACTTTATTCTTCTATCTAGTAGTACGTACTTACATTTTTCTTCTTTCTAATTGGTGGTTCATAAGAGAACGCTCTTTCAATGAAATTGTAGATCACATGTTGTCCAAATATCTGCAACAGAATTTCAGATAATTTGATTTCTTGTATCGCACGTCATATTTGTTATATTTGCGAAATTTGAAGGAAACTTGACTGATGTATGATTGAGAGTTATCTTTAACAAATAAAACCAAAAAAAAAATACAAAAATTACATCATTATGAATAAAAAGCTCGTTGACATACTTTTTGGTTTTATCTTAAATTAAAACACCATATGGCATATCCTTTCTCCTGTCCCCGTCTCGTTTCCGTGAAAAAATCGACGATAAATATGCGTTTAATACCGACACAGTATTTTAATCTATACTTATAAATTCATACAATCACATTCAAAAGTTTGTTTAACTATGTTCTAACAGTTGTTTGTCTTTTTTCAACACAGAAAGCCAAATAATGAACAGAAAAGATAGACCAAAATCACAATTTGACAGAACTTTATATAAGATCGAGTTCTATCCGACGATCAGGATGTACGTATGCTATACATTATTCATTGCATCAGTTTGGTAAGTGCATGCAGATATTATGTGTAATGAATTTATGCATCATATCCTATGTTTATAATTTACTTAGTTGAATAATTTCTTTTCATTGCATTCAATACATACCGGTAGACTTAAATATATGTTGAAATAATCCACAAATGCACGGTCTTCTAGCAGGACCACAAAATCGTCTTCCGATATATCGCCTGAAAACGAAATATAAGGGTTAGGCTATCGTTAGGTATTGGTTAGGATAAGGTAAGTAATACATCTATACGGGTTGGAGCCCTTAAAAAAGTTTAAGCACACATGCCAGTGTGACAGTAATCCAATAACAAATGCACTAAACCCCTACCAAAATATTTAGATAACATAAGCCACAACGACTGAAAAGCACCATTACATACGACGAACTCTAAGATTTATTTTGAGACAAGACCAGATTTAGCTCACCAAGATGATCCAAGATAATGTAAATTTAAAAAAAAAAAACAGTAAGTTTAAAGTTCTATTGAAAAATGTCAAAGCTTACAGTATAATGAATGAGCTTTTTACATGATTTAAAACTATGTTTACCCAAAGTTCAACTTATATCAAAATTCAGTAAACTGTAGGACTTCACAGTCTTCACACAGGGGCGGATCCAGCTATTTTAAAAGGGGGTTCCCAACCAGAGTAAATGGGGGTTCCAACTATATGTTCCCATTCAAACGCATTGATCGTCCAAACAGGAGGGTCTAACCGCCGCCCAACCCCCTGGATCCGCCACTGTCACACAGAATTTAGACTTGTTCTAGGTACGTATACATTGTTTGATATAATATATTGTACATAATATATAATAACATGTGATAGATAATGAATACTTGAATTATTTGCTACATAATACTTACTGTTTTCTAGAATCCCCATGCTGTATAACGCGTCCGACCCTCTCCCCCGATGAAGCCTTCTTGTTGACGTTGTTGTTAGGCGGCCATTCAAACACTGTGACGTTACCCTAATAAGAAACGTCACATAAACCATAAGGATTAATTGAGGTAGATATCGGTTAGTATCATTAAGTTAGTTAAAAGCTGACTATGCGGTATGGGCTTTGCTTATTGTTGAAAGCCGTACGATGACCTACAGTTGTCTCATTGGCAATCATACCACACCTTCTTTTTTATAGGTAAAATAATTTTATTTTGGAAAATTATTTTACATAGACTAATTTAAGTTAGGGGGGGCAGGGGGCCCGGGCCCCCCCTTTTTGGAAAAAAATTTGGTTGCTTATATAGGGAATCACTGAAGCGTGACTGCAGCGAGCCCCCTCTTAGGTCAGTCAGTGGGCTTATGAAAATTATGAAAATTTCTGGATCCGCCACTGGAGGCTTTATTAAACATTTGGGTAGGGAGGCAGTGCTAATTTTTTTGGGGAGGATGAGGGCCTTTGGCTTTGAATGATCTTGAATTAACGTTAACAGCATATTACCTTCGATACGTGAAAAAAAATATTGTTATAATGATTCAGATAACAATCCAAAACAGTCAACTTTTTTAAACGGTTTTCCAAAGCGACATCTTCTGAATGAATAAGTTTCATTTTGAAATTTAAAAAAATCAGCATTTACTCAGTTTTAATGCCATTGTTCTTTAATTTGTCATTTTCGTTGTTCCGCGATATGTCGGTTTATGTAGTGCGCCCAATAATTCTTAGTTGTATATATGCGATATCTTGGAAATTTCGACTGTAGAAATCACGTAAGCATGTAGAAGATAATTCAGTCGTTTTTCAATTCTGATTTTGAGGCTATTAATTCTTTAAGACATGCATCAATGATTGCATGGTGTTCCTAGACCTTTCTAAGAAATCTAATGAGCGTCATTCAATCTACAACAATAGTCAGACAAATGCATGCCAATACTAGCACCCAGGGGCGGATCCAGCCATTTAAAAAATTGGGGGGGGGGGTTCCCAACCCAGGATAAAGGGGGGAGGGGGTTCCAACTATATGTCCCCCTTCAAATGCATCGAGTGGCTAAAAGTTCTGAGTTCCGTCAATGGCACCGGTATCTCGAGTTCCAAGTTGCGATCATAAATAAATATCTATAATTAGACGGTACGAGTTGGGATACATAAAGGATTTAACTTGCGTATATATACCACCTAGGATTACTCGTCAAATGAGGTGCTCCTTCATCGGAGGGGGTTTGATTTTGAGTTGCAGTCACTAGTTTCATTCCCCAGTACTAAAAAGTTCGAAGATTATGGAAAATAGAAATATTGAAAATATTTTTAGGCAGTGCTTTAGTGATTATTCAGTTGAAAATGATTTATTCATTAACAATAGACTTTTTCATAACATAAAGATATTAGATACAAATGCACAAGACAAGAAATCATTTTTAAATGCGAGCGTTGAGTACTGTGTCGGAGAAGGTTTACCGTGTTACTGGTTTTGGGCGAAAGCTATTGAAGAAATTACAGAAAGTTACTGTGGAGAAAACAAAGAAACTTTAAGAGATTGCGTTTTTAGGCTGTTTAAATTTTTACAAGATGGTATGTCAAGTTTCCCAAAAGAGCATTTTTTCAGTCAGGGGTGCTACTTAAACAATAGATATAGGAAGATGTGGTGTGAGTGCCAATGAGACAACTCTCCATACAAATAACAATTTAAAAAGTAAACCATTATAGGTTAAAGTACGGCCTTCAACACGGAGCCTTAGCTCACACCGAACAACAAGCTATAAAGGGCCCCAAAATTACTAGTGTAAAACCATTCAAACGGGAAAACCAACGGTCTAATCTATATAAACAAAACGAGAAACGAGAAACACGTATATATTACATAAACAAACGACAACTACTGTACATCAGATTCCTGACTTAGGACAGGTGCAAACATTTGCAGCGGGATTAAACGTTTTAATGGATCCAAACCTTCTCCCTTTTTCTGAAACAAAAGTCCGTTTTGTTTTTTTATTATCGTCTTGGTACCTGTTTTGACGCGGACCAGAAATGACGCACCAATTTAGTTTTGGGTTTTATATTTCTAAACAAAAGATGTGACGTCATCGATAATTACTATTTATAACATGATGGTGAAGGTCATATGACTACAACATAGATGCCTCAAACTCTGTCCAGAAATGTTATTATTGCTTGAATTAGTAAAGATAATGCAATTTCTGCCATTTTATTAAGGTCAAAAACAGTTTACCCTTCCCAGAATGATTATCAGTCCTAAATCCACTTTGGCCGGCAAAAGTATGTATGCACATGCTGCCCCAGTTTGTGTTTTTCAAATCATATGACTGTCATGTGACATGGTTTTACATTTAAGCGGGAATCACTGTAGAACAAATGATCGTCGCTTATATAATTTTCTATTGTTTATCGATTTTTTTCATTCATTGTACGAAGTATACATTGATAAATGTTTTAATGTCAATGTTGTTTTATGAATGCAATTACTTCTTATTTTCAAGTATATGGAATACATATGTCACTTTGATAAATTTTGAACAATTTTATATAAAATTTGAAATAAAATATAGGTTACAATTAAATTAATGAAAAAAATTGTGTTGCTATCAACATGATCATAAAAGTGACTGTAAATGTCAAAATTTGTTATTAAAATTAAATTTGTTGAATAGTGTTAACTTTAAATTATCCGGATTAGTTGTATATATGCGATATCTTGGAAATTTCGACTGTAGAAATCACGTAAGCATGTAGAAGATAATTCAGTCGTTTTTCAATTCTGATTTTGAGGCTATTAATTCTTTAAGACATGCATCAATGATTGCATGGTGTTCCTAGACCTTTCTAAGAAATCTAATGAGCGTCATTCAATCTACAACAATAGTCAGACAAATGCATGCCAATACTAGCACCCAGGGGCGGATCCAGCCATTTAAAAAATTGGGGGGGGGGGGGGGGGGTTCCCAACCCAGGATAAAGGGGGGAGGGGGTTCCAACTATATGTCCCCCTTCAAATGCATCGAGTGGCTAAAAGTTCTGAGTTCCGTCAATGGCACCGGTATCTCGAGTTCCAAGTTGCGATCATAAATAAATATCTATAATTAGACGGTACGAGTTGGGATACATAAAGGATTTAACTTGCGTATATACCACCTAGGATTACTCGTCAAATGAGGTGCTCCTTCATCGGAGGGGGTTTGATTTTGAGTTGCAGTCACTAGTTTCATTCCCCAGTACTAAAAAGTTCGAAGATTATGGAAAATAGAAATATTGAAAATATTTTTAGGCAGTGCTTTAGTGATTATTCAGTTGAAAATGATTTATTCATTAACAATAGACTTTTTCATAACATAAAGATATTAGATACAAATGCACAAGACAAGAAATCATTTTTAAATTCGAGCGTTGAGTACTGTGTCGGAGAAGGTTTACCGTGTTACTGGTTTTGGGCGAAAGCTATTGAAGAAATTACAGAAAGTTACTGTGGAGAAAACAAAGAAACTTTAAGAGATTGCGTTTTTAGGCTGTTTAAATTTTTACAAGATGGTATGTCAAGTTTCCCAAAAGAGCATTTTTTCAGTCAGGGGTGCTACTTAAACAAGTCCGTTTTGTTTTTTTATTATCGTCTTGGTACCTGTTTTGACGCGGACCAGAAATGACGCACCAATTTAGTTTTGGGTTTTATATTTCTAAACAAAAGATGTGACGTCATCGATAATTACTATTCATAACATGATGGTGAAGGTCATATGACTACAACATAGATGCCTCAAACTCTGTCCAGAAATGTTATTATTGCTTGAATTAGTAAAGATAATGCAATTTCTGCCATTTTATTAAGGTCAAAAACAGTTTACCCTTCCCAGAATGATTATCAGTCCTAAATCCACTTTGGCCGGCAAAAGTATGTATGCACATGCTGCCCCAGTTTGTGTTTTTCAAATCATATGACTGTCATGTGACATGGTTTTACATTTAAGCGGGAATCACTGTAGAACAAATGATCGTCGCTTATATAATTTTCTATTGTTTATCGATTTTTTTCATTCATTGTACGAAGTATACATTGATAAATGTTTTAATGTCAATGTTGTTTTATGAATGCAATTACTTCTTATTTTCAAGTATATGGAATACATATGTCACTTTGATAAATTTTGAACAATTTTATATAAAATTTGAAATAAAATATAGGTTACAATTAAATTAATGAAAAAAATTGTGTTGCTATCAACATGATCATAAAAGTGACTGTAAATGTCAAAATTTGTTATTAAAATTAAATTTGTTGAATAGTGTTAACTTTAAATTATCCGGATTGAAGCAATTTTTCGAACATCAGGTACACTGCAAGTGGTTTTTACTGGTTTGTTTATAGTGCGTCATTACTGGTACCCATCATAAGTTGACAGTCCGTTTGTAATGTTAGCAAACATGTTTTTTATTGCTTTTACTGTTTCAAAAATCAACTGTTTAATGATTGAAATACATTAACAAGTGATCAATCTTTCATTCTATTCCGTGTTTCTTTTTCTTTTAAATGGTAGATTAAATGCAGAGACAAACACAACGTTAGGTGCGTCATTACTGGTTCCTCGGGGATATCACCTACATTTTGTATTTCAGTGATTTTTTTAAATTCAGTTATCACCTATTTAAGCAATTTTGGTGTTTCCTTTTGATCTTCAAATGCTAATTTCATTGATTTTCCATATTTTCACAAACCTTTCTATAATTTCCCTACATAAATCAATTATCCCTTTATCTTTGGATATCAATTTCACCAGTGCTCTTGGGTAGTAAGTTAGTGCGCTAAAGCTTTTAAATATGTAATATTTTAGACGATGAATTTCAATTTTCTTTAACTGTAAAATTAATAAAATTAAACATGTTAAAAGAGAAATCTTTCTAAAATATTATATATTTATACAAAAATATGTAAATTTTCATACACTTAATTTTACTGATAAACTTGTGATTATAGTAAATCCATCAACACCAATTGATGTAAAAGTAGTTGTTACTTTTATTAAAGAGTCATTAGAACTGAGGAAAGGAGACCAATAACTGTTTTTATCATATCTATTATAATTTTGTCGAGTTTTCATTATGTTTGTTTTGTCTATGTATTTGCTATAACCAAAATTGGTTTTTGTTTGTTTTGCAAATAAAGATAATAATGTAAAAGTACCCTTGGGAATTGTTTTGTTATCAAATATTCTTAAACTACTCTTACTTTCAGACAAAGCTCAACAATATTAGGTGACGTGATTGGTTTTCTTTAGAATTAGAATGATTTGTTTTAAGTTTATGTCCTGATCTACAAATAATTCCAGTTTTTGCATATTTAAATAAACTGAAAAACTGACAGGCTTATCAAACAAAAGACAATGTCTGCATGTACCTAGTTGTTTTTTTCAATGGGATTCTTGTTTTTATATGCCCGTAAAAATTTTGACGGGACGTATTATGTTATACAAATGTCCGTCTGTCCGTCCATCTGTCCGTCTGTCTGTCCGGCATAAGCATCATAACTTGAGAACAACTTATTCAAATTTTATGAAACTTAATATGGTTGTTTCTTATGATGGTCAAATGATCTTTATACTTTTTGGTGAAAATAAGAATTAAACTTTTTGAGTTACGGCACTTTTTAACTAAAACAGGTGTGTGTTTTTTTCACATGTCGCACTGTATCTCAAAAACGATTCTTGATTATGGCTTAAAACTTTAAACACTTCTTAGTTATATTAATCTCAATATCTGTATACTTTGTGGTGATGCTTCAAAATTCAAAAAAGGGGGAGGGTTTTTTGGGGAAAGACGGCTTCAAGCCGTCAATCCCCTATGGGGTTGACCAGAGTGACACTCCCTCACATCATTCATTTTGTTTTTATACATGTTATAGTGTGGGAAAACCCCCAACAAATCTTACTTAGATTGAAGAGAAGGAGACCCAGAAATGAATAGTTTGACTTTAAACACTTTTTTTTACACATTTCCCTTCTGTTTCTCACGAAATTATCGTATCTTGAACTCTCCTTTACACTATTTACGTTTATTTAACAATCCGGAAAAATTAGTATGACGAGATATTCTAAATATATCCAACCTACATTGTATTTTATAGTGACGTCATTCTTGGAAGAAGCAGGGATATCCTTCACCAGTTCACTGGTTATTTAAATCATTCTTAGAGATCGTGCACTAATCACAAATTTGTATTTGTTAAATCTAAACATAATATTGTTTACTGTAGATGATTTAAACATCAACATGCAATACTTTAATTTGTAGGTCAACAACTTTCAAAATAAACAAAGATCGTGGGGTTACATGACACAGGGGAAAGAAACGATTTTATTACTTTTTTCGGGTCTCACTAATTAGAGACAAGAAGCGTCAAAAAGCGACAAGAAGCGTCAAGAAGACTATTTAGCGACAAGAAAAACATATTCTTCTTGTCGCTTCTTGTCGCTAAAATTCTTTTTGTTGTTAATTAGTGAGACCACTTGTTTCTGTAAAAATTCTGAGAATCTTCCTCCAATTCAGGAGCACCTCAATTGATGAGTAATTATCCACTAAAATAAAAGTTAAAGTATTTAAACACTTCAAATGTGACATTTCATTGGATTAGTAGTCTTCTATTAAAACTAAATTTTTGTGTACCTACATAATCATTGTAATGGTAAAAAAAATTAAAAAAAATTGCATTTTAATAGTTTTAACATATTTATATTTACAAATATTTCAAAATTATGATTTCGAAACAAGCTTCACACAGTTTACATCACTCATATTGTTTTTTGTTATTAGTACCTGTTTCCCTGTGATGAGAGTTGTAACTAAGAACTTTAACAATGGAAATTTAAAACTGAATAGATTTTTCAGTCCACACTTTCTAAAGAAAAAACTTTAAAATCCAAGAGTACTGTCACAAAAAATGGAAAATGGCCCTAGCCTGCAGTTCAGTGGTACACAATCAAGATTTCAAAAAATATTGTAGTTGTTGTGAAATGACAGAATTCAGTTGAGTTTTAGATAATTAGCTATCAACTTTAATCAAATGTTTAGATTTAGAAGATGCAGATCACTTCCATTGGTCCAAATTGAATCCTAAACTAAGGAAATGAAATTACATAAACAACAATTGATTTCAATATTGTCAACCTTTCTACATGTTCTAGCGGTTCTCTTTTTCATTCTTCATATGTAAACTATCAAAAGATACCCCCCCCCCCCCCTTTTCCAAAAACATAATAAAATAGAAACAAGGGCCGTCTTTCCCCTCAGAGCTATTCAGCTCTTTGATTTTACTTGTTGTGCCGTATCTCAAAAACGATTTATGATTATTGCTTAAAACTTTACACACTTCTTTGTTATATTAGTCTAAAGATCTGTATACTTTTTGGTGATGATTCAAAATTTGTTTTTTGAGTTATTGAGTATTTTGTAAAACAGGGGAGGTTATTTTTACATGTTGCGCCGTATCTCAAAAATAATTTATGATTATTGCTTAAAACTTAACACACTTCTTTGTTATATTAATCTAAAGATCTGTATACTTTTTGGATTTTATTCAAAATTTTATTTTGGTAATATTAAGTTTTTTGTAAATAAAAACAGGGTGGGGGGTTTCACATGTCCTGCCGTGTCTCAAAAACAATATGTGGTTATTGCTTTAAACTTTCTCAGAAACTATTTATGATTATTGCATAAAACCTCCACACGACGTTGGGCGTATCATGCGCTCATGGCGCAGCTGTTTATTTTAACAATAAAAAAATCAAGCTTGTGGGAAAAATATATCCAAAAAATGTTATAAACACTTGTTGAAGTGATTACATTTTAACTTCTCAAATTACTTGTTTCAGTGATTTTGTCTGTGTCTGTGTGAAATTTTTTAATATTTCACAGCTGAAACCACTCAAAGAAGTGATTTTGAAATCACTTGTTTAAGTACTACCCCTGACCGTTTTTATTTAGTATTGTACATCTTGTACATGTATAACCTCGTTCATAAATTAGATCTTATTTTTGGCTGACCTGGCCCGAAGGGCCTAGTGAGCTTTTCTTATCACTTGGCGTCTGTCGTCCCTTGTCGTCTGTCGTCCTCATCGTTAACTTTTACAAAAATCTTCTGTGTTCTCCTCTGAAACTACTGGGCCAAATTAAACCAAACTTGGCCACATTAAGCATGAGGGTATTTTGTTTCAAAAAGGGGGAAAATGCAGTTTTTGACTGATATTTTGTGAAACTAAAGCAAAAGTATAACGTTTGCATCATTTCATGCATCAATTGTAAATAACAATATCAGGTGAGCGGCACAGGCTCCTTGGAGCCTCTAGTTTAATTACTTTCTTTTTCTACCATTGGCATTGCTAGACATCTCAGCTGTTCCTGTAAAATATAAGCCATATTAGTGTAACAGCAGTCAAGTCAAGCGTCAAGTGTCACATATTTCTTGGTCTCTCTAATTACATGTAGCAACAAGAAGTATTTTAGCAACAACAAATGAACAAGAACTTGAAGAAGCATCAAGAATCCACATGAAGCAAAATATTAGTGACAAGAAGAAAAGAGAGCTGCGAGAAAGTTTATTTACAATTTAAACATCTGATTATATATACTAAAGATTTACTTTCTTGATACTAATTTCAATTATACTCCTTGTTACTAAATTCTTTTCTTGACGCCTCTTATCATTGCTTATGCTTAAAAAAGAGGGATTTTCCTGTTTTGGGACAATCACTCATAAACACTTTCAACAACTTTTATGAAACTTTGGTGAATTGTTTATATCTATTGATGTGAGATCCTATTTGACAAATGTAAAACAATTCAAATGAGAAAACTAACAGCCTAATTAATGTACAAAAAAAAAATCAATTAAAGCATAAAGACGTACTAAAAGGGCAACAGGCGTATCATTGGATTATAGCGCAGCTCTTTATTTGCTGTCTATTCATGACATGTTTTATATTATGTGATACATGTTGTTAATTTTGCCATAGCATGTTTATGCTTTTGCAATAAAGATTTATTCATTCATCATGTTCATTCATTCTTTTTCAGAAAACAACAGTAGTCTATTGTTAAAAGTTAAAAAGGCAAACACTGTGACAGAAATACAGGCAATTCTTAGCCATCATTTGTTTGGACCATTAACTTCTTCAGGTTATATGAATGATAAACAGTTTCCAAACCATTTAGGAAAATGTCCAGCATGTGGTAAAGATCTTAAACTGGGAGATACAGCTTTTGGTAAGAAATGATATACAATGTACATATGTACTTGATTTATCAACATATTTATAATATATGTATGTATTTTGTTCAATATGTGCAATACATGTATATATCACGGAAGGGTGTTTTTTTGCCTTGTCTGTCTTTTTGTTCTTCAATTCATCTCTTTGTCCTTCTGTTTATCCATTCAACCATCCAAAACTTTTGTTGCATATTATTAGTACACAGCTTGGAATTTTGGTATATTGAATACCAGTATGATATTTGGTATTGAATTTTTAAATGTTATATTGTATCATAACTATTTTCATATCTCCCAGCATTCTCTTCTTGTTTAACCATATATTGTTTTTTTTAAATTTAATATAAAAGAGAAGATGTGGTTTGATTGCCAATGATACAACTCTCCACAAGAGACCAAGTGACACAAAAGTTAACCAAAATGACATTTAATACCTACTTAGCATACATTTCTTATTTCCTAGATGAAGATTCCAGCTTTTACATGTTTAAGTAATTATTTGAAATTTGGTGCCAATGATACAACTCTCCACAAGAGACCAAGTGACACAAAAGTTAACCAAAATGACATTTAATACCTACTTAGCATACATTTCTTATTTCCTAGATGAAGATTCCAGCTTTTACATGTTTAAGTAATTATTTGAAATTTGGTCTCAGACCAAATTTCAAATAATTACAGAGTCACTCTGTAATTTTATTATGATAATTCCTATGGAAGATTTAATCTGTTGGGCAATTGCTGCATTTTTGACAATACATGAATACCTTAAATTTTCTATATCCCTGAAGCATAGAATTTGTTTTCATTGTCTGATAGGGTTATATTTTGCTCACTGTCATCTTCACTATATATTGTTGCATGTACAACGTAGGGATTCTTAAAAAAATTGTTTTCTCAATGCTTCAATCAAAAACCTGCATTTAAGGTGGTACCCAACACTTTGACTTAAACATGTTAAATTAATTTGGCTCGTTTAATTTTCATAAAATTTTGACAAATTATTTACTTTGACCCTTTTACAAAAATATCAAAAAATAAAAAAATTTGAACCAAGCGTTTTATCAGAAAAATTACACTGGTTATATAGCAGTTTGACAAACACTAATTTTGATCATTGTGAAGCTTTATATTGCCTTCACAAGGCAACGTAATTAAAAGGTTTAGCTGATATTACAGAGTTATCTCCCTGGAGTGTTAGGTACCACCTTAAATGATAATATAGATTTTATGATTGCTTATGTTTTGTGGCTTTTGGATGATAAATTAGAAAGCAACTTTTTGAAATTGATTAAAATTTTAATTGGATGTTTTGAGGCATTTTTCTCAAAAAATATAAGCAGAGTTTCATTTTATTACTAAAACAACTTGTTCATTTCTATCAGTCTGTTTTATTTGATTGTCTAAACATCAGTATTCAGGTGATCACTCAACAAAAATTGTAAGACAGAAATGGCAACATTCAGGTCTATTTCTATTGTAATCATTGTACTCATTCTTTTTCAACATATTTATATAATTATATAAAAATGCACTGAATAGGTCCAACAAAAAATATGAGGGTATACATACATTTTTATGCATGCACTGCCTTTGAATGACTGCAAAATTATAGCAACATCTTATAAAATTTATATTAGATCACCTAAGCTCAATTTGGCAAAACATTTATGAACTTTTATCCTAAATGGTCTTCAACTTTGTACTTTATTTGGTCTAACTTTCATGATTAGATTGTCACTGATGAGTCTTTTGTAGGTGAAACTCATATTTGGGTACCAAATTTAAACCCTTGTATGTATAAGGTAAATTTTATTTTAAAAATATGCTGCTATAGAAACAAAATTGTGATCTCTCAGTTGCTGCATTTGGTGAGTTGATCAGTTTCAGTTTAGGTAGCACTCCACAGTTAGGTGTGTAGTTTCGCATTTTGGCCCCTGTGGATTTTTCAAATATGAGAGCTAGTGTGCAATAAAATTCATTTTCGGATAGCTGAGTATTAAAATAGCCTTTGTATTGGGTTTATATGAAAAAATGAGGCTAAAACCCCCATGGGCACTTTCAAAAGTTGGCAGGTATGGACCCCCATTTTTTATTTGATCATTAGGAAGATTTATGAAAACAGTTTCTAAAAAGGTATCACTCAATGGCATTGAAATTCTAGTTTGATCCAAATTTTGGGGGGATATGTGACATGTCCACCCCCCTTTTTGCAATATTTTATGGTAAATAAATGCAGAATGTTGCCATGGATACACATACAAGGAATTAATTTTCACTCTTTTAACTTTTGGAAATCAAATCTATGGAATATACTGATTACATACATATTCACATGTACAACACAAACAGTAAGGTTAATGTATTAGAAATCCAGGAATAGGAGATGATAAAACATTTTGTGGCTCATTTTTAATTTTATTTTCTAACTGTGGAGTGCTACCTTATGGCACATCAGAAAGCACAGAAATGCACTTTTTAAGATAAAATTTACCACAAATCTTTAGTCTTTTATGTTCTTGTTTTAGTTCTGAAGGTAAAAAATCTGCTAGGAATGCAATTTATGTTTATTTTATTGTTAACTGTCCTTAGCAACCAAATATACACATTTTGACACTTAGACATGTTGCGGTCTTAAATTTGTACTCCATTAGCTTCGCCAATGTAACCAAAGATTGCGCTTTATATGATATCCTCAGAATGTATCACTTTATATTTTTGAATGCGAATAAGTCAAATAAACATTTTTAGCAGGATTTTATATTATAATTTGGCATTAATTAAATTTAATGATGCCAGTACTGCTAGAAATTTATACCCTGCTTGAGAGCTTCTAAACCAAGGTTAGGTATGCTATTTACAGCAAAATTGACCTATAAGTGCTTTCAAATACCTAAAAATTGTACAATTTGTCCTCTTTTAAGGTAATTTTATGATTTTAAATAAGATAATGGGAAAAGTTTTAGGAATTTACCCCAAAAATGAGACAGACTTAAAGTTTTTTCACTATGATCCAGCATTTTTTTTTAAATCACTTTTTGTCGCGTTTCAACATCAACTGCTAACCTTCATAAAATCTTTATTACTGAACCAATTTTAAAAACTAAGGTACCATTTTCATCGTAACAGCTAGTAGAACATAGAAAATATAATAAAAATTGAGGCAGGAGGGGAAAAATTTCACCTTAAGGTAGCACTCCACAGTTAGGTGTGTAGTTTCGCATTTTGGCCCCTGTGGATTTTTCAAATATGAGAGCTAGTGTGCAATAAAATTCATTTTTGGATAGCTGAGTATTAAAATAGCCTTTGTATTGGGTTTATATGAACATCAAGATTATGTAATGTATGTAATATAGGCTGTTTTCTGTATGACAGTCGGTATTTGCATGTCCCTACCATACATTGGTCCGGCAATTATTGTAATGTTTTTTTCCAACTTTTTATCGCACAAACTTTGTGATTGGATTTTCAAAAAAATGAGGCGAAAGACCCCCATTTTTTATTTGATCATTAGGAAGATTTATGAAAACAGTTTCTAAAAAGGTATCACTCAATGTCATTGAAATTCTAGTTTGATCCAAATTTTGGGGGAATATGTGACATGTCCACCCCCCTTTTTGCAATATTTTATGGTAAATAAATGCAGAATGTTGCCATGGATACACATACAAGGAATTAATTTTCACTCTTTTAATTTTTGGAAATCAAATCTATGGAATATACTGATTACATACATATGCACATGTACAACACAAACAGTAAGGTTAATGTATTAGAAATCCAGGAATAGGAGATGATAAAACATTTTGTGGCTCATTTTTAATTTTATTTTCTAACTGTGGAGTGCTACCTTAAGCCACAAACCTCTCGAACAAATGTACTAGTCCTATATTAACATGATTAAAGTTTCTTTCATTTTACTTCTAAAGGTAATTATAATGTGTGGCATGGTCATCCAGATATTAGAGTAGACAGATGCCTTGTTAAAATAGGAACTGAAGTTGATGAATGTGGAGAGGATAAATTTGAATATGAGTTAACAGATCCAGTTGCTAAAAGGGTCAAAATAGACGACAATGTTACAGAAACAAGAGATTGGGATGACGGTTCAGAGTTTAATGGTAATGTATACAATGAAATACATATGAGGAAACACGATGTTGAAAATACATTGGATCAAGTATTTGCTCAAACTATAACAAATGCATTCTATCAAGCAAAGGATAATCCTGAGCTAAAAAATCTATTTATGCCATCATTCCTGGCCACAGATAAAAAGGTACAGATTCTTATGTATAATGTAGAAAATGACAGAATGTTGAAGTCTCAGGATATGGAACTCTTCAGTGATACAAGTGATAATGGTTTGAATAATGGAACTGTGATCTGTATATGGATGGCCTTAAACTTTATGGATTTTCAGCAAAAAGATTTAGAAAATGAATTTGAAGCTATCAGATTTGAAAAATCTGGTTTTCAAGAAAGACTGCCAGATGAAATTCTTTCTATATATCAAAGTGAGCTGACGAGTCCCTTGCTAAAGAACGAAAGTGAGAAAGAAAATCAAAATGTTAAAGGAACTGCATATCACCTTTGGAACTCTGAACATACCAGAAGAATGAAAGAAAGGTTGGATGCACTAGATGAAAAGTATTGGACATAATCTCATCATTAAATATACCAAATTATATTTATAGATACGAATATGGTCATCAAGGTATTCAAACCGTACTTATTATGGTCGTTTGTCAACCGAAATCACAGAGATTCATGTAATAAATACCAAAAGAGAAAATGGGTGACACAACAATGTTAAAGTGATTATTTTATATAAAGTCAATGAATAGGTAAAATATTGCAGATACCTGAATAGTAAAAGGTCAATTTTGGTTGTGATGTCCATGGCTGGAAATGGCCTTAGTTAGTACATGTAGTAAATCAGATGTAAATGTTGAAAATAAACATAAAGTGATAAAGTCTGTGTATATGTTGACATTATAATGCTGTCAAGTTGTATGATAATACTTTATAAGTTCACTGAAACTGTAGTGTAGTCAAGGTATTACTGTTATACACATAATAGAAAAATAAAAACAAAGGATATTGGGTACCCATCCATGAGAAGAATTATGCACAGCAAAAAAAAAAACTCACAAAAAGCAACAATGCTTTAATTGCTGTTCTTCATCTTAGTGAGATACCATTTGATTTTTATGGGGGGGGGGGGGGGGGGGGGGGGGGGGGGGGGGGGGGGCTAGGATGAAAAATTGTGTCCTGCCTTTTTTTTAGTTGTAATCTCTGTCCTGCCTTTTTATTTTTCAGTCTATTCGGTCCTGCCTTTTTTTTTCTTAGCTTATCCTGATTTTTTTACAAAAATTGTCATCCTGCCTTTTTTTTTGCCAAGTTACTCATCCTGCCTTTTTTTTTACTCAAAATCCTGTCCTGCCTTTTTTTTCAAATTTCATCCTAGCCCTCCCCCCATTAAAATCAAATGGTAGCTCCCTTAAAGTCATAGTGCTCTTCCTTGGTCACCACTGACAATCATACTACATCTTCTTTTTTGTATAACCCTCAAGGATTATCTCATGTTGAACTGAAGTAGTTCAGACCTTATAAGTTGAGAATCAATTATTGTATAAACTAAAAGACACCAAAGGTAAACAATAATTGACAATGCACTTGCATGTAACCGTATGCAAAACACTACACAGAGAAGTAAATTTTGAAAAACTTTAACACAAAACAAGAACTAGACATGAATTCATGATAATCTTAAAGGATCAGTATTAGTACATATTCAACTATTGACATCTGTTTGGTGATTTTTTAATAACAAATTGATATGAAACAACAGCTGGTTATAAGACATCACACAATAATGGTTCAAATGTCTTTTTAACTCTCCTAGCCTTTAATGGGCCTTTGACCCATTACAAAAAATCATTTCATGATAGGATACTATTTTTATCTTGAATATGTTGAAAACTATTTATAATTTATAAAAACTGTAAGAGCCAATTAAAAAAAAAATAGCATGACAAATTTTAGCCTATTAAATAGTAATGTTGTATTGTCAATTTAATGAAGTGCCACATGTGGAGGAGAATCTGATTATTTTTCTGTTGCACCAAAGTTAATCTCTAGTTTTAGTTGGAGCTCGTGATGTACAGTCTTCAGTTCTCAATGATGTGTTCGTATATACTGTTATAGAAAAAAACGAAAACAGCACATTTTGATGTTCATGTGTTAGAAGCGCTCTTCTGGATTAACCTTCATCAAGAAACGCTCAAAGCTGAATATTTAACAGCCAAGGATGTACAAGTACATATACAGTTGAAGAGTGATTTAACGAAAAAGGACATAAAAAATAGCCTAATCCATATAACCTTGCTTGAGGGAGTTAACATTGAAACCTTAGTTCCCCACAATTAATATTAAAGAATTAGAAAAACAAAGGTTATCATGGTTATGGGTATTAATCCATTACATGCATGGCTAAATCAGTACATGCAGAACAAAAAAATCACAAGTAGAAAAGGAACGACGCTTTTATTTTTGAATTTAATCTCGGTCACATTAAAGCCTTAAACATGGAACAAAAAAAATCACCTCACTGCAAGTCTAAGACGGCCCTTAGCCCTCCGGTTTGAGCCGAGTTCTTTGCAAAATGATTTGGACGGATGTTGATTGTCTTTTGGTCGCTTTGCGCATTCTGCCATGGCAATGTCAGATCGTTGTCGGTTTATGAGTGTTAATTTTCTTTTTGTATCTTGAGGCTCTCATAAATAGTGAAATGGGGACAGGGAGCATGAGTTCAACAGCTCATTGTTCCCAACTTTTCAATTTTAGATAAAAATCAAGATATAAAGCAAAATAATGCTAGCTCCTTAATAAGCCAACTTTACACTTTAGGGCCATGTGAGCTATGCGATCACTTGGCATCCCTCGTTGTCGTCATTAAGGTTTTATTTATTTCCGAAGCCACTAGACCGAAATTGGTAACAATTATACTTTTGATGTTTAATTTAAAATTGTGTTGATTGTGCCCGCCCACAACACATGCCTACACAACTAAAAATTAGGGTAAAATGTCAAATATCGTCTATAAAAATAATAAAATAAAAAATAATAAAGCAGATGCTCAATATTTAGAATTTCAACATATATGTTCTTTCCAATTAAAAAAATAATGCCTAAGAGTTTTGATACCCATTTTTGTGGTTAGTTAAAGCCGATTTGAACAAAATGAATTAAAAAAACATTAAAGACATATATAATTTTCATTCTGAGCCCTTGTGGGGTATACAGATACATACTTGATAATAATGAAATGAATAGACTGAAACATCGAACAACAACATCATGAGCAACACAAGTTAATTAAATGACCATCACTTGACTCATTATAAGAGTTTTTGTTGTTAAAAAACAGGTTCCAACAAAAATGATACTGTTGTATTGTATCATAATTTGAAAAAAATGTCAAGCGAGCGATATAGGCTCCTTGGGGGCCAGAAGTATACGCAAATGTATAGAATGTTTATAATGACCGTAATGTTTTTATTTCGTTAGTCTGTTATTATGAAACCAAATTTTTCTGCACCCTTACTCTTTATGCTTGCATGTATTGGTCTAACTGTTGGTACATATATCAATATGTTTTGACTTGCACAAGGAGTTTGGATTATCGGCTAAACTATCCTGTGGATCAAGGGAGTTCGCTTATCATTTTCAAAATAATTAACTTTTCAAAACACTAGTTTATATTGACAGGGGATGGATAAAGGTATCAAAAGAGCAAAAAAAAAAAGGTCAATGTGATTTTTGGTGAGATATTAGCCATAGTCATTTTTGCGGGGAAATATTCTCTCTTGACTTTTCATAGCTTTATCATTGACAAGTTTAAGTTCTCAAAAACTATTAAAAAATAATTAAAATTTTATAAGACTTTTACAGATGGCTTTTCATTATACATGTTAAAGATTTATAAAAAGAAAAATGGGCGTCAATGGACAAATTTTTAAGGCATTCAAATGGATAAAATCAGAGGATTCCGAAAATCTGACAAATTCCAAAACATGACAAGCGAACTTCCTTAAGGATGTACTTAGGTGAGGTTAGGTAAAAATGATTAAATTAAGAAATTAAAATTGATACTATAAGCTGGTAGAGCATCAATTAAGGATAAAGATTAGCTAAAAATATTGATATGTCATGGACCTCCTTTTCGAGATATTTGAGATTTAAAATATGGCGGGAAAAGGCTGACTCGGACTTTTACCTTATATTTGCATTGGTATCAATTGGGTCTCAAACAAAAGAAAGAAAATCAAGAATCTTCTAAAATTTTGGTAAATGACATTTCATGAGCTATTTAAAAGTCTTATATGAAAAAATAAATGGGTGTTATTGGGCAAGATATTTTACATTGTATTGTATGGAAAAACACCAAGGAGTCTGAACATTTGACACAAATTCCAAAACCTCACCTAAGTACATCCTTAAGAAAAGGTTATGGAAATTGTCTTTGTCATGACCATGATGACTTTAATGTGTACATTGTGGAGAATTGATGCCGGATGTTCGGGTGCGTTCATAAGTGTATACTGATATCTTCCAGGTGTAGTATATGTTTCGTTCTAGTTGACACACTTTTTAATAGAAGACTCGGTGTTATAATGATACGTTGTTTTTTTTTAAATCTTTTAGAAGTAATTTTATGGAGTGTGTCTTATAAAAAGGAACAAGCAAAAGTTAACAGACGGAGCAGCAATGTTGGTTAATGTAATGATTTCAACGGTCTGAACTAAGTTAATGTCCCTACCAGTGATCAAATTAAGCCAAATCTTGCAAACAATTTTCACTAATACAATCAAAATAGAACGTACTTAACACGTTTAGGTCCAAATTGACAGGGGAGTTTCTAACTGAAATATTTTGAGTAATATTTTACACGCCGTTTTACAGCCTCTTTTTTAACCAGCCTGATCGTCCATGCGATGTATGTGGTAAAGCTATGAAAAGACAACAGATTTTTTTTTTATCCATTTGAATGCCTTAATTTTGCTCATTAACCCCCATTTTTCTTTTTTTTTATATTCTTTTACATATATAGTTTGAGCCATCTGTAAAAGTCTAGGATGAAATTTGAAAAAAATAGGCATGACAGGAGTTTTGAGGGGGAAAAAAAGGCAGGATGAGCAACTTGGTAAAAAAAAGGCAGGATGACAATTTGTGTAAAAAAAGTCAGGATAAACTAGTAAAAAAAAAGGCAGGACCGAATAGAGTAAAAAATTAAAAGGCAGGACAGGGATTACAACTAAAAAAAAAGCAGGACAACATTTTTCATCCTAGCCCCCCCATAAAAATCAAATGGTAGCTCCCTTAAGCGAACATAACACAACTGTCATATTCCGGACTTGGTACAGGCATTTTCATATGTATAAACAGTATGACCTTAGAGTATCAAGTTTAAATGTGCAGTTGCATTGTTTTTTGTCGAGACTGCGACTTTTGTCGCAGAAAGCTCGACATAGGGATAGTGATCCTGCGGCGGCGTTAGCTTACTTCTTAAAAGCTTTATATTTTAGAAGGTAGATGACCTGGATACTTCATTCTTTGTATATGAATGCCTCATGCTACGAAGTTTCCGTCAGTCACATGTTCAATATGGTTCAGTGACTACTTGAAGAAAAAGTTAAGATTTTGTGTGATGTTAAATTCTTTCTTATTATAAGTAATAGGATAACTATATTTGGTATATGCATACCTTGAAAGAATCTCATGCCCGTCATACAGTTTTCACTTGACCTCGACCTCATATCATGGATCAGTGAACAAGGTTAAATTTTTGGTGTTCAAGTCCATATCTCAGATACTATGAGCAATAGGTCTAGTATATTCGGTGTATAGGAAGGACTGTAAGGTGTACATGTCCAACTGACAGGTGTCATCTGACCTTGACCCATTTTCATGGTTCAGTGGTTACAGTTCAGGTTTTTTGTTTTGTCTGTTTTTCCTATACTGTGTGCAATATGTCTACTATATTTGGTGTATGGAATGATTGTAAGGTCTACATGTCTAGCTT
Organism: Mytilus edulis; assembly: GCF_963676685.1. NCBI lineage: Eukaryota > Metazoa > Mollusca > Bivalvia > Mytilida > Mytilidae > Mytilus > Mytilus edulis. The sequence goes on along the minus strand of NC_092348.1, from coordinate 23,966,449 downwards.
GTAGGTGTCATCTGACCTTGACCTCTTTTTCATGGGTCAGTGATCAAAGTTAAGTTTTTGAGTTTTGATCGTTTTTTCTAATACTATATGCAATAGGTCAACTATATTTGGTGTATGGAAATATTTTATGATCTATATGTCAGTCGCGCAGGTTCTATTTGACCTTGACCTCATTTTCACGGTTCGTTGCTCAATGTTAAGTTTTTGTGTTTTGGTCTGTTTTTCTGAAACTATAAGCAATAGGTCAACTATATTTATTGTTTGGAAGAATTGTTAGCTGTACATGCCTGCCTGGCATGGTTCATCCGACCTTTACCTCATTTTCATTTTCATGGTTCATTGGTCAATGTTTAGTTTTCTTGGTTAATGTTTAGTTTATGTGACAGTTGTAATAAGCTCTATAGTTAGGACTATCAACATAATATCAATAATTAGTAAAAAAAAAAAAAAAAGGCGAGACATTTCAGCGTGTGTACTCTTGTTTGTTTATTTTACTGTCCTGGATGTTCTTGCATTTACTTGTTCCTGTCATGTAATGTTGCCATATTAGTGATATATTTGTATATTTAACATTGCCATAAAAGTTCGAGGTTTGGCTAGCAACAAAACTAGGTTCGACTCACCATTTTTTTCTTAAAATGTCCTGTACAAGTCAGGAAAATGACAGTTGTTATCTTATTGTTCGTTTCTGTGTGTGTTGCATTGTCGTTTGTATTTTGTTGCACTTCAGTGTTTCTGTAGTTTCGTTGTTTTTCTCTTATTGTTGGTGTTACCCTCGGTTTAAGTTATTAACTCGGATTTGTTTTCTCTCAATCAATTTATGACTTTCGAACAGCGGTATATTATTGTAGCCTTTTTTTAAAGTATGTTTTTATACCCCTACTTAAGAGAGGGAGTTATACTGTAAACACATCATATTTCTGTCCATCACACATTTGGGTTACCAATATCTCAGGACCCTCAGAACAGACTTCCATATTTAGCAAGCAGCTTGATTTGTAAACTTTAACTGATTTGATGTATCAGACGTTTACTTCCTCTTAGTCGATAATTTAGTTATTTCTTTTTACAAAGCAATGTAACCCTGACGACTAGTGAAAATTTCACCGTAACATCAAATTACCCTGACGAAAGATAAGAGAATCCCAATAAAAATCAAGTTACCCTGACGTCAAGACAGATAATACCCATGAAAAACAAGTGAAACTGACCGCAAGTGAGAGACGACAAGTTGGAGGATTACCATGAAAAAGTTAAATCACAAAAATACTGAACTTCAAGGAACAATCAAAAGCTCAAACACATCAAAGGAATGGATTAAAACTGTCATATTCCTGACTTATGTAGAAAATGGTGGATTAAACCTGGTTTTAAAGCTAGCTAAACATCTCTCTTGAAAACAAATTAACCTGACGACCAGTGGGAGTATTACCTTAAAAATAAGTTATCAGTTACCCTGACGTCAAGTGAGAGAAAATCAAGAAAAGTAAATTTCTTTTGGTTATCAGCAGAAGAATAACAATATAAAAACGTTAGCTTGACTGCAAGTCAATAAAGGCAACAGTAGTATACCATTGTTCAAAAATCTTGAATCGATTGAGAGAAAACCAAATTTCGGTTACAAAATAAAACCGAAGGAAACATATCAACTATATGAGGAAAAACGGAACAACAGACACGCTGAAAGGCAACAAAAACAAACACCGACATACAAAACTCTGTAATCTCTAGATATGACGCATCATCATAATATGCTACTTCAGATACTTTGCAAGCGTCATCTCACTTGAATTTATCTGCACTTTTAAAACTATTATATCATTTTGTTTGATATACAGTGAAACCTGTCCAAACCGAACACCCACGGGACTTTGCGTTTTGTTCGGTTTTCACAGGTGTTCGGATTGTAGAGGTAAACGGAAGTCGACACCAAAATAATTTTAGCACTTACTGACAAGGAATAATAGGTAACACAACAGACGACTATTTATTTTCGTGATGATATAGATGTAAGCGTAAAAATATAAGTAGATAAAGATAGACCTATTGGTACATTTTTGTTTATAAATCAAACGCCACTCCGTCAATCACGCTCGTCGTTGTGAAACTACAATGTATAAATCGTTCAATGATGTCCGACGTGGAGCAATTTTGCTTTTTACAATTATTTTCTAATCCATTAATTCACTGACCACTTCATATTCCAAGTCACTGTCAAATGACGATTCCGTAGTTGAGTCGAGATCGTCATTGTACACCCGAGTTCTCGGACTAAACTTGCCCCCGCTGACTGATACTTCGCAACACGATAAGAGTGAAACAACAGCAGGGGTCCAGTTTTGTCCAGTTTATTCTCGGACTTTATCGTTGTTAAATAGCTTACGGAAGTCTTCAGGAGCATCCGAATCAAATATATAGGGCCTCTAAAGGGAATCCGGCAATCGAAAGCCATTGACCTTGTCGTGTTGCATGACTTCCTAATCCAGTGAAAGGCTTTAAAACTTTAAAACTATTACTTAATTAAACAGTTTAGCTACAGAATGGCAGTCACGATAATTATTTGAGTAACGTGCATTTAATTGATCTAAGGGAAAGTTCCTTTCTTGTCATTTTCGGCGATGGGGGCAGCTGACCAGTTTAACGTTTCTTTACAACATAAATCATTTGATCACTGAATACATGGACACAAACATGCTAATTAGTTTGTCAAAACAACTCACCAGTTAATTTAACCTCAAATACCCTCGGGGATACTCTGTCATCCTGTGTTTGTTTAATGAAATCATGAAAATAATTAAAAATAATTAGATATAGGAAGATGTGGTGTGAGTGCTAATGAGACAACTCTCCATACAAATAACAATTTAAAAAGTAAACCATTATAGGTTAAAGTACGGCCTTCAACACGGAGCCTTAGCTCACACCGAACAACAAGCCAAAAAGGGTTGTTTGTTTTGATTGCTATCGATCGATTTTGACAGGTAATTTTTAGATACATATTTACTATCGAGCCTTCAAAAATCGTTCGGAATTCGGTGTTGACAGGGTTCGGTTTTTTCAGGTTAGATTAACGTTAATTGATAGGGAAATTTTGTGGGACTTTGAAAATTGTTCGGTTTCAACTGAAATTCGGTTTTATCAGGGTTCGGTTTACCCAGGTTTCACTGTAAATTATTTTTATTTTATTGCTGTGAATGTATAAATTTGATTTTTAGCAGCAACATGCAACATGGAATAATTATCTAGGATTAGGATATTAAAATATAAAGATTCTTTGCTGTCTCATTAACAAATCCCATGCATTTGGTTTTATTTAAGGTTCTAAATGGTCGGTATTCATTTACAGTTGCACTAGCATGTCTACACAGAGATGAGTTTGAACTCCGCTTATAGCAATTTATAAGAATTGTCAGTTTTCTTGTGGTATGGCATATGTTTACTTCTGCTGTCATTCCCTAATATACTAATAAACAGCTGATCTCTATGATATTGCATGGTGTGCTGAAAAAGGCATTACACACCAAATATTCAAGCATTCATCATTTTCTTTGTAATTCAATTCAATATCCTTGTTAGGTCATCAAAACACTTGGTTTGAGGTTAGTGCCATTAAATGAAATAATGATAAGCAAAACAAATAGCGTTTCATTTATATCATTATACCACCATATTTTTATCATTGTATATTACAAGTTGTAGATGTTGTAACTTTAGAACAGATAGACTCCTGGTCAATGACTCTACTAGTAACAAATTTGATATCATTTGAAATTGAGACATGGGATACATTGTTGCCTTAACCTTATATGAGTTATTTATATTATTTACATTGGAAAACAATTTTTCTATATAATTTAAAACTGTTGTGTCGGGTTATCCATTTTTTGTTGTCACCTTCCTCGGATATTGCAATACAAAACAGTGCAATCTCTAACCCACAGCATTCTTAGAAAGTATAAAGAGTGTTCACTCATTCTTATTATATAAATAAAAATAATTTCCAAACACATATTCAATTAAAAATAAATAAATTACGTTACTTTCATTTAAGTCGTTTATCTATTTATCTTATTGTAGTATTATTTATCCCTATTATTTGCATTTTTCTAACTTTTAACGCTATATGTATCTGTACCTTAAGTTAGTACACTGATTGATCATTAATTAGTATTACATTGAACTTTAAACAATGTCTGCAAATGTTATATGTTTTGTTTAGTAGCAACAATGTCATATATTTCTATGAAGTCAGGTCCACATATAACCGAACTCGAATTAGATTTGTTTAAACAGATATCCCAAATTGGGACCACCTTTTTGCTTTTCGTGATAACAGTTCTTCTTTTCTTACCGTCTTTTGATAAAACATGTACGGAGCCATTAGTATCACCTATCAATATGTCTCCTTGCGAAAAGATGGCTAAACAATAACTTTTCATATTCTTATCTTTATAAGAAAAGATTGTATGACCCTCTAATGACGAACACACTACCCCAAAATCTGAAGATGTGTATAGTAAACGTTCATTCTTGCAGTCAATTTCAAGTCCATTAATAGACGAACAGACGGTATCAGTCTTAAAACATGTTTGTGGAATGACGTTTTTCTCTAATTGCTCGATGCTTACTTTTTGCACAGCTTTTTCAACAATTACATATACATTCTTTTCGAATACACATGTACCGCCAACGCTTTCGGTGATTCTGTCAAGGGTTACATGTGCTGTGAAATCTTTGACAAATTTCAAATAGTGCAGTTTTGAACTATAGCAGGAAACAAATAGAGATTCACTCTGGAAATCATAAGCAAGTCTCTTGACTGTTTCCGCGATAATATATTCGGATGTTATATTTCCAGTTGATATGTCAAGAGTCTTAATATTTCCTGTTAAGACATCCTTACATGTCTGACTTCCACCTAAAACAACTATGGTTTCCGAAACAAAGACACAGCCGTAAATGGTAAAGCCTTTTAAATTAACAGTCTCATGATGTTTAAATGAAGTGTTGTTATAAGAAAGTGGATGCCTACTTTTGTCAAGTAAAACACTTTTTGATGGATATAACTGTCTAATAAATTGTTCACTATCAATCGAATTAGATGTTATAAACTCAATATCGCCAAGAGATTCAACACTGGAAACTTGGTCCAGTGTTTTGCAAAAAATAAATTCAGCATTATTAACTGACTTTATATTGATTACATCTTTTACTTCACGAACTACAGATTTAAGCTCGGCTTTGGATTGTTCAAAGAAAATAAATGTTTGATTTAAATTGCACTGATCTTGAACCGTTTTTGACACGTTTTGTAATTGTTCAATGTATCTTAAGAGTTTATCAACTACCTTCATATTTTCTTCAGAAGAAAGTCTCTGTTCGTCACGGGTTACGTTCAGATTCTTTATAAACACATCCAATAAACTATCTAGTTTCTCTTTCAAACATAAAACATGCTGGCTCGCATTTAATTCCATTTCTGTGAAGACGACATCTAATTTTTCCTTGTCAAACAATCTTGCTTCTTTTAATTCATATACTTTACTTTTCATTTCGATTAGTTCCGATTCTAGTGATGACAGTAGACTTCTTTTGTTCAGATAATGAATTTCATCAAAAGCATGAACAGTTTCACATTTTCTATGTTGTAATGTTAGACAGAGAACGCAGCATAGTTTCTGGTGGTCAAAACAGAACGCTTCAAAGATTTTTGATTTGTGAATAGGGCACGAATCAGAAATTAAACTTAAATCAGTCTCGCTTCCGCTGACGGACATTTCTATTTCATCGATCTTTACAACTTTATGATCTGCAGAAAACGTCATAAGATTATGGAGACGTAAACACTCCATGCAAAACGCGTCAACACAGTCCCGACACCAGTGTGTTGCTGTATTCAAATTGTTTTGCTTTTTGCACATGTGGCATTCCTGTTTAGTACTTTCTGATTGACCCATTTGTTTACTTTGCGGAAGGGACAATACCCACTGCGAAGTATCCTTATCCGGATTGGTGGGCGTAACAACTGATCTGCAAACGGGACAAGGGTAACTCGAAAGTTTATGTCCTGATCGACGTTCTGTTGATAAAATAAACTCACCGATACATATTTCACAAAAACTGTGTAAACATGGTAGACTTTTAGGAGATTTTAGTGTTTCTAAACATATGGGACAGGTCAAAACATCACATTCATTCACCAGTGCGGCCATGTCAGGACAGGTAAACTACTTCCGCGTTCTTAATAGACATTTGCGGAAACTGTCATACACCTACGATTAGGATTACAATTACACTTACAGGTAACATTTAAATCTTGGGCTTTCTCAAAGGGTAAAAATAAACCGTCGATCCAAGACAATGTAACGATAGTGATGTTTTTCTGTAGTTGAACAAAGATTTTTAATATGTTTGCAGCAATGTGTTAACATAAATTATTGTATACAGTGTTATCCAGGTTGAAAATGCTGTAATTGTACGAAGTATGATAGAATAAACTAATATTATTTTAGAAATAAATTTAACATGGGACACACAAATATCGCAATTGTATTTGCAGAAGCTAGATTGGGGTAAAAAAAAGGTCAGACATATTTTGTTTTAGAAAAGGTGCAATCAACCATTGAGCATGTTAGCATGTTTATGCTAAGACAGATCAAGACATACTTTCTTTCTATTGTTTTTTAAGAGAATGAGGAAATACAGCGGACGGGTGTTTTTGAGCTTTTTATTCCTCATGCAATTTCACTTGCCGTTCGGTATAATTTTGAAATATTTTATATTTCCTGAATAGGACAAACACTTTTGTGTACGTTTTTGACGAACTTCTTTATGTAGGAAATATATTTAATATTTTGAAATGAGTGTCACTGATGAGTCTTATGTAGACGAAACGCGCGTCTGGCATACCAAATTACAATCCTGGTACCTTTGATAACTAATTAGACTGTTCACCAGACTCAGTTTAAATCTAAGAATAGGTGTACACAAATAGTTAAAACTTTGCTGTCTGTGTTTTCAACAGCAACACACAAAAAATGACAAATGAGTTCCAAGTTATTTTTCTTTTACGCAATTATTATAATAAAGATCTTGAGAATCATTAAGTATGGACAGTTATTTTTGGCGGTGTCGATAATTATACACCATCAACATGGATGGCACTGGTATACTCGAATCATGAACTTTAACCCTTGTTCCGAGACTGGTATTATTCTAATGGAATTGTAATAAAGAGTGCACTGACAACGCACGGGTCGATCCAGCCATTTTCAAAAGGGGATTCCAACCCAAGATAAAGAGGGAGGGGTCTGACCATATGTCGATATTCAAAAGCGTTGATCGGCTTGAAACTGCGACGTTGTTCATTTCAAAACAAAGTTGATACGCAAATCTATTCAATTGATTGTAAGGGATAAAAACTCAAAAGTGTAGCAGGCGAGAAGAAATTGTTAAAAAAAATCACAATCTATTTAAGTCGGCAGGGCAACAGTTGCGGATACAAAGTTTTAATCGTGCATAAAAAAACGACACCAACATTTCTATTTCAAATGAAAGTTTGTAGAGTATCCTCTGAACAATATTTTTGATGGTTTTCGTATTCTAACCATTGCATTAAAAATGCCCTGTTTCGCGGGAAAAATCTATTGTTCTTGCTCATAATATATATATCATACATCTATCTACACCTTCGGTCCTTATAAATCGTCTTAAAATGTTCCGCCATGTTTCGGTTTTGATGGTAAATCTAGAAAAGCGCTTCGAACACACGAAATTTTAACGTGTTGCTTACATCCTTTTTTTATATATAGAAGACACCATTTGCTATTTTGTATCTGTATTGTTGGTTTGTTTTTGTATATTGAGATGATCCCTTGTTTTTGTCACCTATAATCGTAAGTCTAAAGTGTAATCCTAGGTAGAGATCTAGTTTCCACAAATGTCTACTAAGATAAACTCCCCTTATAAAAACAATGATCCAACGAAATATAACAAAGGTATCTGCGATTGCATATTTAAACATAGCATTCATAAAATAAACCTAAATATAGACAATAAAGATATACAGGTTATTTTATAGAAATAAACGGATATAAGGGTTGCTATCCCAGGGGTTTGACAAATCATTTCTCTGGAGTTTATCTACATTTTCTTTTATTATTATATCATTTATTTTTACTATAAACTCCTTCGGAATACATAAAATTACTGGAAATGTAAATAAGTAGGTATTTAGCTGCAACACACATCAAAACATAAATCTGTATAATTGTGAACTTCATCGCTGTCCAAACGTCATAAATCGAAAGGGAAAACAAATCCAGGTTACCAACTAAACCACGGGAAACACACCAACTACTAGAGGAAAACAATGGAACACAGAAACGCTGAAGCGCAACAAAAACAAACGCGAACAAAAACCTTAAATTTTATTGACTTTCAGCAAAAAGATTTAGAAAATGAATTTGAAGCTATCAGATTTGAAAAATTAGGTTTTCAGGAAAATCTGCACGATGATATTCTTTCTTTATATCAAAGTGGACTGATGAAACCCTTGCCAAAGTATAACAGTGAGAAAGAAAAGAAAATCAAAATGTAAAAGGAACTGCCTATCACCTGTGGAATTCTGATCATACCAAAAGAATGAAAGAACGGTTGGACAGACTAGATGAAAAGTATTGGACATAGTCTCATCATTAGATACATTGTACATGTATATAGAACCATATGTATAGACACGAATAATATGGTCATCAATGTATTCAAACCATTCTTATTATGGTCGTTTGTCAACCGACATCACAGACATTCATGTAATAAATGCCATATTAACCAGAAGAGAAAATATCTTACACCACAATGTTAAAGTGATTGTTTTATATAATGTAAATGAATAGGTGAAATATTGCAGATACCTGAATAGTAAAACATGTAAAAGGTCAATTTTGGTTGTGATGTCCATGGCTGGAAATGGCCTTAGTTAATCAGATTTAAATGTTGCAAATAAACATAGAGTGATACATTCTGTGTATATGTTGATATTAGAATGCTGTCAAGTTGTTTAATAATATTTATAAATATAAAAACAGAAGATGTGGTATGATTGCCAATGAGACCACTCTCTACAAGAACAAAAGTTTACTGAAATTGTACTGTAGTTAAGGTATTACTGTTATACACATACTAAAAAATAAAAAACAAAAGGATATTGGGTACATCCATGACAAAGAATGAGTACATGCACAGCAAAAAAAATAATACAAAAAGCAACAGTGCTTTAATTGCTGTTTTAATTGTGATATTATAAGTCATTTCCTATATATATATATATACCCTTCCACAATTTAATTGAATAGCTTTACAAATTATTCCATCCAAGTTTTACAATGGGCACATTGGCAGTTTCTGATTTGGTGATAAACTGTTTTCTGTCCTTTTAATGTTATTGCCTAAAATGAATTAAAACCAGAATGGATTCTCATGTTGAACTGAAGTAATTGAGACCTTATAAGTTGAAAATCAATAATTGTATAAACTAAAAGACATCAAAAGTAAACAAAAATTGGCAATGCAACTACATGTAACAGTTACGTATGCAAACCACTACACAGAGAAGTTAAGTTTGAAAAACTTTAACACAAAACAAGAACTAGACATTAAGTCATGATAATCTAAAAGGATCAGTAGTACAAATTCAACTATTGACATCTGTTAGGGGATTTTGTAAAAAAAATAAAATAATATGGAACAACTAGTTATAACACATCACACAATAATGGTTGAAATAAAAAATGAAAACTTTGAATTTTTCGAAACACAAGGATTTTCTTATCCTAAGCATAGATTGATTACCTTAGTCGTATTTGGCACAACCTTTTGGAATTTTGGATCCTAAATGCTGTTCCACCTTGTACTTGTTTGGCTTTATAAATACTTTGATATGAGCGTCACTGATGAGTCTTATATAGACTAAACGCGTGCCTGGCGTACTAAATTATAATCCTGGTACCTTTGATAACTATTTGAAGTCTTTTTAGCTCTCCTAGCTCTTAAGGGCCTTTAACCCATTGCAAAAAAATCATATCATTTTATATGACACTATTTTTATCTTGAAAACCAATATGTATAAAAACTAAGAGCAAAAAAAAAAAAAAAAAGCAAGACAATATCGTAGCTTATAAAAAGTTGTAATATAGTGTTGTCGTATTGTCAATTTAATGAAGTGCCACATGCATGACATGTGGAGAAGAATCTGCTTATTTTTCCGGAGCACCAAAGATAATCTCTAGTTTTAGTTGGAGCTCGTATTGCACTGTCTTCAGTTTTCAATGTTGTGTTTGTATATATACTGTTGTAGAGAAAAAAATGAAAAAGAGCACGTTTTGATTTTCATGCGTTATTAGCGCTTTTCTGAATTAACCTTCATCAAGAAACGCTCAAATCTGAATATTTAAAAGCCAAGGATTTACAAGTACATGTACAGTTGAAGAGTGATTTGACGAAAAAGGACATTACAATAGCCAAGTCCATATAACTTTGCTTGAGGGAATAAACTTTGACACATCAGTTACTCACAATTAATACTAAAGAATAGAAAAACAAAGGTTGTGGGTATTCATCAATTACATCCATTGCAAAATCAGTACATGCAGAACAAAAAATTCACAAGCAGAAAAGGAACGCCGCTTTTATTTCTGAATTTAATCTCAAAGTCACATTAAGGCCTTGAACACGGGGGAAAAAAAAACTGCAAAAAGTAAAATCACAAAAATACTGAACTCCGAGGAAAATCCAAAACGGAAAGTCTCTTATCAAATGGCAAAATCAAATGATAAAACACATTAAACGAATAAACAACTGTCACATTCCTAACTTGGTACAGGCATTTTCAAATATAGAAAATGGTGGTTTGAAACTGGTTTTATAACACTAAACCTCTCACTTGTATGACAGTCGCATCAACGTCTGTTATATTTACAACGAAGAGTGAACAAAACCGACATAATAGGTAAAATAGTCAAAATATAGTTACAGCAGTCGTCACTGTGTTACAATCTCAAAACAAACAAACATTTACAAAAACACACAAAAAGCATCCATCAAATTAACAAAAACCACATTCATTGTTTCGCGTGTTTGGCGTCAGAAAATATAAACGTCACATAGGAAGTCCAGACGGCCCTTAGCTCTCCGGTTTGAGCCTAGCTCTTTGCAAAATGTTTTAGAGATGTTGGGAGTCTTTTGGTCGCTTTGTGTATTCTGCCATGGCAATGTCAGATCGTTGTCGATTTATGAGTTTTAATTTCCTTTTTGTATCTTTCGCCTATCATAAATAGTGAAATGAGGACAGGGAACGCCTGAGATACATGAATAAATAAAGGCAACAGTAGTATATCGCTTTTCAAAACTCATAAATCCATGGACAAAAAACAAAATCGGGATAACAAACTAAAACCGAGGGAAACGCATTAAATATAAGAGGAGAACAACGACACAACACTAAAATGTAACACACACAGAAACGGACCAAGCATCAGACAAAATCCCACGAGAATAACAAATATAACATCAAAACCAAATACATGAATTTGGGATAGACAAGTACCGTGACACGTCTTATCGCAATGTGAAATTACACTAAAAAATAAGAGAAAACAACATACAAAAACTAGTCAAACACTTGGTCCAACAGCTCCTTTTTCCCAACTTGTAAATTTTTAGATTAAAATCAAGTTATAAAGCAAAATAATGCTAGCTTTTTAATAAGCCAACTTTACACTTTAGGGCCATGTGAGCTATTCCATCACTTGACATCCCTCGTTGTCGTCATTAAGTTTTTATTTATTTCCGAAGCCATTAGACCGAAATTGGTAACACTGATACTTTTGATGTTTAATTTAAACATTTTTTGATTGTGCCCGCCCATAACCCATGTTTATTTCCCATTTTGAGCCCTTGTATACAAATACATACTTGACAATAATGGAATGAATAGACTGAAACATATCGAACAGCAACATCATCAGCAACACAAGTAAATCAAAAGAACATCACTTGACTCATTATAAGAGTCTTTGTTGTTAAATAAAAGTTTCCAACAAAAATGTTGCTGTTGTATTATATCATCTTTATTTGACAAAAATGTCAAATGAGCGATATAGGCTCCTTGGGGCCAGTAATATATGCAAATGTATAGAATGTTTATTATGACCGTTATGCACTTTTTTTAACATTGTTAATAATACTTCTCTACGAAATGTGTTATCGAAAGGTCCCAAATATCGTGAGCCTAAATCCATCAATTGGAAATACAACTTTAAAATTTTGATGGATTCAGTCGAGGATTATGCCAGGCAATGGGCTAAACGCGAGAAGGAAGACGTAGACACTCTTTCCGAATGGATTAAGGCAGTGAGGTCGTTGATACAAATCAGAATTAAGAAACTGAATGGGTCCATCAATGCCCATGCTACGTCAATCTTTAAAGACCCAAATGTTGCAAAACACCTATCCGACCTCCATGACAAATATGTTGTCCCCGCAGATAAAGCCCCAAATAACATCGTTTTTGTGTGTAAAAGTCACTACATCAACTGCTTGATAAACGAATTAGGTATTGACAATACACTTGGAAGCTCAACATATACCCTCACGACACTTACCAAAGAGGAAATCTTGGATAATCATAGGTCTGTTCTATGTTCCTTTGGAATTTCAACCAAAGATGAAGAACTGGATCTTCCATCACTGTATTGGATACCTAAACTACATAAGTGTCCTTACAAACAACGGTATTTTGCTGGGTCTTCCAAGTGCTCCACGAAACCTCTTTCTAAATTATTAACATCTATTTTATCAGCAATCAAAGACGGGCTTCAAAGTTATTGTGAAACTGCCTATTCTAGAGGTGGCGTGAATCAGATGTGGATACTTAAAAATTCAAAAGATCTTTTAGAGTACATACAATCTAACTCTCTTTCATCTTGTAACAGTATTAAAACATTTGACTTTTCTACTCTGTACACAAGTATTCCACGTTCCAAACTAAAAGACAAATTGAAAGAGTTGGTATAACTTTGCTTTATAAAAAAGAATGGCCAACGTAGATACAAGTATCTTGTCTTAGGGAGGGATAAATCCTACTTTGTAAAGAATCACTCTGATTCAAACAAAAAATTCTCTGAAACTGATATTATCAAGATGCTTGATTTCTTGATTGACAACATATTTGTTACGTTCGGAGGACGTGTTTTTCAACAGAATGTCGGCATTCCAATGGGAACAAACTGTGCCCCTCTACTCGCCGACTTGTTTCTTTATTATTATGAGGCTGACTTCATGCAGGAACTTCTTAGAAAGAAAGATAAGAAGTTAGCAATATCCTTTAACTCTACTTTCCGCTATATAGATGATGTTCTTTCACTAAACAATTCAAAATTTGGTGACTATGTGGAACGCATCTATCCAATCGAACTAGAAATAAAGGATACTACAGATACAGTTAAGTCGGCTTCATATCTTGACTTACATCTAGAAATTGACAATGAGGGTCGGTTGAAAACAAACCTTTACGACAAAAGAGATGATTTCAGCTTTCCAATTGTGAACTTTCCATTTCTAAGTAGCAACATTCCAGCAGCACCTGCATACGGGGTATATATCTCCCAATTGATACGATATTCCCGTGCTTGCATTTCCTATCATGATTTTCTTGATAGAAGTTTGCTGCTCACAAGGAAGCTATTAAACCAAGAGTTCCAAATGGTGAAGTTGAAATCATCCCTTCGTAAATTTTACGGACGCCATCACGAGTTGGTTGACCGTTATGGAATAACCGTTTCACAAATGATATCGGATATGTTCCTTACGTTGTAACTACAATCCCCTTCCCTTTCATGAATATGACCTACCGAATTAGACTATTTACCGGATTTGTAATCACATAAGCAACACGACGGGTGCCACATGTGTAGCAGGATCTGCCTACCCTTCCGGAGCACCTGTGATCACCCCTAGTTTTTGGTGGGGTTCGTGTTGTTTATTCTTTAGTTTTCTATGTTGTGTCGTGTGTACTATTGTTTTTCTGTTTGTCTTTTTCATTTTTAGCCATGGTGTTGTCAGCTTGTTTTAGATTTATGAGTTTGACTGTCCCTTTGGTATCTTTCGTCCCTCTTTCAATGATAAAGCTATGAAAAATCAGTAGAGAACCTTTACCCGTTAAAGTTTCAATGGCTTATATCTCGAAAGCATGCACACTGACCTATATTTTCCGCTCTTTTGATTCCTTAAATAATCCCCTATCAATTAATACTAAATAATGTTAATATGAAAAGCTTGTTATTTTAAAACTGAGTAGCGACCTGACTTAAGGAAAATTCAAAATGGACGTTCCCTTACCAAATAGCATAATCAAAAGGTCTTAACACATTAAATGAATAGAACACAACTGTCATATTCCTCACTTGGTACAGGCATTTTCATATGTAGAAACAGTATGACTTTAGGATATCAAGTTTAAATGTACTATTGCATTGTTTGTTTGCATATTTCTCTGTCCTGCATGTTTAAGAAATAATTCATGGGGGCTTGAATATATCGTGATTTTACAACGGGTAGGCTCTTTATGAAAAATATTTTACCCTGAGCGATAGCGAGGGGTAAAATATCGGCATAAAGGGACAACCCGTGGTAAAATCTAGATATATTCAAGCCCCCATGAATTATTTCGATTCTAATAGGACAAATACGGCAATTCTTTTGAATCGAAGCGCTCTAGGTGGAGGCCAATATTTGCCGATCCCATAAATTAACACACTTTTAGATTGGCGTAAAAGAACGGAGCAAATAGAATAAGTGACATGATCAAACTATTTACAATTACGTATTTAGATAGATTTGGATGAATTTTAATGATAAATTTACTTATATGTCTTCTATGTATAAAAGAATAGGCTATACCACATTTTGGCATCGTTTGTTAACGTTTCCTTGTTGTGATATGTTGGTATCAGAAATGTGTATTTTCCCGTAAAATGCTTAAATTATTACGTCGTCATTTTATGAACTCGGGTACTTCATTCATAAAAAAACATATAACATGGGAGTACGATCGGAACAGCCAATGCAATATATTCATATTTTACCACGGGTGTGTACTCAAAGCGTTTGAAGGACGTCATCTTAGAATTTTGCATTTACATGTATTCCTGTCATGTAATGTTGTCATATTAGTGATATATTTGTATATGTAACATTGCTATAAAAGCGCAAGGTTTGGCTAGCAACAAAACTAGGTTCAACCCACCATTTTATTTTCTTAAAATGTCCTGTACAAGTCAGGAAAATGGCAGTTGTTATCTTATTGTTCGTTTCTGTGTGTGTTGCATTGTCGTTTGGTTTTTGTTGCACTTTAGTGTTTGTGTTGTTTCGTCGTTTTCTTCTTATTGTTGAAGTGTTTCCCTCGCTTTAAGTTATTACTAGTAACCCGGATTTGTTTTCTCTCAATCGATTTATGACTTTTGAACAGCGATATATTAATGTAGCCTTTTTTAAAGTATGTGTTTTATACCCTCAGAGTGGGAGTTATACTGCAAACACATTAAATTTCTGTCCATCAACAATTCGGGTCACATATATCTCAGGATCCTCAGAACCGACTTCCATATGAGGTAAGCAGTTTGATTTGTAAACTTAAAAAATTATATATGTCAGACATCTTCTGCCTGCTAGTCGATAATTTAGTTATTTCTTTTTACAAAGCAGTATAAACCTGACGACTAGTGGAAATTTCACCGTAACATCAATTACCCTGACGAAAGATAAGAGAACTCCCATAAACATCAAGTTACCCTGACGACAACTTGTCACAAGTGAGATAATCACCATGATAAACAAGTTAAACTGACAACGAGTTAGAAACGAAAAGTTGGAGAATTACCATGAAAAAGTAAAATCACAAAAATACTGAACTCCAAGGGAAAATCAAAAGCTCAAACACATCAAAGGAATGGATTAAAACTGTCATATTCCTGACTTGTAAAATGGTGGATTAAACCGGGTTTTAAAGCTAGCTAAGCCTTTCACTTGAAAACGAATTAACATGACGACCAGTGGGAGTATTATCTTGAAAAGTAAGTCATCAGTTATCCTGGCTTAAAGTGAGAGAATAATCAGGAACAGTACATTTATTTTGGTTACAAGTAGAAGAATATATGACCATGTAAAAACGTTAGCTTGACTGCAAGTCAATAAAGGCAACAGTAGTATACCATTGTACATAAGTCATGAATCAATTGAGAGAAAACAAATTTGGGTTACAAAATAAAACCGATGGAAACATATCAACTATAAGAGGAAAAAAGAAACAACAGAAACGCTGAAAGGCAACAAAAACAAACACCAACATACAAAACTCTGTAATATCTACATATGACGCATCATCATAATTTGCTACTTCAGATATTTTGCAAGCGTCATCTCACTTGAATATATCTGCATTTTTTAAACTAATATATCATTTTATTTGATATAAATTATTTTTATTTTATTGCTGTGAATGTATAAATTTGCTTTTTAGCAGCAACAGGCAACATGGAATAATTATCTAGGATTATGATATTAAAATCTAAAGTTTCTTTGCTGTCTCATTAACAAATCCCATGCATAAGGTTCTAAATGGTTGGTATTCATTTACAGTTGCACTAGCATGTCTACACAGAGATGAGTTTGATCTCCGCTTATATCAATTTATAAGAATTGTCAGTTTTCTTGTAGTATGACATATCTTTACTTTTGCTGTCGTTCCATAATATACTAATAAACAGCTGATCACCATAATATGGCATGGTGTGCTAAAAAAGGCATTAAACACCAAACATTCAAGCATTCATCATCTTATTTGTAAACCAAATCAATATTCTTGTTAGGTCATCAAAGCACATGATTCGAGGTTAGTGCCAAGACATAAAATAATGATAAGCAAAACAAATAACGTTTCATTTATATATCATTGTATATTACAAGTTGTAGATGTTGTAACTTTAGAATAGATAGACTCCTGGTCAATGACTCTACTAGTAACAAATTTGATATCGTTTGAAATTGAGACATGGGATACATTGTTGCCTTAACCTTATATGAGTTATTTATATTATTTACATTGGAAAACAATTTTTCTATATAATTCAAAACTGTTGTGTCGGGTTATCCATTTTTTGTTGTCACCTTCCTCGGATATTGCAATTCAAAACAGTGCAATCTCTAATCCACAGCATTCTTAGAAAGTATAAAGAGTGTTCACTCATTCTTATTATATAAATAAAAATAATTTCCTAACACATATTCAATTAAAAATAAATAAATTACGTTACTTTCATTTAAATCGTTTATCTATTTATCTTATTGTAGTATTATTTATCCCTATTATTTGCATTTTTCTAACTTTTAACGCTATATGTATCTGTACCTTAAGTTAGTACACTGATTGATTATTAATTAGTATTACATTGAACTTTAAACAATGTCTTCAAATGTTATATCTTTTGGTTAGTAGCAACAATGTCATATATTTCTATGAAGTCAGGTCCACATATAACCGAACTCGAATTAGATTTGTTTAAACAGATATCCCAAATTGGGACCACCTTTTTGCTTTTCGTGATAACAGTTCTTCTTTTCTTACCGTCTTTTGATAAAACATGTACGGAGCCATTAGTATCACCTATCAATATGTCTCCTTGCGAAAAGATGGCTAAACAATAACTTTTCATATTCTTATCTTTATAAGAAAAGATTTTATGACCCTCTAATGACGAACACACTACCCCAAAATCTGAAGATGTGTATAGTAAACGTTCATTCTTGCATTCAATTTCAAGTCCATTAAGAAATGTAAAGACGGTATCAGTCTTAAAACACGTTTCTGGAATGACATCGTTCTTTAAGGTGTCGATGCTAACTTTTTGCACGGCTTTTTCAACAATTACATACAAATTCTTTTCAAATACACATGTACCTCTAACGCTTTTGGTTATTCTTTCGAGATTTACATGTGCTCTGAAATCTTTGACAAACTTAAAATAGTGAAATTTTGAACCATCGCATGAAACAAATAGAGATGCACTCTCGAAATCATAAGCAAGTCTTTTGACTATATCCGCGATAATATATTCGGATGTGATATTTCCAGTTGATATGTCAAGAGTCTTAATGTTTCCTCTTAAGACATCCTTACATGTCTCACTTCCGCTTAAAACAACTTCGGTTTCTGAAACAAATACACATCCATAAATAGTAAAGCCTTTTAAACTAACAGTCTTATTATGTTTAAATGAAATGTTGTTATAAAAAAGTGGAGGCCTACTTTTTTCAAGTAAAACACTTTTTGATGGATATAACTGTCTAGTTAATTCATCACTATCAATCGAATTAGATTTTGAAAACTCTATATCTCCAAGAGAATCAACGCTAGCAACTAGGTCTAGTGTTTTGCTAAAATAAAAATCAGCATTATTAACTGACGTTATATTGATTACATCTTTTACGTCACGAACTATGGATTCAAGCTCGGCTTTGGTTCGTTCAAAGAAAATAAATGTTTGATTTAAATTGCACTGATCTTGAACCTTTTTTGACACGTTTTGTAATTGTTCAATATATCTCGAGAGTTTATCAACTACCTCTATCTTTTCTTCAGAACAAAGTCTCTGTTCGTCACTGGTTAAGTTCAGTTTCTTTATAAATACATCCAATAAATTATTTAGTTTCTCTTTCAAACATAAAACATGCTGGCTCGCATTTAATTTGATTTCTGTGAAGACGGCATCTAGTTTTTCCTTGTGAAACAATCTTGCTTCTTTTAATTCATATACTTTACTTTTCATTTTGATTAGTTCCGATTATAGTGATGACAATATACTACGTTTGTTCAGATAATTAATTTCATCAATAGCATAAACAAATTCACATTTTCTATGTTGTAATGTTAGACAGAGAACGCAGCATAGTTTCTGGTGGTCAAAACAGAACGCTTCAAAGATTTTTGACTTGTGAATCGGACACGAATCAGAAACTAAACTCAAATCATACTCGCTTCCACTGGCACACTTTTTTATTTCGTCGATCTTCACAACTTTATGATCTGCATAAAACGTCATAAGATTGTGGGGACGTAAACACTCCTTGCAAAATGCTTTAACACATTCCCGGCACCAGTGTGTTGCTATATTCAAATTGTTTTGCTTTTTGCACATGTGGCATTCCTGTTTAGTACTTTCTGATTGACCCATTTGTTTACTTTGCGGAAGAGACAATACCCACTGCAAAGTATCGTCATCCGGATTGGTGGGCGTTACAACTGATCTGCAAACGGGACAAGGGTAACTGGAAAGTTTATGTCCTGATCGACGTTCTGTTGATGAAATAAACTCACCGATACATATTTCACAAAATCTGTGTAAACATGGTAGACTTTTAGGAGATTTAAGTGTTTCTAAACATATTGGACAGATCAAAACATCGCATTCATTTACCAGTGCGGCCATGCCAGGACAGGTAAACTACATCCGTTTTCTAAATAAGATAAACTCCCCTAATAAAGACAATGACCGATAACATATTTAAACATAACATTAATAAAATAAATCTAAATATAGATAATAAAGCCATACAGGTTATTTTATAGAAAAAACGGATATAAGGCTTGCTACCCAATGGATATGACAGATCACTTCACTTGAGTTTGTCTGCATTTTTTATTATTATAACTCGTTAGGTATATTTATTACGTGAAATGTATATAATTAGGTATTGAGCTGCAACAAACTTAAGAAATAATTCTTTATAATTGTGAACTTTTAAAAGGTTACCGCAAATAGAAGCAACAGTAGTTCACCGCTGATCAAACGTCATAAATCGATTAAGGGAAAACAAATCCGGGTTACAATCTAAAACCCCGGGAAACTCATAAACTACTACAGGAAAACAATGGAACACAGAAACGCTGAAGCGCAACAAAAACAAACGTCACCAAAAACTTATTAAATTTATTTACTCGCAAGTACTTATTTTGCAAATATCTGTAATATCCTATAAATAATAACAAATTTAACAATTCTTCGGAACGTTATCATCGAAATGAAATCACTGAACATCAATTCTTTTTAAATTATACATAACCATTTACTTTAGCGCCTGAAAAAACTATACCAATATGATGAATGAATTAACAAAATAGTGTAACAATTTCCCCAGTTCTACTGAACAAAATGACTTCATAGTTGATCACCAGCTTGACGTATGTTTAAGTTCTGATACAGATTCATCATGAACAGATGAACTACATAAAATTGAGTATTACGGAGTAAATTCTAAAACAAATATGGATAAGATTCTTCCTACAAAAGATAATGCAAAGCTTTATCCTAGAAGGAGCACCTGTCTCTTAACAAGTACCAGTACTCTCTGGTGTCCCTCAAGGCACAGTTTTTGAACCTCTTCTGGTCCTGGCCTTAATAAACGACATGCCAGAAACAGCAATATCACCAGGAAATAAACTATTTGCAGACGACAGCCTCCTCTATAGAACCATAAGAAACCAAGCAGAAAGTGACCTACTGCAGAAAGACTGGGAACATATAAGTTGTAAATGAGCTTCGATGCCAAGAAATGCTTTTTAATTCAAATACAATCTAAGAACCGTCATGTAATACCAACGAATTACAGATTGCACAGACAAACACTATACACCATTGAAGGTAGCAAATAACTAGGAGTAACGATCAGCAACAATCTAACCTTGGACAGTCATATTGACAATATAGTTGGTTGGGAAGAGAAGACGTAAAATAAAAAAAGATTGCACTAAACGAGCCAAAGCAGCAGCATATTCAAAAACAGTAAGCCCTTTAGTTGAATATCCATGCACGGTATGGGACCCAACTAAACATACTAAAATATAGGCAATCGAACAAGTGCAGAAAAGGGCAGCTAGATTTTTAAACAACATCTACACTGACCACCCACCTGGCTGTGTAACAAAGATGGTAAAAATTTTAAAATGGGAAAGCCTTGAAGACCGCAAGAAACAAAATAGTTATGCATGCTTTTTAAAATTCAACATGATTTAATAGACGTAGATCAGTACCAATATCTGACGCCAAACGATAGCCGGACCAAAGGTAAAAACCGCTCCCACCACGAAAGGGCTACAGTAGAAGCCTTCGGGCAATCATTTTCACAAGAACCATCAGGGACTGGAACCAACTATCAACATCAGCTACATCAGCTGACACAGTTGAAGGATTCAGAGCTGCCCGAAGGCATGCTCTGCTTAAATCTAGACACATCCTGTATATAATTTTATTGTCTATATAGAGATAACTTTTTAACATGTTAATAGCAGAGAGAAAACTTTCTGTGTTGTCCGACACTGCATATAGTTTTCGAGGCTCCTAATACATACAATTATTGAATTCAGAAAAGAAGAAGAACAACAACAACAACAATAAGTTGAATAACCATAACAACAACAACTTGGACGAATGGAATTTACAGAGTAATTTCATTTAAAAACACTAGTCGATATCTCTGCTGGTGAATTTTAATACCCGACACTTATTTTATACAAATATATGTTCGGTTCAAATGTTGAGAGATACAGTTGTTAGGCTTGCTATAAAATATACCTTATAACATTTTAAAATTTTCAATAAATATTTTGGACTTGACGAAATTAAAGCAACCAAGATCTATAGCTTTGAAATGTCTAGATAGCTGATTGATTTACATACAAAACTCTAACATCATCGAAAGTTGAGTCCTTTATAAGTTGATACGCGCTATATTTTGTAAAATTTAAAAGAAATATGGTGCATAATTTTTTTCCGGTGGAGAGCAGATTACAATATTTGATAAAATTGTCAAAGACTACTGTTATTGTATTACTTATTTCGTATGGAAAGCAAACGTTTTGCATATTTCCTTTTTGATAAAAAGCCATATTGATTGATTCCATCAGGAATACAGAGGGACGACGCAGAACACATGTATCCACAGTTATAATTATTATATATTTAAGTATAAACTGATCACATAATCAATAGAGTTGTCTTTCTTGCCACAGTAAGAATTCTGTGATTTTCATTTAATGTAGTTTAGGGAATGACAGAATTTTCTTGTACTTTGCCAAAACGAAAATTTTACTATGTTTTTTAATAATAAAAAAGAATGGATCACCGCGCTTTTTTCAAGGTAGGAGTCGTCAAAATTGTCAAAATTTGCTTAGATTGTTCGTGAAAAATAAACAATTGTGTGCATGAAAAGAAATCTATGAGACAGAATGTTGAAATAAAATATGAGAAGATATGTTTTATAATATATTTTAAGAAAATAAAAAAGAAAATGGTGTCACCGAACTTGCTTTCTTTCTACATGTAAAAAATGAAAATTGTATGATATCTCCAGTATAACTTTTGTATTAAACGAGTTATCTCCCCTTAAATGGCTTATTTGAAAAATTAATTCTAAAGAAACTGGTAATTGTTAAAACATTTTCGACAATATAATATTTTTATATCAATATCGGTGTAACCAATGAATTACAAATCTGTCTGCAAAGGAGTAGGTCCGGTAAGGACCGATTTTGGCCTCAAATTTCAGGTTCATCTAACGAAAGTTTTCGGCCACTTTTAAAACACTTAAGTGTCTATATCAATCGATACGATTAGTTAATGTGAAAGATTTTAACTGATTTAGTCCTTGAAAACGCTCTGATTCAAGCGTAAATATGAAAAATCTATCAAATATGCCAAAATACGTTACTTTTCAGATTGTTTTTGTTAAAAATGAAAGTGGCCGCATCCGTGTTCATCATCAACCTTTATATATGTTGTGTATTATCATCAAATACAACTTACATTTCAATATTATGAATGAACACGAATGCGGCCACTTTCATTTTAGACGGAAACCGTCTAAAAATTAACCAAAATGTTAAAATTTTGAAGATTTCAGTAGTTTGGCACGACTAAATGATGCTAGAACGCGATATTTGCGCATTGTATTGTCAAAAACAGCTCATATTTATGTATCAGAAGCATTTTGCTTTCCAAAATATAGCTTAAAGATTACATTTTCACAATTTTCTAAAACTGCTATATTTTGGGGCCAAAAAGGGGTCTTACTGAACCTACTCCTTTGCAGATATGGGCAACGAACTAGACCGATTATTTACTGTGATTGTACAATTCAAGATGGCGGTATACCACTGAACTACCTTAAATGACAAAAAAGGTCATTTTTGTTAAGTTTTTGAATACTTCTACAATATATATACAAAATAGTAGCTAATCGATCCTTTTAGTCATGGTTCAGTATTTTATGTCTTACGTTATAAATTTCTATTTTGTGGTTTCTTTTAAATGCTTTTAAATTAATATGAGATTTGTTCATGTTTTCATTATTATATAAAACAATCTGATTATCTTAGGAAAACATAGAATACATTCATCGTATATACTAGGCTAAACGTTTTAGAGAATCTAATCGATCAACCAATCAAATAAAATTGAGAAAGGAAATGGTGAATATGTCAAAGCGACAACCACCCGACCATAGAGCAAACAACAGCCGAAGGCAACCAATGGGTCTTCAATGTAGCGAGAATTCCCGCACCCGTAGGTGTCCTTCAGCTGGCCCCTAAAATATGCATAATAGTACAGTGATAATGGACGTCATACTAAACTCCGAATTATACACAAGTTATAAGTTATGTTGCACATATTGAGGGCCCTCATGGGGTTTTTGATTATGTGATTACTTGGCCGTTTTTTTAATGATTAGTTGATTATTAAGCCAAATATTTCATGATTATTTGATTACCTAGGACTGTATTTTTAGTTTATGATTATTTGATTACTAAAGATAAGCAAAAATTTAATGATTATGTGATTATATTGGCAAAAAAATGGTGATTATGTGATAACTAGGACCCCCCCTTGAGGGGCCTCCATATTGGGATTACAATTTTGATCGGTACAATGAATTGAGTTGTCTTTCTTTTCATATAAAGTAAATTGAAAAAAGTACGAATATTTCCTCATAGAAAATAAAGAATTGCATCCTTTTTATCAATTTTAATAACAATTTTCCTGCCAGCGGCAAACTAAACAAATGACCGTCGTCACTGTCGACATCGTATTCGAATTTGTACTTTTAATACAATCGTTTTAATAATATATTAAATGACGATCAATAAATGATCAGAATAAACCCATTTAAAACGATAGTATAATGTTTCATATATTTTATATCCCTACAGCTAAGTCATGCTTCTGTTATTATTTTTTTAATCAAGTCTCTTTTCTTCGAATGTTACCTACCTTATTAGACTTAATTGTACTTGCACTAGCCACACGTCTTATGCCACATTTGAACTATTTTTGTGGGGCAAGTGCTGCTCAAACTTTAGCCATGGCGTTGTAATTTTTTTTGCGACATATAAGTTTGAATAGCCCTTTGGTTTCCTTTCTTTACACGTGGGTATATAACGCAGTACTTTAAAATTATATTAGACATGAAGCTAGTATATATATTTTCATTTCGTCCGTTTCACGAAGTCTTGTCTATTTAAATCATTTTTTCAATTTGAAATTATCTTTTAAAAATGTAAACTGTATTATAATATAAAAAAGAAGATGTGGTATGATTGCCAATGAGACAACTATCCACAAAAGACCAAAATGACACAAACATTAACAACTGTAGGTATAAGTTGTGTTTTAAAGATGCACATTTAAAGACTTGAAAAAGCATCCCATTAAAAATGTGTGCTCCTAACACAAACAACTGCTCCAACAGAGCTACGAGGTAGAGTTACCAAATCAGCATATAAAACATCAGTTTTACGCTCGCCATTACGAATTGGTTGAACAATGTGTCTTGGTCCAAACTATCTAGCAACATATTTCGCGGTCTTAGAACCTGATATACGCGAAAAGTCCAATTTATCGATGGTTTTGCTCGTTTTGAAGTTCAAGCGACTCACTAAGAATTTGTGCCTTATCAAAATGATTTATATTTTCTTCAAAAACTTTTGGGAACTCTACATTGCTAAACTACTGCTGCCTTTTATCCATACTAGGCTGCTCCCCTCCGTAAAATATCCAGTACTTCGGAATGCCTTCGGAATATACAAATATTGTTAAGAATTTCAATAACGGCCGGGAAACAGACTATATTCATACCAACCCATTGACATTCGCCGATGATTTGGTATATTGTTATGTTTCAGTTACTTTTACATTTTACAATGTTCAAAGGATGATTGATGACAAGTGCACATCAATTAACAAGAAAGAGAAGTTTCAATAATTCTTTTAAAATTATATTTATTGTAAGAACAAATGATCCGGTCAATAAAATCTGGGCAATTTAGTGCTGTAAGGTCATCTTTGATATCCCTCCGATGTCATAAATGTGTCGAAATTAACTGACAGCGGCAACTTTACGCATAGTTACAATGTATGTTCTATCAAATATGATACAAAAAAGGTATAATAATGAGGTCAAATATGTTAAACAAAAAGCGGACATATTTATACTGAAATATGAGATTAATGTCTTTTGAGAATAAACTCATCATAGATACCAGGACTAAATTTTGTATATACGCCAGACGCGCGTTTCGTCTACAAAAGACTCATCAGTGACGCTCGAATCTAAAAAAGTTAAAAAGGCCAAAAAAAGTACGAAGTTGAAGAGCATTGAGGACCAAAATTCCTAAAAGTTTTGCCAAATCCAGCTAAGGTAATCTATGCCTGAGAATCTAACGTGTTTTTTTTTATTGTTTTAAAATTCTTTAAAAGATTTTCCAGCACCCGAAAAAGTGTCCTTTCCACTTTCCATTTATGTTTGCGTATTTAAATTGTTGATCGAAAATATACTTTTCATGGCCATGCATCATTTGGTATAATTTTGTATTTTAAAGTCAGCATAGCACATATACCATGCATTGAATTGAGAAACTCAGAAGCGAGTTTCATGTACATGCAACTTATCACTGAAGTTAGTACCTAAAAATGTTATACGCTAAAGATGTTATCAGAGACGAAATATCCACTAGCAGTAGTACATATTTAGTGGATGCAAAACATCACGAAAGCTACTATGCTTATAACGTAAAACTCCACGCATTAGTTTCATACATAGCGATATTAATATCAAAGTTGAAGAGCACTGGAAATTTTAAAAAATCAAACAATTGGGCCAAATATATCGTTGGATTACTAATCTGTAAGTACATACTCCTCTGTACAAGTGAACAGGTGAGTTGGTGTTTGGTACAATATATTCTTTGCATGACAGTTTTCTTGTTTTTTTTGATACGATAAACACAATTGGATTTTTCATGTACATGAAAAACCGTACTACGTTTCCAAATTCATACACCAACAATTTTTTAAGTTGCAATAGCAGCAAGGTACTTTTGTTTTTGTTTTATTAATTGTTTATCTGTATTCATCAATGGTGTATAAATTTGGAAACGTAGTACGGTTTTACATTTACATGTTCAGTATTCTGAAATAAGGCTATCTCCTTCCTGCATTAGTGAACTTGTATATGTGTAATTCCATTCGTATTTTTAACACTTTGCTTATTCTATCGCAGCATTTGGGTAAACTTTAACTATTATCACGTATGTTTGGAATATGATTTGTCACATGCTTATAACACCAACAAGAGCATAAATATTGCTTAGCTAGATATTTCCTTAAACAAAATCTAATACAAAAATCATATACATCCAAACCCAAAACCAACATTTGTTCAAAAGTCTATTGCAAGCTCAAGCGGAACATCTTCTGACATGATATATACAGGACATAGTTCCCATCAAGATTTAGGGTGATTGCTTTGACTAGTTTCCATATTATAACATCCGATTCACTTGCTTGCACCTAATTAGCCATATTTTGGAAAACACATTGAGCATACATATCTGTTTTGAATGATATAAAATATGTACGATATATAATATATTTGGTGTAGGTCAGTTCTAACTTCAAGTGCATGAGTAGTAAAAATTTTTATAAAGTTCAGTGCAAATACCAGTTTTGTCGCATACAGTATGAAATAGAGATGACGTATTTTTCATATTTAAAACTGAGAAATTTTTGAATCATGATTTTGTGTAAACTATTGACATTGCTGATATGTAAGGTTAAGTTGACTTTATATGGATTTGGCTATTAATGTTTTAGTCTCCTTTTGGTCACACAGCTCATCACAATGTATTCAAGTTCTTATAAGTCATAGGCGTTCACTTGTTTTGCTCTGAGCGTTTCTGGTGAAAGGAAAATTATAAAAGTAATTCAGACACATTAAATGTATACAGTGTAATGTTAAATGTTGAGAACTTGTGATGTTTGACACACAAATTACCCGTTTGTGCTTTTTAGAATTGAATGTACAATTCTTGCATTTTAGATAAAAAATTTCCTGCTACCGCTTTTACTTTATCCATCTGTCAGACAGGTACCACATGCTTAAACATGGTAAAAATAGTAAGAAAATTTATCGATGCATGCATTTATTGTTTTCCTATTGCTTCTTTTGTATAACTTATTGTCTATTATATTCTAGTCAGAATGGAACTTACAAGCTAGTATTCTGATATTCTGTTCTTCAATGGAAGAAACAATGTCTTTAATTGTTACGTGTCACTTGCTTTCAAATTTCCGAAGATCGGGTTTTAATTTTTTCCATACAATTGCCTGATTAAAAGTAAGGAACTTTCATATATTTCTGTAACGAACTGACGTTGTAAAACAGTAAGGGACCGTTCAATATTTATCAGATGGATGGGCCGGTGCATTCTTAATATTGATTCATTAAAAAAGTTAATGCCCATCCTTTTAAATTCTGAAAAAAAGTCCTCGCCCATCTAAAAAAATCTGTAAAAAAAGTCCTTGCCCCTCTAAAACTTAAAACAATTAAAGTTTGCAAGTTTATGTCTTCAAATCAAAGAATAGACTTTGATGTTAATACAAAATTTAAATTGTGCTAGTTAATTCCATTTATATATAAATATTAATGTGTGTATCAGAACCATACATTTTATTGTTTTTAAAGCAATTGCTTTTATGCTATCGCGTATGGCCATCTTTGTGACCCAGATCAGAGACTCCGCCCATATCAAGCCATAGTATTTTGTTAAACAGGCTCCTGGTCTGTCATTCTTTAACACCTATGTATGTTTTCTAATGCAATACATAGCTTGAAACTTTAAAAAAACGTTAGTGGATTTAAGAAGTTTCAGAATATGTTCTTGTAGATGTATTTTTGTATTTAAAGGGTCAACCGTTTGACTATCAAATAACATAGAAGTCCGAGTGAAAAAAAGTACATTTTTATAACTGCGATTCCGTTTTCCGCCGTTCGTACGATGTTTCAACAAAATATGGATTCATTTCAGTTGTTGATTTAGTATTGAAAATTTAACTGAATTATCTCCTATTAAACATGTTAAATACGGTTTTATATGTTTAATTTGTGTTTCTTTAAGAGGTCAGGTGCTCTTGTTCATTCATAAAATTATCGTTCATTCATACATTTATCGTAAAATCAAAATCACTACACACAGGTTAATGCGTAGTGTCAAATGATTACCTGTAATCTAAAAATAGACAAACTTTGTTTGCGCAAATAATTTAGCGGAACGAAAGCCTTGTTGAAAACAAATAACAATAAGTTCGTTTTCCTTTTCTGTCAAACTCCGTAATATTTATCGATCACCTTACTAATGAAATGGACCCGTCCAAACGTAGTAGATGCCAAGTCGGTCCAGATGAAGAGATATTTCAATTTGGAATTTTCTAGTTACATAGATTGAAAAAAGTACGTCTTTTTAAATATCATGATCAAAACTGGGAATGCATAACAAATGTCAGATGAAACCATTATCCTCGTCTTTTCAGTGAACAAGTCTACTATGTTGCATGAGAATTATAGTTATCTCCGGTACCCACAGTCATGCACTTGTTTCTATCCATAGGAAGGTCGGCTATCCATATAAAACTATTTTGGATAGAAACAAGTGCCTGTGCTCGTACCGCATCAGAAGGACATACATGTATATCAACTGAGCAATAATGTTTGGAACTTAGTTTTAAAAATGATGACAAAGTACCATTATGAAAATATTTTTATTAAGCTGAAATATATATTTATTCTTTACATGTTTATGTCTTGTAAGATATTTTATTTCTTTCCCGTTTTTTAACATTTGCGTCTGGAAAGTTGAAATGTTTTAACTTAATCATTTGTGTTAATGGTTAAATATAAATTGATAATGAAAATTGTTAAAATTAAATCAATAAAGGAAATTATTGCCCAGTTACAAACACTACCAGGGGATAATCCATGATGATTTCTTTTTGAGTTATATGTTTCAGCACATGTATATTTGACCCCAACTTTAGCCTGGTAAACGTGTTGTCTCCTTGTGAAATATAAAACATATTAAAAATGACTTTCTGCTAAAGTCTTTTATTTATATAAAGTTAAAACCTTCTTACTTCTAACTAGACAACACTCATGTCAGGTTTAATTATTATATACTAGTATATGTGGATGAAAAATAAAAGTCCCCAAACATTAACATGACAGCAATTGCTTTTACAGCCTTTAAGGCTTTGATTTAAAACCAGTATGAATATACATGTATATATTTGATTTTATATTTGCAGCCTAAGATACAATATTGATTTAAATAAAGGAAATAATTTAAACTAAAGGACAATAACTCTTGGACTAGTTAAAATATTATCATATGCTGAATTACTAATTATTGTCTTAATAAAACAGCATGTTAACTATAGTTCAAATACCAATGTCCCTTTATCTAATCTACTTTTCAAAAAAGAAATTATTTTTTTTTTAAGCAATTTAGGCAGACATATTATTGCTTTTGATGCACCCTTTTTCACCTATTAATTAATTCCGTAAATTTGACAGTAAAACTACTAAACAACCTGGCATTCTGTAAGATCAATATATAAATGAGATAGCTGTAGAGTTATTTGAAGATCTAAATTGATTTGAAAAAGTT
Organism: Mytilus edulis; assembly: GCF_963676685.1. Taxonomy (NCBI): domain Eukaryota; kingdom Metazoa; phylum Mollusca; class Bivalvia; order Mytilida; family Mytilidae; genus Mytilus; species Mytilus edulis. The sequence continues at coordinate 23,936,343 of NC_092348.1, read as the reverse complement.
ATAAAAAAGTTTAAAGATGACTATCCAATGATTTAGCCTAAACTGAAAATTTAAGCTTTTTTAACCTTTTTATTAAATCCATTAGAATGACACCAATTCACCAAACTACCAAACAACCTGGTATTCTGTAAGATCAATATATAAATGAAATAGCTATAGAGTTTTATGAAAATCCATGTTGATTTGAAAAAGTTATAAAAAAAATTAAAGATGACTATCTGGATTTAGCCAAAACTGAAAACTTTAGCTTTTATTAAACCTATTTATTAAATCCATAGAATGACAGCAATTCACCAAACTACCAAACAACCTGACATTCTGTAAGATCAATATATAAATGAAATAATTGTAGAGTTTTATGAAAATGCCAGTTTATGTGAAAAAGTTACAAAAATAATTAAAGATGACTAACTGGATTTAGCCAAGACTGAAAATTTTAGATTATTTTTTCCTATTTATTAAATTCATAGAATGACAGCAATTCACCAAACTACCAAACAACCTGACATTCTGTAAGATCAATATATAAATGAAAATCCAAGTTGATTTGAAAAAGTTATAAAAAAATTTAAAGATGACTATCTGGATTTGGCCTAAACTGAAAATTATTGTTGAGACCATGTCCCTTATGTTTTTTGTGCCTGCAAAAGGAATTTCCTACACACTGATAAAATTGATAGCAATTTTTTTCCAATAAAATAAGTTCTAGCCCATCCACTATATATATTAAAAAAAGTTCTCGCCCATCCAAATATTTCCACAAAAAAAGTGCTTGCCCCGCCCCATTTTGCACCAGCCCATCCATCTGATAAATATTGAACGGTCCCTAATTTCATATCTGTATTTCGTAATATGTTTTGTCTTAAATTTGGCCGTTAGTTTTTTTGTTTGAGTTCTTTCACATTTTTCATGTTGGTGCCTTTTTTTATCATATTGTATCTTTTTATAGTCGTACGGTAGCCCATAATTGCTTTTATCCACTTCATTTGAATTCTAGTGGATAGTTGTCTCATTTGCAATACTTATTTGTATTATGTGTGCACCATTACAAATTTTTAAAACTCTCAATGCAATATCACTTACAATGTATTTGGTGCAAGTTTTTCAAACAGAAATTACCAAAAAGGAATTCGTCAAACCAATCACCCGATGTCTTTTTACAGCATTGTTCAATATATGTCAAGCAAAACAAGCATACCTACTTGAACTTACTTTTCGAAACAAATAGTATTTGTTGTTTGGTTGTTCTATTTGTTATCGTCTGAACCAATGCATTATGCAAACTGAAGTCAAGTAAAGAGATTTTCGATCCCATGAAGGGTTTGACTTCAATCCAGTATTTTGCAGCCAATCAGTCTTGAAACATCAATAATAATGTAAATATAAAAACAAAGATACCGAGCTCTGAACTTGGTACACCAGACGTGCGTTTCGTACACTCTTTGGCGCTCGAATCAAAGCAGAATGAGGCTTAAACTAATAACACCAGTTTAACAAACAAATGCAGCAAACTTTGAAAAATGCCTGAATCAAGTCAGGAATATAAAAGTTGTTTCCACTCGTTCCGTTGATTGGTATAGTATAACGTTTGATTTTGTTTAGTATTTATGGAACTCCCTGTTTTGAATTCACCTTGGAGTTTGGTATTTGTATTTATACTTGTTTAAATTACTGCTGAAAAATACAGGATGAATAAAACAAAAAAATGTTGTATATACTCTTTTTATTTTGCACAAAGAGATGTTAAAATTACAAGTATGTATACGTGCATGATGTACAATGTATATGTTTCCACATATATAAGCATTATGGATACGGTACACAATTCCTTTAATTTCACACTTTCTTTAACTGATGGCGAGTTTGTTTTCACTTATTTATTGTTATTACATCAAATCAATAGGTTTTATAACTATAAAATTAAATTACATTATCAAAGACGTTCACAGGACATATCTATGTTTGGTGTTGGTATTTATTTTTAAAATGCGTCTGTCGTAATGACTTTATAGGCGAGTGACTTATTTCAAAAAGACGCTTAGTTAACGACTTTAATGCACCCACCTAACACACGGCTTTATTATATATCATTCGAAAGCTCTTAATCTGTACTTTCTGTTTTGATCATATGAACTTTATGGAACATGATACATAATTTCCAAATCAAACAAAAAATAAAAGATTCGATGCGCAAAATTTCCCGAAAATTGAAATTTATCACAAATCCTTAAAAAAATGAAAAATTATTCAAAAAGCAAAAAATATCTTGGGGAATCGATATTTGTATGCTTAAAATAGATCAATGTATATGTTTTAGGTCAAGGAATATTTGTTTTGTTATTTTAAGATGCAATTATAAATTACGAGTATTGTTCATGGAACAGCCTTCTATAGAAGTGTTTGCAGTTGCCCAAAAAATCTGCCATCTGCAAATAGCGATCATTTTGTTAATCTATGTTAAAATAGGACATCGCTAATTGTGAATATTAGGGAGGAGAATGATTTTCCATAATAAAAGAAGGGGTATTTAAAGTAAGAAAAGAATATATGCGAGGTAATTGAGGTTAAAATATGTTTTTTACGAAGTCAAACTTTTTTACTTTTTGTAATCATGTTTAAATGCAAACATTACTTTGCGACTAAATCGTAGGCAACATTGAAATAAGTAACCTTGTTTAGAAACACTTGGTTGTCTAAAGCGGGATGTAAACGAACTAAATAAAATTCGGCTGCTTCTTATTTAGTTTAAAATCGTGTTATAGTAAGTCATATTAAATGTGTTTAGAAGTTTAATCGCTTTAATTATTTGAATAAAAGATGCTTTGAGTATTTTCTACATAAGCTTTAAAAATACAAATGCATGCCATTGTGTATGTTAAACACTATAAGCAATTGTGAAATAACAAAATGAAAAAGTTAAATACCCTTCCTGACCTCATAAGATCATTCGCTGTTTTAGGAGTGTTCGTTTTCATGATATGCTGTGTTTTTTGGACTGTTGTTCGTCTCTTGGACTTTAATTATGTTTTGTTCATGGTTTTAATTAACTTTATTTGATTCATGGTTAGAGATGTTGATTGTCCCTTTGGTATTATTTTACTTTAAAGACATCAACTTGCAGTAATGAAAATCGGCCAAAAAACAACTCAAAGTAAAGTGAAGAAGATTAACGCAATAAGTAGCAACTTTACCTGACCATATAGGAAAATAGGTATTTAGTCGGATCTTAACACGTACTTGTGATTTGGTTAAACCGGTTTTGTTCAAAATATACGAAGAAATGTCGAAATGTTCAGGACTTAATTAAATCCGTATTTCGGTAGGATGGTGCAAGCATACGATTGTTATTGCGTCTTACACTTTGAGAAGCGAATAATCTTCAACTACTTTATTCAAATATTGTGTAAAAACGTTAATTTTGAGCTATGAAAGTCAAGTGGCTCGAGTATTTTTCGGAGGAAGTTTTAAAAAATTGCAAAGAAATATTTTTACATTGGGTTAGCTTTCATTAGTCTTAACTATCTATAGATTAACAACTTTTGGTTATATTTATAATTTAGAATCATCATTGAAGGTGGGGGACGATTTCGCAGATAATTAATTATATTGATGTGCCATTTGTATGCAAGAGTGACATTTCGTTGTATTATGTGCCAATTCGAAAAAGTTATGCGAGTATTCTCTCCCCTTAACAGGTTCATTATTTTATAATTAAGTTTAGGTTTCTGATATAATTTTGAATAATTACAAAATGTATCAATTCAATATATTTCAGTTTTTGTTATTGGTGTATCAAAAACATTGATGTACGAATATAATTTCATAAATTTGAAAAGTTTAAAATGATTACATACCAATATAAAGAACCGTTCATCATTTTTGAAAAAGACTATGAACAAAAATCGAGTTATTTATCTTCCCTTGGTGACAGATTGATTGGGAAATGAACAAGCGTAATATAATGGTAATCACAGAGAGGGACCAGCAAGCAATTTTTAATTGTAGCCTATTCAACGTTAAAACAATTTTCCACTATAAACGAATGTTACTTTATACAAATATAAGGACTTTGTTAGCTAAATCTACAAATTTTATTAGATATTATGATTTTTTATTGCAATAGATTAATATGCTACAATAAGACAAATATCCGCGAAAATAACTTAATTTGCTCACGGTGATATATATATATAGAACCAAATCGTTATCATGATACATTTAGCTACACTGATCTATAATTGGTAAACCTTTTACTACTTGAATAGTGACGAAATATATCAAAGGGACATTAAACTAATAATTAAAAACAAACTGACAAAGCCGGGCAAAAAACGAACAAGACAAGCAACAGTATACAAAACACAACATATAAAACTACAGATTGAGTAACACAAACCCCTCCCAAAAATTTTTGAGTGAACTCAGGGGCTCCCAAAGGGTAGGCAGATCATGTTCTACATGTGACACCCGTCTTAGTTTAAACATATTTATTTATAGTGGATTGGGAAACAAGTTTTGCAACTTAAATTATTCGCTTTCCACTTTGCGGGTGCGAGTGCTGCCTTGTAGTGGCATTTGCCTGCTCTTTTTCGAAATCTACAAAGGTGTGTTTAACGTGCAAGAAATTTTCATCACGGAACGGGAATCGAACCAGGAACCTTTGTGTTAGTAGCCCGATGCACTAACCGATGTGGCTCATGTATTGCCTAACTCGGTGCCAAGCCTTATTCGGTTGGTGACATTCATGGCAGAATTGACGGCAATTTAGTTACGTCGATGGAACTTATCAGTCGTCATCTGGCGAAACAGATATCTCATAATTGTCAACCAACTCGTAGTGACGTCCATGAAATTTTCAAAGAGATGATTTCAACTTTGCATTTGAACTCTGGTTTAAAACTTGTTTAAACCACCATTTTTCTTCAAATGTCCTGTACCAAGTCAGGCATATGGCAGTTGGTATCGAATAATCTGTTTCTTTGTATGTTGGCGTTTGTTTTTGTAGCAGTTCTGTGTTTCTGTTATATCGTTGTAATCCTCTTATAGTTGATGCGTTTTCCTAGTTTTTGCTTTGTGACACGGATTTATTTCAGTTACTAGTAAATCGATTAATGACCACTGAATAGCGGTATACTATAGTTGCCTTTATTTCAGAGGAGTTGAGGCTCGATGAAATCGGTCTCCTCCTTTAGTAGTATAGATATGCAGGCGTTGCTATAATGTTGTTACATAGAAATGAAAAGTTTATAATTTGGTAGTAAGGGGTGTTTTATGGGTTGTTTTATGCTCATCTCTTTTGTCGTAAAACTTGTTCTCAACCAACCCTCATCATCGATTTCAAGATACGTGATAGAGTAAACTATATTTGTTGAGTTTTTTATTTTCAATTTCAATGGAAAATACGAGTCCAACATTGTCACAACTTTTACACTATTCAGTGAGATGACATCATCTATATAATGGAAAGTGAAGTTTCAAGATAATGATAGCTTTTTGTCAGTCGTCATCAGAAACTTTTGCATGAAGTCATTCTCGTATGAAAAATGAACTAGTCATTCAAGCTATTCAGGAAGTCTAGTTGTAACTAGAACCGTTGCGTATTAATGAATATTTTTTCTTCAAAGTTATTATTAATTGATGAATTAATGCATGTAAAAAATAAACAACACAATTAAAGCAATCAAGTAGTCAAGTTTTATAATGTGTTTACTAGTTTTTGAAATTCTTTGAAATTTCAATTGTCATCAATGTATTTTCTATTTATTTTGGTCTAGATTTTCAATTCACATTAAATAAATAGGAGGTCTTTTCACTACATCAATATTTATAATGAAGCTACAAATCAAACGCTTATAAAAGTCGAAATATGTTTATTTCAGTCTGGTAGTTACAATGCAGATTGCAATCTCTTGGTTTCAATCCCTTTATTTTTAGCAATAAGATGATTCGCGCACATATTTTTTTACTCTAAATTTTTCAGATTCTTAAGAATTTGTTTATTAAATCTTATATTGACCACATACAATGTTTAAATAGGAAGAAATGCTTAAAAGCTGTTTTTTCGCAGATGGCGGTATTTTGGGCAACTGTATGAGTTGTTATGATTTGCTGTTTGATTAGAAGTTAGCATAATTTTAGGAAATTTTATGATGTCATAAACTTCTTTGATAGTCATTATAGGGTTTTACTTAGTTTTAATTGATTAGCATTTGCACCAGAAAGAAAAATTTGGGTTTTCACACATTTTGTTAACTTTTACTCGAATTTCAGGAAACATGTGCTCTCTGTCAAACATGTCAAAAACACGCTTTAAATATTAAAAAATGTATTTGAATAATGACTGTTAATCTCTCTGCTAAAAGTTTAAAATGTTTGCATATGTGAATTTAGTATATAAAAGTCATATTATGCAATCAGGCTGAAATCTTAGAAAAAATGCACTTATTCGTCCTTGACCTTTGATCTTGATTTAACGGAAATTGCACCGTACGATTTTTTTACGACCGGGCAAAACAGATAGTACAGATGTGCAGCTTTCAAATGATATATAATTTAGCCGTGTGTTAGGTAGGTGCATTAAAAATCTAATTTTATGGTTAAAGTCACTCGCCTATTAGGACTCCAAACTTCATCATTTCATACAAAACTGTATAAACTGTCTAAATAGCCTGTTTCGGAATCCTGCATTGGTAGTATATAAGACCCACAGCATTCGTCATAAAGATGGCGTGCCTACATTCAAAACTGTAAGCATATGTAAAGCTTCTTTTAGAATAAATGTTTTGGCTTATTTAAAATTCATCTCTAAACAGTGTAAAAGGCAATACGACCAATTTAATTTTACTTGTTTATAACACCAAAGTGTCATTATTACTGACATCAAAGCCGCGCGTGTTGCTCAGTCTTAATGTAGTGTTTTTTGTTGTGTTATATGTGCTATTGTTTAATTGTTGGTATAGTTCTTTTTTAGCCATGGCTTTATCAGTTTATTTTCGACTTATGTGTTTGGGTGTCCCTTTGGAATCTTTCTCGCCTCTCTGTCAAACCGGATATTTCTACTTTAAGGTTTCCAGATTATATCAGTATTTAAAGAGATAAGGGAATTAGCTTTTTTATTTTAATTCATGTGTCAAAAAATGAAGAAAAGAAAAAAACACATTATAAATGTATTGCGCTTTTCTATATTTACTTTCATCGGAAACGTTCCAAGCCGAATATGATAACTTTTATATCATACGCATATGTACATGTATTGTTTAAGGTTGAGAGAAAACAAATCAACTAATATGTTTTATTAAAATATAACGCTTTATCATCAGAAATTATATGTAGTATAAACATGTGATGTGTTTTTCATGTGTTGTCTGATCTTCTTTTCACATATCAATGCTTTTATGACCAATGTTTGTCTCTGTCTTTGCCATTTGCCTTTTCTATATTTATTTTTTTGGTCTTTTTTGGCAATTCAATAGAACTTTGTCTTTTTACGGCTAATGGGTTATACATTGTGGTTGTCAACTGTCTGTTTCCGATGAAACCAGGTTCAATCCACCATTTTCTACATTTGAAAATGCCTGTACCAAGTCAGGAATATGACAGTCCTTGTCCATTCGTTTTTGATGCGTTTTGTTATTTGATTTTGCCATGTGATTATGGACTTTCCGAATTGATTTTCCTCTGAGTTCAGTATTTTTGTGATTTTACTTTTTGGTACATGCTTCTTTTTTCTTAACACTCTTATATGGGAAATTACTCAGACATAGGTTGTTTATTTAATATATATCTTCATAGAACTCTCAAGAGATGTAATGTTATAAAAAAAGAACATTTTGAAATTTGTAAGCAAATCCTATATTTCAAAATCATGCAAAAAATATACCGCTGTCGGACTTCTATGTTGGAAGCTAATAACAGATGTATTTAGAGTCAATCTTATTAGCGTTGTTCTATAGTTGATTAAACTTATAAATATTCCTATGTTGATTTGTTTTCACTTATTACGCTGTCAACGTCTTCAGTAACGGTACAAACAAATACGATCCCAGTGGTAAAAAAGTCTTTAAAAGCCATAAAGACTTCAATAATCATTAGCAGGTATGCAAACGCAGAGAAGAGCTTGATTAAATTAGGCGATAACTTCCGGTCTATGGGGAATTCAACGGAAGAAGAGGTCGTATTATTGTTATAGCACGATAAAATTAGAAACACGTTGTAGAACAATTTGAATTTCTGTAAACTGCTATTTGTCCGAATTGTCAAGATTTATTGAACAGTAATTTACAAACTTGCCTTACTTCCACGATGTGTCATTTAATCAAAGTCTCGTAGGGATTGAAAGATTATTACAAGTAGTTAAAGACAATAGAATATTCATAGTTTTCTCAGCGCGCCATATTGAAAAGCTAACGATGTGCTAGAATGGATATTATAATCAAACTATTTTGACCTTTTGTACAAATTAATCAAAACTATCATTTGCAATAATATCCTATTGGGAAAGACGTATTTTAACACATTTAATCCTACAATGATACACGAAAGATCTACACAGAGGTAGTGCCTATTTTAAATGATCATTACAATCGGTTCTAAAGTGGAGATATCCAATACATTAAAGGACTGTCTGTACAAAAAAACCCATTTCATTTACCATTTTATATCAATGCAATGCAGTCAAATGGTATTTGTCATTTGATATCTTGACTGAGTATGTCTTCTTCTGTACAGTTTCACCAGGTATGAATCACAAAGCAATTGAATTCATTCCTGATTTTTACTTTTTTATCATTAAATTAGACTGTTTTTGGGAGGGGCGTAGTGTCGATAAAATATTGGTTTCTGCTTTGTGTTTCGCGTACTGTTGGTTTATTTTTTCTTCTTTTTCTTTTGACCATGATGTTGTTTGTTTCTTTTTCGACCTTTTTGTTTGTCTATATGGATCAGTTGTCCCTTTTTAAATTACGTATTTAGACAAGTGTTAATTTATTAATGGGTGTTGTTGTGCATTGCTGTATATTAGGCGATTCTTGTAAGTCTTTCCAATTTTATTATTTATCTACAAAAATGCATATTTTTTGTGATCAAATATTTCAAGGAAACCATTATTCATTTATTGAAAGTTAAAGTAATGCAATCATTTTAATAGAGAATGTTACAGATGGATCACCGAATCTTATATAACTTTTGATTTGGAGATTTAAATAGTCCACGCTTTCTATCGATTAGATTGATTGGCAGTTTGTGAATGTCTGTAGAAATTGTTTATACCCGTTGTGAAAACATCAATATTAGTTAATAAGAACATTAATTTCTATTGTATACCCTGCGCTGGAACTACATCTCTCAGCATGAACACGTTAATACGGTGGTAATTATACCGATTAACTTCTGAACTCATATTCCCGCCCCGTTCAAACAAGAGAACAAATATTTATTCAAATGACAGTATTAAATGGATAGGTTAACAGCAGGGACTGAAACATGATACAGTCATTTTCACTTGATCAGGACAGCTAGCACAATAAACATGACAACAGATTTAATAAATATCTGTTACAATTAGATTCAAGATTAATTGACCATCTTATGAAAAGATGTCACAGATAGTCGTCTCAGCTAATGTGCGACTATGTACTGTTAGTATCTAATTATAACTACACATTTAATACTTTGTAAAATACAGTTTGCAAATATCTATTGTTAAATGAATTTTAAAAAGTAATCTCAAGGTATATTTAATTTGGTGTTGTTGGCATAAGTAAACTTCAAGCATTCTTATTTGTAGAAGCTTCGATACATGCAGGTACAACTGTTTAAAGATGAAAAAGAAAATGAAGAATATATCATTATTTTTATAGGTAATAAAGATATAAAAAGCAAATTTTATGTTTGCTTTTAGCTTTAAAGTTTAAAATGAAAATGGAACATAAATGTCAACAATGCAGTTCAAAACACAAAAGAAATACAATTTGAAGGAAATTTTGTTTATCTTTAATCATTCTTTGCCTTCGGATTCCGAACTGCATTGTTTAATTTTCTTTTGTGCCATATAGACATCATGGTATATATGTTACATTTGATTTGATAGGTTATTAAATAAACAGTTACATTTGGAAAAACGACTATCAAAATTTTCAACAATACAGTCCCTAATTTAAACGACTGAATGATACGTCAGGAAAAAGTTGTCGTTGCAAATTTCATGTTGTTGGTATCCTGTCTTATTGGAACAATATTCGCAACATAGTCTGTTCGTGCTAATGGTGTAAAGTGCTTATGAATTTGTTTCTGGGTTTGGTGAACATGTTAGGTATAAAAAAAAAAAATTACACGTTCAAAATTAAATCTCATTTCTTCAGTCATTTAACAAAACCAAAACAAATGTGTCATATACCATAATAGTACTATACAAATAAAGGCAACAGTAGTATACCGCTGTTCAAAATTCATAAATCGATAGAGAAAAAACAAATCCGGGTTACAAACTAAAACTGAGGGAAACGTTTCAAATATAAGAGAACTACTACAAAGCATAACACTGCAGATTTATCAAGATTGTATACATTATTATTTTCTTACCACCTTTGTAGACAAATATTATTTCGCTAAAGGTAATTAATGTCTGAATATGAGGCAATTTTCGGAAGATTATGTAAATATCAAAAGGATATGTTATTTGGTAGATTTTTTTACTTTTTATTAGAAACCTTTTTAAGTAATGAATATTTTCTAAAAGTAGCATACATGTATATACCTTATACCGTGACTAATGGTTGTATACATCCCCATTAGTTGGTCTCTAGTGTATAGATGTAATGGATGTAAATATACATAAAGGCAACAGTTGTGTTCCTCTGTTCAATAGTCATTACTCTATTTCAACTATAAGAGGAAACAACGGAACAACAGAAACACTGAACTGCTACAATAACAAACGCCAACATTCAAAGAAACGGACTATGTCATAACATCTTCCATATTTCTCACTAGGTACAGGACATTTTAAAACAAAATGGTGGGTTGAACCTGGTTTATTTGCTAGCCAAACCTCCCGCTTATAAATCAATGTTAAAAAAATACTATACATACACCATTTCCTTCTTTATGATAATAGTTACATTATCAATAAGGTCTACAAATAAACTCATCATAGATACTATGATTAAATATTGTATTTTCGCCAGACGCACGTTTCGTCCACACATTAGTACACAACAAAGTTAACAGAATTGACTAAAGATATAAATGAGTACACTAGAGACATTACTTTTCTCTCTGGTCATATAAAAGATAGAGTATTCGTCTAAATCCTTGTAGAGGTCTCCTTTAATTCATCATTTTCTACATAAGGAAATATCTGTACCAAGTCCTTCGTGTGATGTATTGGGCTTTTTCAATTTGAATTTTCCTGGGATTTCGGTATTTTTACTATTTTACTTTTTTCTATTATATCTAAGTCGACTGAAACATTTTGATCTATGAAAATATAATTTAGATTATTAAATTTTGCATCTTGTTTTATAAATTTAATGGTATTCAATTGGAAATTGATTCACTATTTCGAATGTCTGCTGTTTCTGTTGAATTTCGTTTCCTGTCATTGGCACAAGTGTAAAGTAATAAAAATCACCTGCAGGTGACGATATATTAAATTGAAAACGCACAGAAAACATATTTTACATACAACTAGAAAATTCATCACGATTTTAATGAGGCGTTTAATTTGTTTTCACATAACAGTCGGTATTTTCATCACTTCAACAAGTGTAATTTGTTCCGAATGCTAACTGTTCTCTTGATCTTCCTTCCTCTACCCAGCATGCACCTCGGTCGATACTGGGCCAATTATTCCATATTAAACGTGTGTGTGTAATTATACTTGATCACATGGTGTTTTAGGGTAATAATGACTTATATTCCCTCTTTCATTAGACAGAGAAACATCTGTATTATTCGTTGTAGTACGGAAGATCTTACGTCTAAGTGTGTATTGTTGATTGAATGATGTCAACTGTAATGTAAATTGCAGACAAATTAAGAGAAAACGGCATCGTTGCCTTTTTAATTACCGACGTTAGAACATATTTATTGATCGATTTTTAACTCATAATTTGTTATAAAAAGAACATAGAGTAAACATATTCATTGTTTCGTTATTTATGTGAGTGTTATTTTATTTTACTTTTCTGTAAAATCTTATGTTCGGGTTCATTCATTGTTATGGTTCATTTTGTTTATATTTTAGCATTTTATACCTATCTGATAATACTAATAGAACTGAAATATTTTGTAAGTATATTTTGTAAGTTCGTTATCTTAACCTCAGATCTTAACTTTTTTTGCAAGATAACTTTTGTTTTTTCTAGTCTTTACAAATGGGTATCTCCATCAAGGAAAGATCAATAAATATCTAATACATAATGTACAAAACTATTACGAATTTCAAAATTAGTCATGAGCTTGACTCAAAATAAAATATAATAAAAGAACAGCCCAACTTTGTTGGCATCGGCTTCATGAACGACATTTTTTTTTATAATTCAATTAAAGTAATCGTGTTTTACACTTAATATCTGTTTTAGGACGTTTGGTAATTTGTTTTTATCATTTTTCTCTGATACCTTTTACCCTTATGATTTTCTTCAATAAAAAATCCGGGGGATTTGTTAATATTGTGTATAGGTCAACGCCTGAGGTATTAACACTTTGGCCTCTCTTTTAACACAAATATTTAGATCGCCAAATATTTCAATCAGTATATTAAATCTCTATTTTTTGCTTAATTGGTTTGCTATATGATTAATTGCATTTCACACCAGGGTACATTTTACACAGTAAATATTCATCAGTAACACTGATATCTCATCTCTTTATCTAGAAACAAATGTGCGCAAAAACATGAAAATTATTTTTTAATAAGATCAATCAACGTAAACTGTGTCGAGTTCTGTGATCTGTCTTAATTCTAATAAATTACCGTCATTAAACATTGTTTTGTGTTTGTGCATTATATATTTTTTTCTGTTATCATATCCTTGTAATAAGGGGAAATCATTCTCTTGAACCCATCTTCTACTGACGGAATAACCATAGACGCAAATAAAGAGGGGCCAATAGTATGTCTCTTCAAAGTATGTTATTGTGTATTTTCTCGTTTTGTTTATATAGATTAGACCGTTGGTTTTCCCGTTTGAATGGTTTTACACCAGTAATTTTTGGGCCCTTTATAGCTTGTTGTTCGGTGTGAGCCAAGGCTCCGTGTTGAAGGCCGTACTTTAACCTATAATGGTTTACTTTTTAAATTGTTATTTGTATGGAGAGTTGTCTCACACCACATCTTCCTATATCTATGATAAGGTAGATCATTTTATCAAATCAGAACACAACTTAAGCTTTAATTATATCAAATACATTAAGATGAAATCAACAGTAGTTAAACGATGTTCAAATTTTGTAAATTGAAAAGACAAATTAAGGTACCAAACAAACACTACGGAATCTCGCAAGAAGTCCAAAGTAAGTTTGGCTTCTCCTGCTTTGTATGCACAAACCACCATGTGCAAATTGTCCCAATTATGAATAAGAACCATTCGGTAAAATTAAAGATCAGACAGTCTATTGTTCTAGTATCTAAATATCTAGAAAATAAATTCCTAACTGTCCATTGTTATTTGTAACTGAAGTTACTAGTTATACTCCATCAGATGTTCATTTCGACTAATAATGTTGCTGCAGTGGCGCTTGATGTCAAATAAAGGCAAGCAACAGTAGTAAACCGCTTTTCGAAAGTCATAAATCGATTGAGAGAAAACAAATCCGGGCTACCAACTAAAACCATCAACTAAAAGAGAAAAAAACCCGAAACAACAGAAACACTGAACTGCAACAAAAAAACAACCGACAATGCAACACATATGGAAACGAACTATAAGATAACAATTGCCATTTTCATGACTTGGTTCAGGACATTTTAAGAACAAATGGTGGGTTGAATCTGGTTTGTGGTTAGCCAAATCTCGTGCTTTTATGGCAATGTTAAATATAACACTAAAATGACAAAATTACATGACAGGAATACAGTACAAAGAAATGAAAGAACATTCAGGACAGAAATATACACAAATAAACAATACAATAGAACATTTCGACATGCTAACCAAAGAATAAACGAACACGTAGAACAACCTAGGACAGCACACAAAAACAGCACAACAGAACCACAAACTGTCCGTCACACGACATGATCAACGCCACAAAAGTGACGTCACAGGTAAGTTCTAAAAATTGGATATATTTCAAGATTATGCTTGTTATTTGATAAATTTTATAACAATTACAGGAATATTAATATAGAATTGTGTTAATGATTAGATATTTAATTATATTTTTCAGCTTTGTCGGTATTTCTTCTAAATCAAACTATAAACAAATAAATCGTGTATAAAAGATTTAAAAATCTAACTCCTTATAGAGGTCCTTATACAAACGTTGAAAAGCCAATACAATAAAAAATGACCACGCGTAAAACCAAATCCATACAAGATATATATTCAACCACGGTACATTTCTAAGTTTAAACTAAATTACAAAATTTCATAATAACAAATTTCAATTTTCCCTGTGTTCATATAAGACTATAGGGTCATGCTGCTATTTCTGTTACAAAACTCATTCATTTCTGAACGTCTTGGATCATATGTAAGTCCGGTGTTGTATATCATGTATCCCTATGCCTAATATGCTGTTTTTGGCCTTTCTGCCTTTAACACAATGTAAGACCCTCTGCTGTTGTTTTTTATTTAGTCGGGTTGTTGTCTCTTTGACACATTCCCCATTTCCATTCTCAATTTTAAGACTACAGATATGATTGATATGGTAATTGTAATTTACTCCCTATACGCAAATATTGCTACAACTCCTATGTCCGCCAATCAATCTTATGCAGGAACAAGGGAACAAGGGAAGTTCATTACCAATCAACGGTCGTTCGCTAGACCCCATTTTGGTTTATTTAGGACCTGAACCATTCCGGCTCAGTCTTTTGTTCATCTTTGCATTTATTGCGATCATCATGACGAATTTGCTGTCAGCTACGGTATGTCTGTGTCTCATCTCACATGCGTCATTTTTTTTGCAGTCTGGGATCTTTTTTCAGATACCAGGATAGTCGCCTAATCAGTAATATGACCAAATTCGTTTTATCTTAAATTGTGACATTTTGACTGACTTTTGATTAGAGAATGACACGTGATGCATGCAAATCAAGATGAGTTTGCACCGTCGACGCCCCAGGACTTGCATCTTTTTTAAATTGTGCGATTACTTTAGCTTTCGATTGCTGCTTTTGTTTATCTTTTTTGTCGATTTATGATATTTGAACTGCGGTAAACTAACGTTGCCTTAATTTTGCAATCTTTTCTATACCAACAGATTTTATACTTCTTTAAAAATTTCATCTTCCAAATATCTGCTACTGTTATCTGGAAATTATTCCTACAATTGCAAAATTTAAACACCAATATATATGAAAGCCAAAAAATCTAATATATACAATCGTTAAAGAAAGGATAGAACCGCTCATATATGCTCTTATAATTTTGTTTCAAGTATCCACGGATTCTTCATAACATAACCTTCGCTGACTTTGATATGAATAAACCATCACTGCTTTCCAAATCATGATGCCGATTGTTAACTTCAAATATGTCGACCATTAATATATTTTGGACCAAGAAAACGTTTGTCGTATGCTATTAAAATTGAAATGATAATATTTTACCGAGTTATTAAATCGTAGTAACGAGAAAGCTTAGGTGTTATAAAATGAAAACAATTGCCGACGACACGTAGCGGCTTCCGTATGTTTGCAAGTTGATACTATTAAATATAAAAAAAAAATCGGTATTTGGAAAAATAATGGACTATCTTTGCCCTTTATGACTGCGCATGTATTTTCCAAATGTTTTCCGCTCTCATCCTGGATAAGAACTTAACACGTATACCTTTATCGTTCCTTTTAGTTTGATGTTTAAATAGATATTGAAGTTTAAAATTGATTGAACATGCATGTAACTGTTAATTGTTTAGATGTGTTTAATAAATAAAGTTTCTTTTATTTCTGTAAACGGAAATTACATTGGTGCATTCGGATTTTAATGAAAAGGGTAATTTATGCCCGCATAACTTCAGGTAATTCTATATATTGGTAAAAAAACACTTTTAAGTAAAAAATGAAATATCGCGCTTCTGTTTTGCACATTCATAAACTTTCATATCCCTTCATCATCAATTAATGTAATGCACGTGCTAACATGTTAATTCCTAATTACAAAAAGCTGCAGACAAACTAGTGTTTGATGTAGCCAGATAAAGCATCACGATAGAAGATAATTGTATAAAATCTGTAATCTACGATAACATTTTATATGTAAACAACATTTAAAACACTCCGTGTCAATTAAAGTATTAAGATTACCTTAGGTTTTATAGTTTTATCTACAAAAATGCAATAAATCGGTCTCAAAGATTGATACAATTTGATGCTTCTATAACCTTTTGCTTTCATTGAGTTGTCTGAAATCTTTTCAACATTTGCACCTATCAATTAAAGTGATATATATCCGTTATTTTGTTCTTTCTAAATTTGTTATATGGAAGATGATACTTAGAAAAAGATTTTCTACAACAAAAATTAAAGATGTATTGATGAAAGGTCATAGTTCAATAAATCTAAGAAAATACCAATATCATAAAAACAGTATTTGCTGGTTCGACACGAACTTCTGAAATACGATGTGCACAACTAAGCCTCTTCATGTTTTTTAGTGTTCAGAATAGATTCAATTGAAAAAGAACATCGGTCGAATATGAAAATGCATGCTTTTTTTGAATTTTACAGATAAAAGTTCGTTGACTATTTTAATTTGACAAGTCTGAATATTTTATTCTGCTATTTAACAGTATTAATTTTATACCGTAAAATCTAGTGATTTTTGTTTTTTTGTTGTTAATTCTTCTGATACATGGATAGTGTATATACTGCGGGTTCAGTTGTAACCTCTCACTTTGCACTGATCAATAGTGTTCATTGCTTCAAAAAATTAGAATTGTTCGATAAAACAACAAAAATGTTAATGCATATATAAAAACACAAAATAATAGAAATAAAACAAAATGGCTAAATTAAAGCTTAACAGTGCTTGATATAATGCACTGGCTTATCTATCGCTGAATACCGTTATACACTGACCTCTACTTGTTATTGGTAGTTATCATGCATGTGTTTGTCGGATTGCAGTTTCATTGAAATGTATACAAATATAAAAAAAAGTATGTATATGGTATTATAATTTACCTATGACACAACTATCAACTAGAGACCAAATGACGTAAATTTTAACTACAATAGGTCAACATAAGGTTTCAACAGCTAGCAAATCCAGATATACTTTTGATTTAATCATGATTTTTTGCTCTCAGCACTAATTTTGGCTATTTCTGTTTAGGAAATACTCTTGCATGTAAAGTTTAATATGGTTTAGTTGACGTCATTAAATTTGTGTTCAAGTAGTTTTTTTTCAAAAAGAAAACGCCATTAGAGTACACATACAAAATTGAGTTCTTAAAAAATAGAGATGTTGTAATTATCTTCTGTAAGATGCAAATATATCAGAAGCCAACATTTTAATACCATTTCTCATTGTATTATATAAAAGTATGAATACAAGGGGGTTTTGGGCATGTATAGCCATTGAGTTAGTCACGAAAATCTGTCAAATTATGACAGGAATGCTGAGCATATACACCTAACCTAAAACACATGGACACCTGCCACACTATATCTGTTATGGGACAGCATACATGTGTTATAGACATACCTGCCAACAACCCAAGGACGCAACGGGTAAAATCTACGTTATATCATTGCCAAGATCACCAAGCAACGACAACATTCCTCTTGTAAAATCGCTGTTGTGATGTGAAAATTACACAGTACAACGTGTACAACATCGGGAAGGGTCATGTTAATGTCGTCCGGAATTACGGTGAAAATATCACTCGTTATGTTTGGTAGATTATGTGACGGAGGAAGGTGAACTAGAGGTTGATATTAATGTTTTCGTATCACATTTACTATTTATATTGCATGTATACTTGTAGTGAGCACATTCTATGTCAACTTTCATAAGTATTGAGCAGAAATATGTGACCTATATCTACATTCACCCTGAGATAAGAATTCGCGACGTACATGTACATGTAAGTTATTTCAGGGATCCATATACTTTGCCAAATGGTCAGAGTTACAATAAACACTGTGGTATAGTTTCTTTCGAGTATCCGATAACGAACGCTATAACAATCTTAAAACATACTCTCCGAAAAGCTTGGTAATCTATAACTGTTTCTACATAATTTTTTTTTAATCGAGCATTAAAAACGAGTACCATGAAAACGCATCAATTGCAGATGCATATATAGTCTTTCAGCTTTAATTTGTCCCTCTGCGAGCTTAAAAAGATTTCAGACTTTTGAAGCATCTGTTACCTCCCCGAAGTCTTTCGGAACTTGACACATCATCTACTGTTTCTGGTATCGTTCACACTATCTAATACAGCATTGTGTTTAATTCGAATACCTTTGTGTTTATCATGTGCAAGATAAGGCTAAAATTGGGAGAACAACAAAGTGATATCCGCCTTCGAGATTTATATCACTTACATTTATTACCATAACCTTTTGTTGAACCCCTTGATCAGCTGAAATCTGCTTTATTAATATAGGTCCATTATGGAAAATAAATATTAATTGAAATAATATGTTCAATTTCAAATTAGGTCACTTTAACAACGTTATAATACATAATTGAGTTTGGCTTTTACTACTGCATGAGTATAAATTAAACTGGATCTGAAATTGTATATACACTGAAGGCTTCTATTATACCCGAGGTATATTTAGATTTTACAACGGATGTGTATGCAACATTTTAAAACAAAATGTTATTCCTCAGCCGGTGTGGCGGAACATTAGGAAAATGTATATATACGACTATTTAAAGTCTTCTGATTTAATAGTTGAAAATAACGCTTTGATTGTCACACATGTAAGGTCGATTTTAATAGGAAACTAATACTGTAAACCAACTAATTTTGGCGAGCGATTTATTTTTTCGCGATTTTCGCCAATTAAAGTCTCTTCAGTAAGAATTGAGGCAAGAACATTTGAAAGCACTGAGGAACTAATAAAACCAAACTAAACCAAAAGTAATGCCAAATTCGGACAAGGAACTATAACTATGCTTGAGCGAGAGCTGTGCTAAAAGTCGTCTATAGTACTTAATTTTGTTGCTGGTATGTTGTCTCTGAAGTAAATCTCAATATCGTTTTATTAATATTTTACTCATGATCGTGTTGTTACGTCATTAGTATTTTTTTTATCTACGAAGTACTTCATCGGCGTGTAACTGACACAAATTTGAAAAAGGAACAGATACATTAGTTCAGAAAAAAAAATATTAGAGAAGATTATCAGCATTTAAAAAAATATTCCGTGTAAATTGAGGTATATTATAAAATTTCAACACAGAAAAAAAATCAAATTTTAGCACGCAAAAAGAATTGAAAGAAATAACAAATAGAATCAAAATCACAAAAAAGGGCCCCTGTAGCACAGTCCCACATGTATGTAAATTAGAGAATTTAAGCCGTGTTTTGCTTTTTTTTTAATTGTCTTCACGTTACCATTTTTAAATGTAATGAATGGGTCATCTATTTGTGCTTAATATATACTGCATTTATTCTCTTGAATTAAACTCCAATACTTTTTGTAGAAAACTAATTATTTCCAAATGTTCAGAAAATGTAAATTAAAACAGATGCATTATCCGGAAGTGAAAACAGTTGCTTAGACATGAAATTGACATTTGTTAACTTCCGTTATTTTAGATGTCTTAATATTGTAATTATCCAAAAGATGTATATTTCATTTACCGCTTCACCTAGTGTGCATCCAAACTGTAATAGCAATGGCTGTCTGTCTTGTCAAAATATTTACTGTGCAAAGAGTTAATTTAATTGTTTTTGCAAATTATATCTTAATGTAAGGTTGAAGGTTAAATTACCATTGCTTTACCAATTAGGAGCATTGAACTTAGTATAGATGCAAAACAGAACAAACCATTATGAAAAAATAAAGTTTTGCTAATATTTTGTTGTTCGTTTTATGGGGTAGTACTAAAAACTCTTGAAAATACAATAAAACTATTTTATGGTAATCATTTTTATAAATACTATTGTTGCATTTTGTGTTATATTTTTCTGTTGGTCTTTGTCTTTTTTAGCCATGGCGTTGTCAGTTTATTTACGACTTGTTTGTTTGAATGTCCCTTTTCATTCGTCTCTCTTTTATTACCTTTCTTTTTTTTCAAACTGCTGCCTTTTTGTTCTAATGATGTTTAGAGCTAAACTTATGTACAATACATGAATATAGTATTGAATGCAGTAAAATATAAGTACTGGTATAAACTAAGCCAAACAGATATATCATCATCTCAACGCATATTTTTTTGTTACCTCCGCCCATAATCGTTTCATTCAGTTTTGTTTTTATAGTTTTTTATTTCTAAAGAAAGGTCATACCATGCGAAATTATGCGCAAAAGTCAAAGTAATGTTCAGATTCGATGAACATATTCGACATTTGGCCTATGATTGCTTGTCTCATATCGCATCTCCTTTTTTTTTGGTCATATTTTAGATGATTGAATCCAAATGTTGGTCTTCAGATGCACAATTGTAAAGATAGTATACAGCTATGAAATTTCTCTCAATATTAAAAATATAAAACAGTACGAAGTCATTTCAAATATTGATGTCCCTAAAAAATATTATTTTCATAAGAATGAGGATAGTATGACCATATGTAAACACATACTTTTGGTAACAGGCAGTCTTAATCCTTTTTAGGGGATTTAAAAAGTACATTTTATGGCTATTGTTTTTATGGATTGCCAATTTCCATTTTAGTAACGGTGCCCTATTTAGAATTTGGAAAATATATTAACATAAATCTCTCTGTATATTTTTATATTTACATTTTGTAAATCTGCATAAAATCATCATATATATCATTTATAAAGATGTAATAAAGCTTTAGATTAGTGACCAATAATTTTGGGGTCTCAAAAGTTTTAGTTCATAACATGTCACAATTTTTTATTTATTTTTTTAAAACTTTTGTCTTTACGTTTTTTTGTTTTTTGTTTGTTTTTTTTGCCCTTCTCGTCTTTAGAGGCAAAGTAAAGTTTAATTATTTTGAATCTCTGCAAATCTAACATTTATAGCTAATCCGACTAGAATAAGTATCAAAATGAATGTTTCTGACATATTTTTTTTTCTTTAATTCACATTTTTTAAAATTCTCAAGTCAAATGATCTTTGCATAAATATAGTATTACGCTTCTGTTCAAAAGTTTTTAAATTTGAATTAATTTTGTTCATTTATAAGATTTATTATTTAACCAATTAACATATACAAAGATGGAATATATTGGCTAGTCTTAAATTTAAAAAAAAAAGTGAGTAAAGAGTTTCTACATTAAAGACAGTTGTATTTTTTGTAATACTCAATGTGTTTATTTGATAAAACGGAAGTCCTTAAATGTCAAACGGAGACACTTACTTAATTGACCGAATCAGTGACACCTGTTTTGTACCCGGAAATTTAAGAAGAAAAAGAACTTCCGGTTGCATGTCGATTAGCCCAGTTTATAGAAACAAAGCATTGCACAAACATGGACATCAGATGCGTGACATCGGACTGCTTGCATTGTGGGCAGCTGTTCTCAACAAGATATTTTCGTTGGAAATGGATGTCGATTTCAGAAAAGATTGAAATTGATTGATAAAACATTTGGTTGACACGTGTTGTACATTTATAACAAACGTTCAGGAGAATACAAAAAGCTCAGTACATCGCTTTGATTGAATTTGAAATCTTTTATATTACGTTACTCTGATGTATTATATCCACATTGTCTTTGTAATTGATTCAAAATAAATCAGATCTAAAACACATGTACGTTTATTAAATTTAGACTAATTCCTTAGCGAATAAATAAATTTTATTTTGACTCACTTGCGTTCAATCTTATCCATAAATTTCTGTGAATGGTGCTTTATAATTCACCTTTGATGTTCACGCAAATTCAAAAACAACGCTTATTATTAAAAATTCAAGACTATCCTTTTTTTTTTGAAATATACTGAGATGATTACAGAAAACGTTTTCAAATGCGACTCCTACATATTACACATTATATCGAAGATTAAAGAATTAAACACACTTAGAGCACCTTAAAACGATTGATTGGTTGTTTTATAAGCTTGTTGTATTAATATCCAGTGGCAAATAGTTCATCCATATTCAGGACAATCACATTAACAATAAATGAACTTGGTATGAAGGTGCTGCATAGTAGGTCGACTGCAACTGGAATACGATATATGTTAGATTTACCTTGCTTGATAACATGCTACTTATTGAGAGAGAAGGGATAATGTAATTTTGTTCACACTTTATTATAATCGGAAACAATTACAATACAGCTGAACAGAACCCCTGAAAGTTGATAATGTACTTTATAACCTATTGTATACTTTCAGAATAGTTTCTCCTTTTCCCCCTATACTTCTAGTAATAATTGAACATATCATAAGCATCATAACAAAACATAAGCAATTATTTTCAACTAACTTGGGATTGTGACTTTAACATATAAGCAGGTGAAAATCTTCTAATTTAGTTTTGTATTTACGAATTCTAACTATTGAACATAATTGCAAGATAAAGCCAAGATATAAGAGGTATACTATTGGATTAAAAGTCTTAATATTCAATTACTTTGCTATTAGTATTTTCAATTATAATTGTCAGGAATATTTTACTCAAGCCTGGCCGACTACCAAAATACAGATTTGTTGAAGACTTTTTGTTTGGAACATTGCTAAGTAAGATATGACAAAGCAACAGAAACGTTTGTGGGGTTTATTTATTTCCTCTCTTTACACCTTTATCAATAAGTTATTATGTTTGACAGACAAGTTGATAAGAATCACAGAACAGAGAAAGGAACAAAGCAGTTTTGTTTCCTCAACAGAACAATAATTTTCTATGTTATCTCGTATCGTGTTTGGTGGCGATGGCTATTGTCACGGCTGATTAGTGATCACAAACTTGATTTGATATTACACGTGTTAATCTCATATATTTAACATCGTTATAGCGGAGATAGCTAGATAATCTGAAAATAAATGCTTACTGATTTTCTGATATGAAAATGTTTAAGGTATTAATATCACTAAATTCTGGGTCAATCTTCGTCAGAATGTCGGTAGCGCAGATAAAAATTATTTAATTGTTATTTGAATTGTCTAAGCAATTACTTCATGTGTTAAACAACTTAAAAGTACAAAGAAAATGTTTAATCGCAAAGTTTCTCTCGCTATTGTTTATAGCTAGAGGATTTCGTGTGCAAAGCTGGGCGTGTTGCTTAGTAGGCATATTTATTGAAATTATATGTTCAGCTTTGTCAGATGGCTGCCGATAGGTAGACTAGTAAATTGTAATGAAATCCTTAAAAGGCTAAGAATAATTGTTTCATAGACATGATTGTTGTATGCTTCTTTTCAGTATCAAGTATTTACAGGTATCCCAATGTTTAGAGCTCATCCTGATTTGATTACAAACTGTCTGCTTGGACTAATGTTACATCCATGCTTTAGCATTGGATAGACGTTTTTGAGTGACCTTTCGGTAGGGTATAATACCAGCTGTCAGTAAATGGTCACTATAGATACGTAATTAAGAAGCAGATATATATATATACAAAACAATACATTGTAAAAAATAAGACAAGTTTGGCAATCAGCTTTATAAAAAAACTTATAACATATGGTGTTATATATGTTTTATTTCCCCTTGAAAACTGTATAAATGCAGTGTCTTATGTGAAATTCATTAAAATCTAGAACCTTCTTAATGTTTTACCTGCATGTACTGTTGTATGTTTGAAACTGTAGTGCTGAACTTACAATAGCCGGGAAAAAATCTTTGTTTTCCTTTCCAGTGTAACCAAAATGAGAGGTCAACAATACTAATTGTTCATGTTAACAGGTTAAGTGATTCAAAGACATAGGCTTCATTGACCATTGTGAATCAATATTCAAAAAAGGAAAAAAGTATGATTTTGCAATTAATTTTGTATTTAAGGCTCATTGACGTACTTCGTAAATAATGTAATTTATGAAAAGTATGAAATATTTATGACTTTTCACGGATTTAATGCAATGGTAGAAACATGTGCACTATTCATCTATCAATTATACGACTAGTTGGAGTTCATTTATAAAGTGGCATGTCGACAGCCTATAAACAACCTGTTATTGTCTGAAAACTTGAGGAAAAAACACCTTTAAATGATTCTGGAGAGTTGTAGTTATAGAAATATGTGACCTCACGTTTCAGGCCAGTTAAATATTATTAAGTCGCGATGGAAATGTACACAAAGAAATCATCATACAATGTGGGAACCGTGAAAATCACATGTCAACTCAGTTTAAGTGCGTATTGACTATTTCTACATTTTAAAGTGTTATGAATTATCCTTTTTCTGTCTTTCCCATGGTAGTAATACTCTTAGCTAATGTGTGAACCAAAAAGTAAATTATGCTTATTAATTTAACACTTGTTTTACTGCTATCTTTCAAAGCAGAATGTGTTCCGACATTATTATTATTAGCTAGCAAAACAAAACAAAATGTAATTTAGCTGGTGTTTCTTTTCTATATAATATATATTAAAAGACGAAAACGAAACGACTTTTTGGTAATGGTTCAATGAAGAGTTTTCTTTGGCATACTGAGAAAATCGGTTCTGACATAATATTCCCGTGAGAGAATATACTTGAAAAAATTACCAAACTTGTTAAATTGATTATATAGAATATGCAGTTGACAATTTTGAAAACCACTCGCAAAAACAAATTCTAAATCTTGAAAAACAAAAATTATTGCTTCACAACACAAACAAAATTAAAATTAATATGTATTATACTAGTCGCTGAAATAATTTTCAGATGAATGATATAAACATATATAGCAGTATTATTTTTTTCAATAATATGATTAAAGTAGTTTCGATTCCAAAAATTGGTGTAGTATTTGCTTGTTTCTATGAAGACACAATTCAACAAAGCAATATTTCATAAAAAAAAAAGCCTTATTGAACAGTCCAAAGATCGCTTGGACTTCAGAGACTGCTTTCATTCAGAAAGGTATCTAATCCACTGTAATTTGAGCACTGAAAGGTTATAATATAATTCTTCAATTACTTTAATGTCTTTTTTCATATTCTATAATTTGGATTATAATATGCGTTGTTTTTTCTCAGATGGTTATTGACAAACAATTTTTTATTTCAGTGTAGATTCTTTTAGATGTTTTAGCAATTATGTCGCATCTGGCATGACCAATTTCGGTAACAGCGAGCACTCTTAGTTTGGTTAAGTTTGTGCACTTAAGTTGGGTGTAACTGATTTATACAGAGTTTGTTTCATGTGTTGTGCAATAACACCTTTTCTCAAGTAATGGGGATGTTTGAGCGCTGGCAAACATTAATTAGCATGCCTAATATTTTTGTGGCTATCCCAACTCAGGAGCCTGTAATCAAGTGGATGTCGTTAGCTGCGTTCTTGCTTATGATTGTCTTTGTCGATGTTGAGATGGCTGCCTAGTACGGTAAACCCTTGTTGTATTTATATTGTCTTTATCGATGGTTTTGTGATCTGGTATCTTTATCGATGGTAAAGTAATCTGTTGTTTTAATCAATGGTCATGTGGTCTGCTCAAACAGTGACAACTGGTTGCCTTAAGTGTTGGTAGTGTAACTTTTAAAAATATTGCCACAAGTTTTCTATATTTGTTGGTAAGGTGATTTGCTGATAATTCTAAACAGTATTGAATGATATTGAAATTTCATATAACTTTCAGCGACGTCATGATAAGGAACTAGTTTTTAGCCATCGTTTGTTTGCACTTCATCAAATAAAACAACATTTGATAGTACGTATCTTCGTAAATTGTCGAAATGTTTTGATTTCAAAGAAATCACACGTGTTTCTATGTAATTGGCTTAATTTTACAAACCTTTAGATTTAAGGAACACTTCGCGTTATCTATGAACACCTAAATCAACATTTAAAGTGATAAAAAATCATCTTTTCAAATAAATTGTTGTTTTTAGTTGAATTTCTTGTAAGAGATAAAAGATGACTGAAATTTTCAGCAGAGTTTTTTTTCCTATGCAAAATAATAGTTTGGCATTAAATATTGTGTCTGATTTTTTCAAGACTGGGGTTTTTATAGCAACCTATAGAATACAGATAGGAAAGAACATAACTTTATTATGATTATTAAGGCGATTCCAACTTAACAAAACTATAATCATGTTTAGTGTACACTCCAGAAAAACATACAAAACAGTAAATATTCATAGATACACACACAAAATTAATAATATTGTACATAATGTATCAATTATGGTATTGGGGCATGTATATTTGAGTGTTCTTATTATACGTAAATAAAACTCATCAAAGATACAAGATGCGTTGTACGTCTACAAAAGAATCAGCAGTGAATTTAAATGACAAATAAGGAACGAAGTCGAAGAGCATTGAGGACCCGAAATCCGAAAGATTTTGCCAAATACAGCTAAGGAAATCGATCCCAGGGGTGGAGAAGAATGATAAACAAAAAGACCTTTATAACAGTTTATCAATAAAGGAAACAGTAGTATACTGCTGTTCATAAGTCATAAATCGATTGAGAGAAAACAAATCCGGGTTACAAACTAAAACCAAGGGAAACCAACAACAATAAGAGGAAAACAACAAAATAACAGAACACAGAAGTGCAACAAAAAACAAACAACAATGCAACATTCATAGAAACGAACTATTTGATAACAACTGCCATATTATTGACTTGGAACAGGACATTTTAAGAAAAGATGGTGTGTTGAACCTGGTATTGTGGCTAGACAAACCTCTTCGCTTTAAGGCAATGTTAAATATACTGCTAAAATGACAACATTACATGACGGAAACAAAACATAACACAGTAGCAATCTAAAACCACCTCGTGTCAATATGTATCTTATTCCAGAAGCAACTGTCCTGTTTGTTCATTATCAACGGTATTTTTGCTTCAAGTTTTATATATCAACAGAAATCAAGTCAAGTAATCATCTGCATGAAGTCGGTAAGCTATATACAAGTAAATTTGAGACAATCGGGGGCAATATTTTTTAAACACATAGCATGTATTTATTTAAAAAAAGTATATTACGGTAATTTTATAAGTATATTATCCGAAAAAAAATAATGAAATATACCGAATTTTATCTGTATTTATATATATTATTTATTACTGTATATCAATAAAATAAATTATTATCAGATTTGTCAGCCTTTTGCAGAAATTTAATTGTAACAGTATATAATCTGTACTGATGTTTATTGTCCAACAAAGTAATTTATGTGTTGAAAAGGCTTACAAACTAATTCTCATAATAAATAACAATAAAATAATAATAATACGTACTTTACCTGATATTGTTCAAACCAAATCTTTGGCAAAATTCGCATTATATTTAAGTTCAGACAATACTGGCCACATATTTAAACCTCAGTTTCTAGTTAAACATTCGAAGAGATAGATAAACCATAAAAACGTACATATCTATTATAAATGAAACACTGATTTTACCAAAAAATCTGTACTATCTCAAGAATTGAATTATTTAATACTTAAATTGATATACGAATGTAAGTGCAACTACAATTTTTTCCTCATTATCATTCTCATTATCTTAATTATTATAATTTTATTAGTATTGACAATAACTATTATTTATTGTTTCCCCTATATATTTTTTTTTATTTGATATACTGTATGGCTACTGTGAACTTGTCAAGAAACCGTTTCTTTACCATTAACTGCTCTATGTATAACTGATTTTACAAACGGCGTTTAAACTTTGTCGTATTTTTTATATCACCTAGATGATATAACTTTTACTACTGGTATAGTGAAATTGGAAAAAATGAAAAACATAGTTTTATTCTATTTGTAGAAATTGGCATTTCATCGCATGTTCAAGAGCGAGTACAGGAGAGCGCACGTGAGGCCACCAAATTCTGGTCAATATGGACAAACTGTCAACGACGATTTCAAGAGCGAAATAAAGACACAAATAATTGTTGTTTTTATTCAACCATAAAATTATTCATTAATGTGTGTCAAAATTACCTTTTTACAAATATTTATTTCTGTTTAACATTGTATTTTTTCCTTTTCAATAAATGACAAGTAATATAAGAGTTATTTTTATCTGACAACTTTAAGTGCAGAACTTTTTATTATTGTATGCGTTCCTCTTTGGTTGAGAAATATCTCGCAGATGTTCTTTTCTTTCAGCATGAAAAGTGAAATCAATTTACCATCAAGGATGAATTAATTTTTACTGATTTTCATTTTTTCCCATTTCCTTGAAGAGCAGTTTGTTCTTACCATTGACCAGTTGCCCTGTATTCTTCTATGTAAACAGTTCATAATTACAGTATTGTCACATATAAAATTATTCTTTCCATACTTAAACACATAACAAAATGCTACCAACAATAGGAAATATAGATTTTATATGCATCATGAATTAAAGATTTAGAAACTTATCTATAAGCAGATTAGATATTACTGCCTTTACGACGAAAGATTTATTTCTGGAAAACAAATAAAATTTGATTATTTTTATACTGTTGAAATAAATTCTAAAAGTTTTTTCATTCAACACCTGGCTTGAGTTCAATAGAGTTTCAAATTACACATTGATTTTTCTTCTTCATTTCAAGGATAAGTTTTTTTTATTACTGAATTGATAACAAGACTATAAACAATAAATAAACATGAAGAAAATGCTTATTACTTAAATTAACATAAGACCGCAAATACATACATATATTAACATTATTTCTTATTTGATAAGAAAGATGAATTATTTTGTTATTTTATTAAATCATTTTCATAACAGTTTTGTCAATATTAACATCATATAAAACTTTTGTAATAAAAAAAAGAGATTTTTGAAATCGTGTTTATTGATGGTATCTTACATGAATCAGATAACTCTTATTTATCTTCTCTCTCCTTTTCAAACAATTTGAATTTTTTCTTAATATTTCATATTTTTCATCATCTCTCTCTACAACCATATTACAATTTTTTAAAGTATGATAGAGAAAACAATTTTAATGTCATGCTCATCCAAAACAGATCATCTGCATTTATACATGAAAGAAAGATGAGTTAACAGACTTGTACTGACTATGAGCAACACTATGGGTTCAACATATGAAGCAGAATCTGCTTACACTGTCCTTGCGTTGCACCTGTGCTGAACCCCAGTTTTTGTTGGGGTTCTTGTTGCTCCTTCTTTAGTTTTCTATGTATTGTTTTATAAACTATTATAAACCTTTCTTCAAATTCTTTTTGTTTTCGAGTCTTTGTCGGTTTCCCTCCGATTTATGACACTTGATTGTCCCTTTGGTATCTAATTTGTTTTCGACAATGTCCGATTTAACAATAAAAGAACATTTTTTTTTGCTTTAAATCGTTTTCAAGTTTTGAAAAGTGTTTTTCAATTGTTTATACTTCTATGAAACGGCAATACATTTGGTGATAGCATGCATATATACAAAATGATTATCATTTCACTCATATATGTTTTAAAAAAAGATGTGGCATGATTGCCACTGAGACAACTCTCCACAAGAGACCAAATGACACAGAAATTAACAACTATAACTCACCGTGCATGTTTAGAACGTAAATATGGCATTAGCCTGACCGAAAAGATATTCGAACAGACATTATATTTTGTTCTTATCTGATTACTGACAGCTAAGTTATTATTTGGTCGTCACATGTTAATTTAAGAAAAAAAAAAATCCTGAAATTTGCATATTTAAACACAGACACACTTTCCATACGACATCTCTGTAATAGTGTCACAATCACATTGTGTCTTATTAAAATTACATTTTCTTTAAGATATTTTTCTGAAGTTTTTGAAATGTGAATATCGATTTTTTTTTAATTTCGATGAATTCGCAGAGCTAAATAAGCCCAAACTATATGTACTTTCTTCTTTTAAACTTATTTAGTACCTGAATATTATATGCGATATTTTCTATCATATCTCATTTACATCATTTTTTTAAAAACTATGGTAAAAATAATTTTCAATTTCACATGCTCCTTAAATCAAGAATAGCTTCAATATAAGCTCCATATAAACTTGAAGGATGAATTTACCTGTAATATATTTTTCTAATGCCGAACAACAACTCGTCCGCAAATTATGGATATATTGGACTAATAAGCTACAGAAGAAAAGACGAAAATTACACCAATCAAAGTTGATGGGACGATGTCACATACATCCGTTTATCTGATTAACCGTTCACTTTTCTGTCGCTACACCGGGGCAATCCTAGGACCAACAAGATGATTCTATTATAACGGACGTGTTAGGACATAAACTTAACCTTGTTTGTTATTGTTAAGCTTGCAAGACAATGCATTGATACAGACAAATTACACAGTTTATCAATCATGCCATTTCTTTCTTGACGTCTAGATTTCATTCAGAGTAGCATTAAACTCAATTAAATCAGATGAACTAGCTAATGGTTTGTCATATGAACAACTAGGGTATTCACTAATATTTGGATCAAGTCATCCTAAGCCTTGAATCATGTTGGAATCAGATGATTTGTTTATTTAGAGGATTAAAGGATAAACACTGCAATAGTTTTGTGCAGTACAAAATTACATAAACAGATGACAAAGGAATTGAATTTACCAAAAAAAGGAATCTTTTGGGAATTTGTTGTTAATAACAGTTGGAAGTTAAAATGTCAGTGCCATGGAATTGCCAGTTTATTAACAGATTCAAAAAATAATAATCAAACACGAAATAAAATAATAGTTTATCAAAAACTTCAGGTAAAACGATTTAAATAATTGCCATGTCCGTGTATTCTTCGTATCAAAAGTGATCGCCAACTAATATTTCCATCTTTCAAATATGTTCGGGTAAAAAGATTGAGCAGAGCTAAACCATAAGCTATTATATCATAACGAAAAAAATATAATCATTTTCACAGAATATTTTGATGGGAGATCAAAACATTTATCTGACTAAATTTCAATTATCCGGAACCGGAAATATGTTCGTTAAAATTATCAAATTTTCACTGATCCGATAAATTGTTTTTCAAACCCCGCAACAGGAGAAAACAAATTGTAAATTACGCAGACAAATGATACGTCATTTATGGGTAGAAAAAAGATTGAGATCTTGCAAAACATGCTAAAACATTTGAGTAATTCCCAGTCAATCAAAGGAAACAGTTGTTCTACTTCCTTTCCTAAGATGTGTATATTGACTATGAAAATTAACATTGGCTTTTAATAAATTATCTTCTTGGTAATTGGTGTCACTTTTCTTACTTTCTGAACTTGAAAAAAATATTCCACTTTGATAAATGAAATGATAAATTATTAGCCTAATTACACCTCTTTATTGTGAGAAAATTGAATAAAAGATAACGAAGGTTTTTAGTGATACTTTAGTATACCAACAAAGCGCTTCCAAAAGTTGTTGAGACGGATGTTCATTGAATCGGGTAAAACGAATGACTTCAAATAATTGGGATAATCCTTCAAATCAATGACTTACATGAATACATGTTTATACCTTAACACAAAATATCGGAATTATTCGACATATCGTGATGTTAAGAATAAAACAAAACCAGAATCTTTAACAGTATTATTTTGGACCACTGAATCAACCATTGTTTCACAATAACTACAAATATTTCTGGAACAGTTTCCCATGTATTTGTTTCACTAATATAGACGGGAAATTATTTTAAAACCCTTCCAAATTTGAATATAAAAGGGGATGTATGATAAAAAAAACTATGAATGCTGGAAACATTTATCATCAATATCGACACAACCTGTCTTGGTACTTTTCGAGTGAATGCGAGGTTTTTGTTTGTTACGTTGATAATTGATATCTGAAGCTACGGCAAACTATATATTATAGCTAGCGCATAAAGTTGTATCCCAACTCAGTTTAGTTTTACACCTTCTACATGAACGAAAAAAATACCCATAAAAATCCAAAAACGATTATATATAAACTCATCATAGGATTAAATTTTGTATTTTCGCCAGACCCGCGTTTCGTCATCAAAAGACTAATTAGTGACGCTCGATCTTTCTGTAACATAAAATGCATTTAACTTTTATATATCTGGTAGATGCCATGCCTTAACACTTTCCCAACTTGACAGGAAAGTCTGTACTCAGAGTAGTTTTTGAGGTGTAAATATAGTCATTTGTTATGATGAACCTTAAATCTCATTGAGTCTCTATGTTATTATATAAAACACATTTTACATTGACGACTCATTGGTGGCCTTCGGCTGTTGTCTGTTCTTTGGTCGGGTTGTTGTCTCTTCGACACATTCCCCATTTCAATTTTCAATTTTATTTGGTAAGCATTGAACAGCATGGAACAGTATAATATAACCGTACTGAGTGATTGTGTACATGGGCTAGATGACACGTTATTGGCTAATATTATAAAATATACCAGTACGAGCTTTTAAACAGGTAGCCATGAGAATCTGGGCGACTTTTTTACGGCGATTTTGCAGTGACAACCGATAAATCTTACATATCTAACAATGAACGTACATTGTGGTTACACTTTACAACTTCATGTATATTCATATTTCTGGTGAATGTACTGTTAAACTTCATGTATTTACAAATTGATATGTAAAACAAAGGTACTAGTACGACAAAAAAGTGTGCTACACGAATTAACGGGGTTAGAGATGTTTGTAGGTGCTCATCACTCTCCCTTGTCCGTAATAGTGGTTAAATGACAAAATATTAGAACAAACTATAGAACTCAACTGGAAAATGGTTGATCCATCCAGTTGACATGAAGCATTTAAAAACAACTATAACCAGAGAAACACAAAAGCACAAAGAACCGACCTAGCTAAGAGTACTTGTATAGTTACCAAAAGCTAGTGACGATCAAAACCAATTAAGACCTATCACGAGCCTTCGTTTCCCATGCAGACTGAAACAAATCCTATTATCGGCTATCGGGACGATTGAGACACGATGGGTTTATATGTTCCCTTTTGCTGTTGAAATAGTTGTTTTAGATTTTGCAATCATGTGCAGCAGATTATGGTCTGTATTGCGTATTGCATCTGTCTTAGAAATAGCCCATTATATTCATTTGTCGGTGTGTTAAATATCAACTAACCATAGGAAAACATAACTGGTATTCTGGTTAGTTCAATTTGTTTTATCATCTTTGCACAAATAGTTAGCAATGTATCATTCTATAAGTGTTTGTGGCTCCGTTTTCCCCCGGCTTAATTCATGTCTATCAGCAATTTCTTCAGCTCTTGCATGTCTCTCTTTTTATGGATTTGACGAGTTGTCGAATCATTTGATCTTAACATTGGTTGGTTTGTTTTATAGTGAAACACAACCTTTAAGTTTATGGAGTAAGTTAAAGTATATTTACGGTTTAATCCTGTGACAAAAAATGTATGCACTTGTCATCAGTCGTGGGCCTGTTGTCCAGGGGTTGGCTTCACATGGTTAAATCTAGATCTGCAATTGATTTTTATTACCGATTAATAGTATCTATTATCTATTATAGTTTTGATATGAATTGCTTAGCGGTCGATGTAACATGTAGTTGAGCAGGACTTGTAAAAAACTTATCATAGATACCAGGATTGAAATTTTATATTTGCGCCAGACGCTGAAGTTGAAAAGCATTGAGGACCCAAAATTCCTAAACGTTTTGCCAAGTACAGCTAAGGTAATCTATAATTCCAGATGAAGAAAAGCCTAAGTATTTCAAAAATTCAGTAAAACAGTAGATTTATAATTATGAACCCTTTAAATTGGTTTCTTACTGCTAAATGCTTTAAGTAAGTTTACTGTGTCGTGTTTTATGGAATGTCTGTAGTTTGTCAGTTCATGTTCTCCTTTTGGTTAAAGTGTTTGACTTGGTGTCTCTACCATTTCGAGATGACTGACACTGAGTATGCGTTTGGTATGATACCTGAGTCCCTGCAGATAATTTTAGACATGGGCTATTAGGTTCATTGTAGGCAAACATCATACGATTTACTGGTATGAGCTTTCTAACATGTAGTCTTGAGAATCTGCACAAATTGTTCACGGTGGTTTCGCGTTGACAACAGATAAATCTTATAAATTTAAGAAAATACGTACATTGTGGTTTAACTTTACAACTTCGTGTACTTATTCATATACATATTGTGGTTGCACAATTTTATGTGTTTACAAATTGATACGTTAAGCCATTGCACTATTATAATAAAACATCGTACTACACCTATTATACGGGATTAGAAATGTTCGTGGCTGCTCAACACTCTCCCTTGTCCGTGATAGTGGTTTAATGGCAAATTATTAGAACAAACTATAGATCTTGATTGGAAAATGATTAATCCATACAGCCAACATGAAACATATACAACCATTATAACAAGAGAAAAACAAAATCAACATACGGACCTAAGAGTACCTGTAGTTACTAAAAGCTAGATGAAATCAATGCCAGTTAAAACTAATTTTGAAACATTGTTTTCCTTGCAAATTGAAACAAACCCTATTTCCTGCTATCGGGATGACAGATACAAGATTGGGTATATATATGTCCCTTTTGCTTTTTAAACAGTTGTTTCAGATTTTGCAATAGTGTGTTGAGATTATGGCATGTGTTGCATTTTGAATCTGTCGTATCGATAGTCTGTAAGACATTTGTTGGTGTCGATCTGACGAGTTTTCGACTCCATTCATCTTTATATTTGTCGGTTCGGTTTGTTGGTTTTATAGTATAAAACAAATCGTTTTATGTTTATTGAATTGGGTAAACGC
The DNA here is from genome assembly GCF_963676685.1 of Mytilus edulis. NCBI lineage: Eukaryota > Metazoa > Mollusca > Bivalvia > Mytilida > Mytilidae > Mytilus > Mytilus edulis. The sequence continues at coordinate 23,901,206 of NC_092348.1, read as the reverse complement.
CAAATAATTTATGTACTTGTCGATCATGAGTCCTGGGTCTGTTATTCCATGGGTTGGCTTTACGTTATTGAATCTAAATCTGTCATTTATTTTATCCTCGATTATCTATATCATCTTTTATATTGTTTATATGAATAACATGACGGGCGATACTACACTTAATGGAGCAGGAGTGGCATGCTTCCCTTTCCTCGGTGTAAATACTTAGGTAACTGTGTCGTGTTCTAAGAACTATCTGTGTAGTTTGTCTGTTCATTTGCTTCCGGTTTTTTTCATTTATATTTGCTTCGGCTTGATGATCATCCATGGAATCTCTGACATTTAAAAGGCTGTTGGTTTTCCCGTTTAGTGTTATATTCTTTTTTTTTCAAAAGCAAAAATAAAAACTTGAAACAGAAAGAATTGCGCTGAGAGAAATCAATATTCCCTGATACCTGAAATTCTGAGAAGACTTTTCTTGCTGCTAAAATATATGGTATTTGTTTCCAAGCAAGGAAGAATATTATTTTTTTAAATCGGGTTTCAATGCAGAGGTGCAATAGATGATTTTCAAAAAAAATTAACACATCCATATGCATTTGCAATTTATTTCAATCTTTTACCAAGAATAGGATTTTGTTCATGATAACCAACAATCCATTGTACATATCATGTTCACCTTTTCAATATTCTGCAAGGGTCGAGCAATAAAAGCAAAGACACTTTTGCTTATATTGCTGAAGAAGTAAAAGTGTATTGTTTTGCAGAGATGAAAGAAATGTGTATTTTCTACTAAACCCAATGATATAGTCATGACTTTTGTCGAAGCAAAAGTTCAGTGGTTTCACTGGATATAGGAGTGTAACTTATAAGGAAGTTTGCCCTTTGAGATATTATTCATCGAGTAAAGATCTAGAAAATCTTATTACGAATGTTCTTTAGTTGATTAAACTTCGAAATAATCTTGTGTTGGTCTGTTCATTTTATTAAAACTGTCAACATTTGGAGTAACGGTACAAACAAAAGACATCCCAATGGTAGAAAAGGTGTTTGAAAGTCATAAAGACTTCAATAATCATTAGCAGGTACTGCAAACGCAGAGAAGATCTTGATTAAATTAGGCGATAACTTCCGTTCTTTAGGGAATATGATGGACGACAGAGGTCGAACAATTGTTATTGCACGATCAAATTAAATACAAGATGTAGAACAATTTGAATTTTTGTAAACTGCTATTTGTCCGACTTGTCAAGATTTATTGAACAGTAATTTACAAACTTGCAAGACGACGAACGAGGTGTCACTTAATCATTGTCCCAAGAGCTTTTGAAGAATATTGCAAGACGTTGTGTAGACTATAGAATATTCATGAGATTTAACAGTTTGCCATATTGAAATCATAATGAACTGATATAAATGGATACAGCGAATTGTATAGCAGATTGTTTTAACACGCTTGATGTTAATTTTGGAGAAGTACCGAAGTTATCGTGTTTATCAAGATAATGAACAAGGCCGAGACCAAACATAGAAGGATTAGTACTCGTCTGGCAATCTATTCATCAGAAAGATATGAACCGGATATTGCATACTAAAACGTGTGTATATCAGAATGACCCGGAAGAGTATTCATATCCTGTTTCGCTTTCTGGGCCCGTTATATCGGGACCAACCAAACCTCAATGGCGACCGTGACAAACATCAGAATCTAATAAAATTTGGATATTGTATATAATTTTTGTAAAACTTGTTTTCAATTTCAGTTTCTTTTGGTAGTGTGTTAAATTTATGTTGGTGTTAGTTGATAAGTCATTCTTATTATTATTTATATTTATATAAATTCTATTGCTTCATTTGCGAATACATGTATATCTAAATAATTTGATATGTATCTTACCAAATTTTGGTGTTTTCTTCGTTTACTTAAACTTAAGAGCTCAGCTTAAACTTTAAACTATCGAAAATGTTTTCCAAAATAATGTTGTAAATTCAAAATATCATAACAATAGTTGATACGATAATTTTAACATACTAGCTTTGTACTGTATGTGAAAGTTATGTTTTATCACAATGTTTTTGATTAAATGTGTATGATAATTCTACGTAACATTATATAATGAATTTTGTATATTTGCAAAGCATATTGAATTTTGTTGCTGTATTTCTTGCTTTAATACATTATAGTATATCATCAGATTAAAGAAATGTTTATTTAGGTAAAGGTTGTTTTGTTGTTCGAATTATTTCACAAAAGGATGATGGATCACTTTCAAAATTTACTCAAATTAACAGTACACGTGCAGATTCAATGAGTCTAGTTATAAATGTGAGTATATATAACTTTTTGAGTGTACAAATATATTGCTTCGATTGAAATAGGGTTAAGTTCCTTTTTTGATCTTCTTGTTTTTCGTTCTTTTGTTTCTTTTACATGTGTATATGCATCCTTTTTTATTCCAATTAAATGGTTGAGAATTTAAAAGAGGAAGTGACTGAAGGAGGTAAAAAATGTATTTCATCCCGACACATTTTTTTCTGTTCCTTTCACGACATGCTATTCAGACACCTCGTCAGTGAATTCATGTGTCTTTGTAGAGTTGTCTCATTGGTACTCATACCAAATCTTCATATGTCTACTTTGTTGGAAATTAGATTTTAAATCGCATCCTATTTTGTGATACTTCACAACTTTATGAACTAGCTGTTCTGTAATCTTGTGTATTGTTACTATATAAATCAAACTTTAACATATTTTTTTGTTTTTTGTTTTTGTTTTTTTTATACAGTTGCATTTGGGTTACTGTCGTATTAACATTGTCTCCCCTTGTCTTTAAATTCATGTATAGCCATATTTCAGAGGAACACGGTTGAGTGTACTATAAACTATACTGTGTTGACATGCATTATCATTGATACGGTCATTATTATAAATCAACTTTTTAGGCCGTTAGTTTTCTCGTTTGAATTGTTTTACATTGCTAACATGTCGGGGCCTTTTATAGCTGACTATGCGGTATGGGCTTTGCTCATTGTTGGAGGCCGCACGGTTACCTATAGCAGAGACGCATATATGTCTTTGCCTTTAGTTGTTATATATGTGTCTTGTGGAGAGTTGTCTCATTGGCAATCATCCCACTTCTTCTTTTTTTATTTTTTTACAAAAATTTTAATATTACGAAAAAACTAAGGATGTTCTACCCAAGAAATAGATTATACCTAATTAGATGTATCCGTCAAAACCTTTCTGAATATTGGGTTTCCAATTCTCTTCAAATTCCTATTTGGCCTATTATATAACTTTTTAGATTTGAAAGTCACTGATGGGTCTTTTGTAGACAAACACTCGTCTGGCGTACAACCAGGGGCGGATTTAGGCGGGGGCGTGTCAACAGTTTAATACTGGTATCTAGGATGAGTTTATTCACCTTGTAAGGCAAAAACTACAACCGGTACGTAAAAATGTTTTACTAAATGTAATTCTAGTTATGACATCCAAAGAAACCATTGAAAACAGGGCGTAAACTTTAATCGACTGGTAATATAATATTTAATAAGCTAAATATATATACTAAAATTCTTTTTAATCTTTATCGAATGCATAAAACTAAGCTTAAGTCCACGTCATTTAGTCTCTGGTGGATAGTTGTCTCATTGGCAATCATACCACATATAGCCTTTATTTTATATTGTTGTAAAGATAGTACATTTTAAAACTTGATGTACAAAAATAAACTTATCGTATCTGATAGATTTATTATGATGCCTTATAGCATCTCAATATAAGGTCTGCATTTTTTTTTATTTGAGTAGTTTGAGATGTAGAAAAATAAACTTTTTGTTAGTGTGTGCATTCTGAAAAAGAAATCACCAACAGCTGCATAAGAATAGCAGCATTACAATTAAATCTGAATAATTGAATCATTTATTAATTGTTTTCTTAATATTAGTACAACTATATCCATTTGTCTTCATTCAGTGTTTACAAACTAACAATAATACAAAAGGAGCATCGTAACTGTTTGCATTATTATTTAAAAAAACTAAATCTTATTTCATTATGTATGATTTTTTCTTTCGTTGTTGAAGTTATCCAAATAATTATATATATATGGAGAGTCATGATTGACTCACAAAACAAATAATGATGTTAAAATTATAGCGAGTCATTAATGTACTAATATATATATATATTTTTACAGGTTTATACATTTATTATTATTTATTCAAATATCAGTTATTGTTATTTATATTCAAATATATCTATAGATTTTCCATTATACTTAGTGTCACTTTTACCGTCTTTATTGTTCGCAGATATTTATGTAGGGACTGAACAAGTCAGATTTTTTCGAACAACCATGTGAAGGCATTTATGATCGTATATACATAATGAATTCAGTGATATTATAAAACAATTCGGTATGATGGCGAGAATTACTGCCCTACAAGATGTATTCTGTAACTAGTAAAGACAATAAAACGGCTTATTTTGTGATCAAAAATATATTACCACATACTTGTCTTCAATTCCAGCAGCCCAAAAAGAAGACTATAGCAATCTAAGTCAGGCAAAACAAACAATATGTGTATGATTTGTGCTTGTTTCTTTTTTTAGTGTGTTAGGTATAGGTAGGAATGTGCTTTTTTATTATGCTGAATCTTGTTTTACCTTTAGTACATGTGGAGAGCAGCGAATTTGTTACAATTGAGTATATGCCAATACTGCCAATAAAAACCTCGGAGCTATCATTTCAAGACATAGAACGAAAGTTAGAAAGGGAAGCCCAAAGAAAGGGGCTTGAATCAGTACTATTTCCTATAACTTAACGAATCACACCACACAAAGTAAAGTTGATCTGCATATGTATGTTGTTGTGATTATTGCTATAGAAACTCGTCGATGGAAGCTACACAAATATAGACAAATACTTAAATGTTTGATATAAGAGATATCCATGCAATGCACGTTTTTAATTTAAAATCCAAGTGGTATTATATCACATATAACATTTAAGTATGATCTTTCAAGAACTGTCAGAACCAGACCACAATGCATATAATTACTATGAAACAAAGAAGAAAATTGTATAGAACTGATGGCAGAGGTCTCATTGTAACATGGCTAGTAATATTGCAAAATTGTAAATTTATCACTTAAAAGTTTATTTTTGCATACCGTTTTGTTTTTATTTTGTTGGTATTTTTTTAGTAATGTAAGATATCACCGTTATGTTTATTGTATTGAAACTTACATACTGTAAAAGTTTATTGACATTAAAATTGATTTGATTTGATTATAAAATTACTTATTAATTACTGTGGATTGACAACAGATTAAGATGCGTGCTGTTGATGTGTATGAATTAGAACAATAATATTATACGTGTATTAAGTGCTTTTGATCTTTTCCGAATTTTATATGGATGCAAAATAGTAAATATTTAATAAAAGAACGAATACTAGTATTCAAAATAAACTAATAAACAATCATGGGATGGATGACCATTGAATTACAAGTATATATATCTTATATTACTTAAAAAAAATAGTTGTGAAAACGTATGCCGAAAATGTATATAATTTACTTATGATTGTTTTGCTTCTTTGGTCTTACTTAATTGTATTTCATATTTTTACAAAATCTTCGTGGTTAAATTATTAGTAATTTCTTGTTTATAAAACTTATTTATGCTGTGTAGTATTCTTGGAAGGTGAACATATCTGTGTATTCTTATATCATATTAAAATCTTTTTGCAATATTAATAAGCAGTGTAAGTCCATTTTATTGTTTGTATATCCTTGTATTAGCTATTTTATTCTAATTTTGAAAATAACAATTTACTTTAAATTTTAAGAATAAGATATATATTAATAGATAACTAACTATTTTTAATTTTGTGAAATATGTAATCAACTTTTTATATTTAATAAGTATTTCAGCATATGGAATTTTTAAAATAAGATGAAACTGTAATTAATCTTTTGAATGTTTTTGTTAATTTATTTATTTTTTAAATTTTGAATTGATAAAAGAAAAAACAAGAAAATAAAATGAATAAATGGTTCTTACATGTACTATCATAAAATTGCTCAGCAAATTTTCCTTTCTTATAAAATTTCACTAAATACATTTTATTCTTTCTCTTCAGAAAAATTTTAGATATTTTTTTAATCCATGATGTCATTAACAAAATAATTATTTGATCAGCAAACAAAGTTTAGATGAGATACACAATGTTTTTTCGATCATTATCTCTACAAAGTTTATGTTAAGAGGTGTACAGTTCTCAATTGCAAGAGTTCTCCGATGCTGATACACGAAAGAGGCGGAGCTTAAATTCAAATCAGTAACGGGCGGTGTTACGGAGTTACATCTGCCAGTCGGATAAATAAACGGCTCGTATTATTTTATTTGTTAACCAATCATTTTACAAATATCGCGTGATATTCTTATTATTACGAACGAGTTTAACAAGATTTCAGACGAACAAATTCATTTCTTATTAATGTGCAAGCCTTTTGTTTCCGGGATATTTAATTTATTAATTTGTGGAAAAGTAGAATGTTTCATTTGAGAGTTTAGTGGATGCTGTATTAAGAAGAGAGATAGTATTAAATTGTTAACTAAATACTGTAGTTGTGCCGAAATATTTGTTGTTCTGTTGTACAGGACATGTCATTTGCGCAGTTTGCTGCTTATCCATTCCCTGTTGGAACTTCCGTACCTACTACGCAGGTGAGATTTAATTTAACGATTACATACTTTTTAATCTGGTTAAGTTGCCTTTACATTTTTTTTTAGAAAAAAAAATCTCTGTAAAAATATATGTTCACTCTCAAACCATCAATATGTGACCACAGTCAACTGTTATATCTAAGAATTAACAAAATGTTAGGTATATATTTTTTTCTTTTCATGTTTTTTTTATTTAAAAAGATGGATTTTAAAACCTTTTGAAACTTATTTCAAATTGTGCACAAAAAAAAATTGACTCAGATTACATTACTATGTTATTAAATATCCCTTTTTTGAATGTATATAACTGTTTTAATTTGTTTAAAATGTGTTCATTCAGAGTGACGTCAAATGTATTAATTTCGTTTTGACAAGACCCAGGAGTTTCTGCCTATATGTGGAAAAATACTTAATTCTAATCATATAAACATGCATGAAACATGTGAAATTTAGTTTAATTTCAACAGAAGTTTGAAATTAACAGTAATTATATTTCCTTATCCTGCTATAGTCGTTAAGGTCACTTAAACGGACACCTGAGTGGTGAAATTTATGTTGTTTTTACAACTTTCGAGATACATTTCACCCTGTTGAAATGAGCAAACAAGACATTGATTTATCTCACGTGTGCACGAGGAAATTTATGATAGCGTATAAACTACAGTGTGAGAAAAATATACGAAAAATGTCATTTTTATAAGTACATCTTTCATATGTTTTTGAAATAATTTTAATTTTTTAAGTAAGTGAAAATTCAGATATAAGACATATGGTTAGAAAATTGTTGTATTTTTGTTGTCCATTTTGTTTTGAGTTCGTGGTTTTTACAAATACAATCAATTTGTTATATATTTTCTCTAAAAAACTAAATCATACTTAAAACTGAACAACTTAATTTGTTATAAAAACAAATATTTTAATTTAAGTTATTATTAATGATCTGTCCATCAAAATAATCAGATATATGTTTAAAGAATTTCAAATATATCAACTGTTTAATTTTCATATTAAGAAAGCAATCTTTTGAAACTGAAATGAACGATTTTTTTCAAAAATGAATTGTTTCTTTTCTTATAGATGTCTACCAGCACAAGCCCAAGTGGCCAGAGAGCTTGTTGTGAAAATGGACGACCTATTATGACAAATCCACACACAGGACAGACAATCTGTTCATGTCAGTATGAATCAACATTGCTTAGTTATTCTAGGGTCCCAGGACTACCGGAAGGAATGTTCGGAAATCCGGCATACGGAGCCGCACAGTATGTGCCCCTAGGTTCCGAAGGATCAGCTTTTTATTCACCTCTGGTAAGTTTATTTACATGCTTACCTCACATGTTGATGTATACCACATTGTTTATTTATATTTTTTTTAAATTGCTTTTACATACTGCGAATATAACATTTAATTCATGCATATTTGTACATATGTATTTTTTTCTAAGTGATTAAATAATTGTCAAAGTGACAAACAAAAAACCAGAAAGAAACGATGTATATTTATTATAATATTCTGATGACACTTGTGGCTTGTATAATACAATGTTCACATCATTTGACGAACCACAACCGTATTATTACGCACTAAATGCACTTTATCGTGGTAAAGACTTCCACCTGAAAAATCCTGGATCAGGATATCACGCTTCTGTGTAACATAGAGTAATGAAATATATGGGATTTATTTCATTTTATAAAAAATAAAATTAAGTTCCATATTTTCCATATTGACATTCTTACTAGTTTTGATATTCTGTTGATAATTGCCGATAGTATATTGTTGTGTATTGCAAATGTCATTTTCGTCTTTAATCTTTACTATCGAAAAATCTTCTATCACCACCGTAGCTCATTATTTACTCCCTGCTGGTAGAATTTGTTTTTCAACACTTGCTCTATAGTTCAAAAGCATCTAAACCATCCGAAATTTTCAGAAAACAGAACTATAAGATTACCACAAACAAATATTTGTCATATAGTCGAAATTACTTCCCAGGGTGTAAATATCCAATTTACACGAAAACTTGTTGATTTTGTATGATTTCTTACTACGACACTACGGGTCACTTATTATCGTTTACTTTCATCTGTGAATGTTCTCATTTATTTTAGACTAATACAACTTATGACGTTAAAGATGCACCTGAAGCTTGGAGAAGTTTACAAGCAGGAGCGGTGTTTCCGTATGATCCAGCAATGATGTACCCTTATGGAGCGGGGTCAGTACCAATATTTTAGCAGATTATTTTGTTTTGTCCCCTTCTGAAAAAGCTCTGTAAATCCCTGATAAAAGCATTATATATATAAATATACATAGTTGATAAAAATATTTTTAGTCTTTTGTTAATATATTTGATGGTTTTGTTTGACATGAATATCTTACTACGATCATAGACTTTTATGGTCAATATAATTACAATAAAATCCTCCGTACATGTACATTTATGAGTCAAGCTATGTATCTTTGGGCAAGATATACAAATTTTCGAATTAATTAATTTGTACAGAGTTTTATAGCTATATTTTATAAGCATTTACTAATTAGTATAATTTGTAAGAGAAATACAATCTGTAGATGCTTTCATCTGTCAGTTACCGTCATGCTATGGTGTATGTTTCATTATTTTGTTTGACGTCCATCCAATTTTTTAAACTCCATCGCCTTTTTTGTAAATTTTGTAAAACATGACACTATTATCGTTCATTCAATACCAATGATTCTTTTTGTTATTTGTAAGATCGTACACGTTATCTTTATGTGAGGTCCAATTTAAGTAGAGGCCTTCAAAGGAAATCCGGATATAAGTTTTATATTGTCCCTTTTTTTACCTTGTTAGATGTATCTCCAAGATGTTTGAAAACCAGATTGAAAATATATTAGCGCAACCATAATGTTATTTTTTGTCCTTTATAAATGTAAGGTGGACATTATTACTTGTTAATGTCTATTTGATTGAAAAATACGGACAGAACTTTCGCGTTTACAACCCATACAATTAAAACCAATTGAAATTTGATTTAGGAATAATGTTTTACTCATTTGAGCATCCCACATTATTTAATTTTCCTACTACATGTGTTAAGTACATTTTAAAAAACGTTTGAAAGACTATGATTACAATTGTTGCTCATTTCGGATTCCCTCCGGGTTGAATACATCTGATTGTTGTCAATAATCTACCGGAAGTCATTCGAGTGTAAAGTTAATATCTTCATAACCAGAATAATGCAGTGATCCGCAAAATGTGATAAGTACCCCTGTCATACAAATGAACACATTTAAATAAAAGTATCAAGCTATATGGTTTATTCATGTAACGACATCTAATTTGAAATGCATTTTATTGCACTTTAATTCCGAACGGATCATTGGGTGCTATATTGTGGGTTGCGTTAGAGCAAACGGGTCTTTTTCTCTTTAACGATTTGTAAGGTGTTAGCAGATTAAAATTGTTGCGTTTTAAAAATCATAGACACAATTGAATAATAACAAACATTTTACAATCAGACATTATTTTAAGGTCGAGCCATCTATAATTGTGAATAATAAAATAAAGCAGATAATATTATTGGAGTATTTATTTTTTTCATTTATATTAGATTTGATTCAAAGAATTAGATTTGATTCAAAGAACGCGTAATAAGATCCCAAGCACAAAATTATAGGTCTGAGTGCATTGAAAAAATATTGGTCTTTCTAATTAGGTAATGCAGGGCTATTTACTTCTTCATCTTTCTATATACTTAGTATACATTTTTTAAAATTTAATTCCTCTTTATTTATACACATTTAGTAACTCGAAATGAATACAATAGCATTTCAACCCTAAATCTAGGTTTCTGTTCGAATCTCAGTAAACCAAAAAGGTTTGTAACCTCTAAAAATCCATCTACTTACATTTCTGAAACAAGGGGAAACTAAACTAATAATACCCTAAACATAAATACCCAGTATAAAGTTTGGACACCAGTGATCTTTTAGGATGGATTTATCAGAAGCCAGTATATCATTTGTTTCCAATAAAGAACCTACATTAAGCTGAAATTGAGGGTTTTTTTAATATACCGTGATTTATTACCATTAGCAAATATTTATACATATTAAAATTGGTAACGTAAATAGAGAAAAATGATAGTGTAAGGAAAAATAATATATATATATATTAAGAAAACAGTATTTTGAAAATTTGTTTCATGAATCTACCTACGTTAAAAATGACATGAATTTAAACAACTGATAGATCTATGTAAAGTATTTTGTTTTTATTCAACTATAACTGAGAATAACAGTACATTTCCTTTTCATTTGACAAAATGTTATTTCTACAACTAATAAATGACAAATGTTGCGACACAATACCAAAATGTTGTAAAAGTGACATTTTCTGAACAATAGCTTATGGACAAAAAAATGAGTAAATGAATCAGTTATGAATAAATGTATGAAATAGTTTTTTCTCAATCAGCAGAAGATTGATATAAATTTCTCGCTTGTATAAACATAATTCTGTGATCTGCTCGTTATATTTCGTTTATTATAATAATATTTATGCAATCTTGTTAAAATATATGTAGTTTATCATGTAATATCAACACATCTGTTTACTTATGAAATATCACAAATTATTAACAAAATATAATCTATGTAACCGGAACTTAAGTTAAAGCCAGCAAAAATAAGCCCAGTAAATTACACTTCCAGAACTAGCGGTTTTTATACAAAAAAATGTTAATGTTGAGGTTTAAGAACACATAAAATCTTTATTGAAATGGGTTAGCTATTAACTTCTCGTTTTTGAACTTCACCAAACTAGCGAACTTAATTATGACGTATAAGTGATAACTCTTTTTCATGAATTATTCACTATATCCGATTTTCACTCTTTACGTTGTTTTTCATTCATTCATCCCCTTTGTTTTCTCTATCTTATCGCAAGGCTTTGTACCTTTAAAATAACAATGTTTTTTGGCTATTACAGATATGGTGGTATCGATTTAAACGCTCGACGTAAAAATGCCACAAGGGAGACCACCAATACCCTTAAAGCTTGGTTATATGAACATAGAAAGAACCCTTATCCAACCAAAGGAGAAAAAATTATGTTGGCAATTATCACTAAAATGACTTTGACACAAGTATCTACATGGTTTGCTAATGCCCGACGACGATTGAAGAAAGAAAATAAGATGACTTGGTCGCCACGAAATAGGTCCGACGATGGTACAGAAAACGACGATATGGACGACGATTTCGACAACAAAGAAAACACAGATAACCATGACAGATTATCGGACGAAAATTCAAACAAGATTGGAAGTGACATCTCTGATGGACGTAAGTTATTTTCTAAATATATATAAATATTTCCAAACTCAGAAGAGCTTTTTAAGCACCACGAATCTTTAAAATTACATGGGGGAAAAACAAATAACCGATTTAAGTTTTGATGTGTATACCATGGATTCATGACAAGACTTTAGCTAAATGTATCTGCGAAAGAATGCTGTGAAATTTCTCTTCATTTATATGAAATTTTCCAATAACTACTTAAAACGATTAATTTGTTTGTTGATTACTATTTTTGCCACTTTTAGAATTAATTTTTATGACACATCAGGGGACGAACTTTAATTATTTTCTTCAAATCATTTCAGTAATAACGAAGCGATTAAGTCCTTTAATCTTAAATATTACGCGAAAATTAAAATATTGAAAAAATATTAAAACGTCTAGGTCTGATTCATGTGCTTGCCCTGAGTAATTAATTCATCAGAAAATTGTATATCGGACTTTGAATCGAATGAACAATTCACAGTTAACATCAAAATTGTCATGACAAGGGTTTTATATTCTTGGCTAAAGGGTCTACAAGAGACAGCAAAAGAACATATCTCTTAATCGGTGAGAAATATTCGTTCCACAATGATGGTTGCATAGCAAAATGCTTCGAGGGAGAAAGCTTACACCAGATTAACTAGAGAGATAAATAATTTTTGTGAACATTTATTGTTCACGGTTATCATTATAAATAAAATGCAATGTTGATTAAATGCAGTGACATTGTGAAGCAGAATTCCGATCGTAGATTCTCTAAATATTACAGCTATATCTTTGTATAACTCCTACCCTTTTTATTGGCTTCAAGTTTAAGCTTATATTTAAGTGTGATAATCTAATTTGTTATTTTAAAAGATTTAAAGGAAATAAATTATAAAATATTACCTTTTGTCTATTTTTTTTTTATAGTTTTTATATCAAAAATATGAATTTTTACAAATGTAATTTATTATTGCTTGCGGGACATAAAAACCATTAAAAGCCTAACTAGATCTGTTTAGTGTTAACGATGTAGAGGTGCTATTTGAGGGAAAAAATAGCTTTTATAGCAAAAAAAAAATGCAATAAGTAACATTCTTTCTAAAGAATTTGATTTTTTTTCATGTTTGTTGCCTGTATTTACTTGAAGAAAATCGCTTTCTAAGTGTTTGTTTATAACAAAGAGAAGAAGACTATACAAATAGCTTCCGAATGATTCATCAAGCCAGATAGAGTTTTTCTCAATATTTGACAATCGGCCATGTTTATACTCGGGACACCTCATCATCTTTCCTCAATATTTGACAGTTAGCCATGTTATGTCTCGGGACACCTGCTACGTAACACTGCCTATTTATTTTAATGTTTTACTTTGATAAATAGTTGTAACATATTTTATCATCCATATTGAATTACATTATTTTTTTCTCTGACAGGATTCATTATATTATCAAAAACATCATGAGGTTTATCTCTGCTTTCCAATCCATCCAATTTGGAAGTTTCTGATATGATCTGATATTGTACAGTTTTTAAAAGTACCCACATCTCACATTATGTCTCTTCACATGTAGAGCAGAATCTGCCTACCCTTCCGGAGCAACTAAGATCCTCTCAGATTTTTGTCGGAATTCATGTTGATCAGTCTCTATTTTTCTATGTTGTGCTTTTTGACTGTTGTTTATCTTTGGTCATTTTTCTTTTTTTTTTGCCATGGTAGTGTCATTCTTCCACCCCCCCACCTTTTTCTCTTTAAATTTATTGTTGTTTTTGTTCGACTCAATGTGCAACATCTTTAGATTTATTTGAATTTGGTATTTTTCCAGTTTTGATTATGCATCAATACTTGCCAATGGAATTTAAGCCAAACCAGAATTAAGAAAATACCATATTTTAACAGCAAATACTTCTTCTAATATATAACATACATAAAACAATTCCACGTAGTTAGGATTAGGACTCGAATATATGTATTAACATTATGTTCTATACTTGCTTTTTTCACTACAATATAAACCTTAATATGAATTTTACATCTCTGTGAACTGATGCCAATATTTATATATAAATGAGCTATTCATGCACGCATGCAGAAAACAGTTATGTTGTATGCTTAAGTATGTGTACAAACATGTTGCCTGAAATTTTTTTTAATTTCTAAATATAAACTTGTTTATTCAAAGCTGTGCACGCGTAACACTTATTTTTATAATTTGTTCAATGATATTTTCCTCACTTTCATCTTTTTGCTTGAATTTTTATTTTTTTCTCAGCTTAAACGCTTAAATGGCCCTTAGATGCGTCAAATATAATATTTGGCAATATGAACATGAAATGTTAGTGGAAATTATCCTTAGATTACAAGGGAACAGATGACTGAAGAAAGTCTAGCAGAAATAAATCTTGTTTTTTGTTTTTTGTAAATAAATGTTTGTCATATATTTCTGGTAACATTTTGTACTTGTTAGGTTAACGTCAGTAAACATTACAAGTCTACACACGTGTATGTACATAGAATAAAAATATTCACTTATAAATACATGACACGATTTTAAAGATGACCGCTCTTATGTATAAAAATTTACCCTATTTAACTAACGTGGTTTGGTTTTGTCCTTGACACATATTGAAAGTCATTGGCCTCCCCCTGCCTTATTTGTGAAAATATATATTGTATTTTAATATGCATGAAATATTTGTCACCGGACGATACGCACATAAAAATTGACCAATCTGATGTGTATAAGAAGAAGTGTTTTATAATATTTTATTCGGTGTATAGATATGATAGCTTTTCTCTGAATTGACACTTTTCAAATTATGCAGGTGTATTCTTGATATTTAATGTTCATGTCATCAAAGGCTGCAATATATGTATTTTTGCGTAGGTTCCTAAAATGAAAGCTATGAAGACAGTTAGAGATCTTGGTCTTTACTATAATTCTAACATGTATATATAAAATCTAATTTGTGTTTTTGTTTTTGCAACTTGTGCTGTATCAAATCTGTGTTCTTTGAATTGTGGTTTTTGTTTTAACACTTGTTGTTGCAATGATAGACTGAAAGGACGAGACATATTTTTTTTATTTTTTTTAATTTCACAAACAACTATTCTTTATTTGTTTATGAAGTATTATACTAAGCTGAAGAATTTCATCTTTTACCAATACAATTTATATAAACGATTGTTTACTAGAGTCTAGAGATGTATGAGAGTGTATTTTCAAATCCTTCACCCCGATAATTTTGCAAGTAAAAATACATCCGATCCTAAAAATAGGAATACATACAAATGGCTTTAAAATTCAATTTAATATTTAAACTTCTGTTTATTTTTGACTGCTGATGATATCTATATCATTTTGTTGTAATTTCAAAAGAATTTTTCAAATTTTTAATATTTTTTTCTCTTTGGTATTTCATTTTAACGTATAAACTTTTTTTTAGAAAACAGCAGGATTCCAGTTCTAACAGACATCAAATATATCACACTTCAAGTAAAAATCTGATGATAAAATCTTCTTTTTATAATTAACCTTTTCATTTAAATGGAGTGTCATTTCGTCTGGACGTTTTGACAGTTTGAAGATATGGAAAGTTAGGAACGCGATACAAAGTGTAATTCGTACTCTTGATTTCGATTGTGTGAATAACGTTGTTTCACGCGAGAATAAGATCGGATTCCAATCCCACGGTATTAAAATGGTCTCGCGCGTGCACTGTTCATTTAACAAAAAGCGATACATTGATAATTTCTTTTAAATTATTTCTGTTCCCAAACGTCGCATGGTCATAGATTTGGATGTCATTGATTTAATTTTAATTCTATTCTGACATTAATCTATTTCCTATGTTAAATAGTCCTTCTACCATTTTCCGCATCATTGAAATGTATTTATGTTCATAAACTGTGTAAATTTCACATTATCTCTCTATTAAGTTGCTCATACGATGCCTAAATGCACATTAATTTTATTTTGTTTAATTGTTGTGTCTAAAATGAAACAAAATACCATTTAACACCAAACAAGTGTTTGTATTATTCTGTATAAGCCATTATCAAGTTAAGTGATAGGGTTAACATTTGTAAAACAATAACTTCAATGACGTTTTACAAATTTATGGACCATAGCACTGTTTAATTATGCTGGGAAAATACAATATTTCCCAGAATACTGATAGCAAATAATCATGTCTAAGATTTGGACGAACATAAAAAAATAAATAAAAATTATCTTAAACTGGAATAATTTTAAAGAATTGCAAGGAAAAGCATAATAAATAATATTTAAAGATACTCCTTTTCATAGAAATTTGTAAAATGTATATCTAAATTATCTGCAATAAGTTAAAAAGCATTGTTTAAAAGAAGTAAATAAAATTGTTCACGCTTAATATTGCTTATAATATGTGTACACCATATGAATAAAACTGTGCTGTGAATACTAGAAAAAGATTGAAAAAGATAACCATATCAACATGCAGCAAAATAAGTACAGTTCCTTTGTTTTGGATTTTGTCAAATGAGTTTCGACTATTTTGTCAGTAATGTAGACACTTCTTGTTTTTTTCTTGTTTACTTCTAGTCATACAAGCTCTCTTTGCGAGAACAAAATTTATTACCACGTATCATTTTGGTTTGCTGTTTAAAAAATACATAGCGCTATACGTGCTGTTACGATTAATGTGACTAGAACGATCATCTTGCAAGAACCTGTACTAATATGGAATTATTAACGATATCTGAATAAAATATCGATACATTAACTTTTTCTTAATAATTCAAACTGGACACGTGCATACTATAATACAGCATGGTTAATGGTCATGCTTTCGTTATCAGCCTTACGCAAGACATGCATCCCTACTCGTGATAGTAATATTATACGCAGATAATTATTCCCATGGCTTCTCTTGTTGTTAAAAGCATTCAAATTTTGATAGACAATAAGAACTTTTAAAGAGAAAAATATTAAAATAAACGAATGAGTCTTTAAATGCGAAATATATACAGTTAGAAGACTTATAAATGAGAACAAAAATATCAGAAAAAATAGATAGAGAAAAAAATGATTCACACAAATGACGAGCTTATAATTGTTTAACAAGTTTTCCAGATTGATAGGCAACGTATAGAGAATGAATAAAAGAAAGATGGAAAAGTGCACCTTTATTTTATTTTCCACTCTTGATGGTGTTTAGAGTAATGATGTATTTAACAACAAAATAAATGAAAAGTGATGATATTGTTTTTGATACCTTGCAAATCCATGATTATTTTCGATTATTTGATTATTCATGCAAAAGAAGAAACATCAGACTTCTAAAGGCGAAATAATGAGAATTCTTGTCACTTAACCATACGAACATTTATATGAAATTGCTCAATAATCATTCTAGCGGCAAATTAATTTTTATTCATTGCATAAATACAATTTTTGAATCTGTTTCCCTTTATGATTTTTGTGACAATAACTTGTCGACAGTAATATTTTTCCCCGATACACAAAGTTTTTGTTGACAATTACTGTTCAAATATTTCTGATTACCGCCTATTGAAACAATCTGTTTTCGCTTGTCCTTATGGTGATTGGGTTTTTAATTCAATGATACTTTCATTTCTACTTTAATCATTAACTACCATCAATAGCCCTTGATGATGGTGATGATATCTTTTAGCTTAATTGAATTGAATAATGCACATTTTATGCTGTTCGCTCGATTTGTTTACCGAACGGATGAAGCCAGCTAATAGCATGTTTCACAACACTATCGGCAGACGACACAATGCGCTGTCGCAACCGGACAATAGAAGAAAATGATAGTTCATTTATTGAACGCAGACGTTTATTCAGAAAATGAAATGCCATTAATTTCTCGTAATTTGTTAAACATATCGTTTTGTTATATACTTTCATTTTATAATCAGTTTTGATTAATGATGGCTCATTGGCGGTCCAAGGTACACATAATTTCGATTAAAACTAAACCTAAAAAGATAAGATCTAACATTAATTGTCTCTTTCAAATATTATCGACTAGTTCATTAAACAACTAAAAATATGGTTTTAACAATAAGTGCTGCCGTCATAAAATTACGAGAATGAAAGTACAAATTATAGCTATTATTTTCAAAAGCTATTTTTCTACTTTGAAGGTTTTTGTTTATAGTTTATAACAAACAACTAAATTGTACATAGAGCTAAATTGTTCAACGTTTCAAGGAAATAAATCAAAATTATGTAAACGGATTTGATTGTTAAAAAAGATGACTGCAACCCACGGTATGACATTAATGTTACCTTTCCTTTCCGCATTGAAAAAAAAAGATCATGTACCTTTAAATTTCTTGCCACCTTTCCTACTTCGTTCATTTATAATATAGTTTTGAATTTCATATCGTGGCTGGACACGTATAAGTATATGTTCCAGTCGTATATTTGACGGACAAAAAAATTGGTAGACCAAGATATGTAAGCAAGCATGTAATTATTTACTTTATACAGCTAATTTGATGTATGTTTATGATGTATCTTTCTTTTTCAGATAAAAGATCACCAGAAGATACAAAAGATAAAATCATAAATGTTGATGAAGATGATTCTAATCTTAGTTTCAAGGATTTCGATGACCTTGACCCTGTTGGAAATGAATCCGATTCAGACATTAGTGAACATGGAAAATTAAATGACAGGTTATCTCCCGTGTCAAGCACAGATGGCGACACAAAAAATAAGGACTTGAAATCTGCAAGAGTGAACGATAGTTCTACATCGTCTGAAAACCAACATAAAGCAAATACGCCAGAAGCTTCTTCCTCACAAAACAGACCAAAAATATGGTCGGTGTCAGAATTTCTTAATACTCCCAAAGAAGATGTTTCACAGTCAAAAACAGGTTCAAGCAGTACCATTATGAATGCAATGAGCAGGTCTTTAGCAAATGCGGGAAATTACTTTTACTTGCAAGCCAACAACCATTCGTTACCTCACGGGAGATATAGTGCATTCGGAGCCTATCCACATCTATCTCTGTCTCATACAACACTGTCATATCCATATTCTCTCTCATCACACACAACCTCCAAGTCAAGTTTATCTAGTCCAACGGAAGTGCATTCTGATTCAGACAATAGTGACAAACATAGGTCACGAAATGGACTATTCTCACCAGCAAGAGATATTGATACCGTCAGAAGCACCACGAAAGTATAATTTTTAATTTAAATAAATGTCTTGTCTTTATTTATAAAATATATTTTATTTGATTAAAACGTTGTTTGTCCATTGAATTGTAAGATTTTTCAATGCATGCATGCTTATGCCATTTGAATGTTTGTCTGTTTTATAAAAAATCGAAGAAAAAAAGACACTTTAGTTGGGTAAATATGTATCACTACATCAACACAACAAGACTAGTATAAGTAACACCGAACATGTAGAGATCAACAAAACTTATTCATCCTTGTGTATTGCAGAAGTTGTGAAGTAATTTAACAAAATCGCTTGAATAACTGACAGCAACACTCTGTTCTCATTAAACAACAAAAAAAATATGGCGACGGTGACAAAAAATAACAAGGCTGTTATACGTTATACATGCACAAGTTGCGTAGTTCACTGAACAAAGCAAAGTGAGTTGTCCGCATATATGTATACACTTATATAGGAATAATAGAGAATTTGAAGAAAACCCCTATGCGACTGCAGTCATCCAAACAATAGAACAACCTTAGTAGCAACAAAACAATACATTTTAAAACAACATTTATTAAATAGTTTAACATTTACATCATCAAATAATTACATTAGATGTGCGTTTCATTATAATACTTTATTCTGATTGGCTAACTGCACATCACGTGTTATTCCGTAAGCAGTTGCATTGCTCAATACAACTTTTCATTCATAATAACACGTGCTCCAACAATAAAGTGCACAGGTGAATTAAATAATAAAATATATAAAATTCGTGTTTTCATGATCATAGCTAAAAAAATGTAATTATAAGTATTGAATGCTTCTTTTTGTAACTTTATAGGGTTGTAAAAGCGTTGACCGTGCGTACATTTTTAGAATGAAGCGCCTCCGTGCTTCATACAAAATGTACTTCGGTCAACGCTTTTACACCCCAATAAATTTACAAAAAGAAGCATTCAATTCTTAAATATAGGAAGAAGTACATATACATATATATGAAAAGGCATTAAAGTTACATGTGTGTTCATCTTATATCATAACCACTACATTATCAAAATAGGAGCAAGAATGTAATACATTAAGTTGACTAAGATATCGCACTTTTCTTCATTCATTCTCCAAGATTGGACCAAACAACTGTTTTACGGTAACTATAGATACATGTAGAAGATTATGTAATATGTGTATCATAAACTACAAATGCAGTGTTAGATTTCTATAGTATAGAATGACAGACATATCTTCAAAGAAGACCATGAGTATATGATATGTATGAAAAAGGCTCCTTCCAAGTATAATGTTAATTATTGAAATCAAGCAATCACACACTTTCAGCTTTAACAATAACATGTTGTAAAGAAATAGCTCAGTGCTGTCGAAAACCTACCTCGACTATAGTAGCTGAATTATAAAACATTAGTTTCTGTCGTTAGAAAGGCAACTGACTAGACACTTTAAATCTGCAACGGAACCAATGATTGATCCTTCTAAACTTTCGATATAATGATACAGTAGTGGTAGGGCTATACAAAAACAACTATGAGTTGGTACTTTTAAAAACGAAAATGTTCAAATAACAATGATTTTGCTATTCAGAAGTAATTTTGTTTAATTTCCATTCTGTAAATTCTGTGGTGCTACATTTTTGTAGTTTTTAGATAACACATCCGAAGGGTAACTCCTGAACATTTTTACAAGGGTGTCCTTGCATGATAACACATTTATTTTCATACAGATGTGTACTATCGTTTACTTGTTTGCAATTAAACAACGATTAGATATTTTCTCTGTTAAAGCATCAGCATAAATCTATTTTCTGACCGGCAAGTAAGTGTTGGTTTTTTTGTGTGTGTGGTTTTTTTTTTGTAGTCATGAAATGGCTTTTTTCTGACGAATCTGAAAACGGAAATGGTTTTTGTGTCTAAATCGTCCGCCTCTTTTTTTTTATCAGACACATACCCGTTATCATTTATCGGCTGAAATAATAAAATGCTACTAGGAAAAGATGTAGATACCAGGTTGCCATGCACGTGTTTCGTTTTCAAAAGACAAAAGGCCAAATAAAGAACTAAGTTGAAAAGAAATTGTATCGAATCGACAGGGCATAAAGATGAACAATTATATACTCTCACAAACACCCATTTCTACAATTATAAGGAAAAACTAACACACTATCTGAAAAAGAAGAGAAGATACCAAGTGTTCATCCAAAAACTATGAGTCGACGAAAACAGACAATACCAGAATTAAATGGATCAACAACAGTCCATTATCACAAATAAGACAACATCACGCTATACAAACACAGGGGCAGAACTGAGGTTCACCAGAAGGGTCAGTAGACTAGTACCCACTCCGCTACAAGGATACTCTACGTGATACTCATATTAAGTCATATCCAGTGAAACACTAGTTAAATTTCAAATCATAAGTATAGTATTATCAGTGGTGCTATGAAATAAGAGGTGTTCATGGTACTTACTATTTCAAATCAGATTTTTTATTTTAAAGTTTTCTGTATTCTTTATTTGTGTATATAGAATATATAGCCTTGATTTTGATTCAATTTGATTGTTGGTAGAAGTTATAGGTGATTTCTGAATATCCTTCAGCTATGATTTCATAAACCACAAATAAAACATTTTTGAATGATAATTTGATGATGTTTAACGTTAGTTTGTGGTTGATGTGCTAATGTCAGAAAATAATAAAACTTGACAATTTTTAAATGCATCTGATATCCATGATTGTACATACAATACTCTGTATATAGTCAACACGACAAATTATTTAATATACAGTGTTAAATATTTTAGCCTAACAGAGACTTGAAAGTTCATTAACATATGTAATGTATATTAAACACGATTATTTGTATTCATAATTCAGGATATTGAAACACCTTCTAGCCAATCCTTACTAAACATCGAATTATGAGATAAAGATGTAAAAGCTATGTGTTCATGAAACGAAATCATCCACATCATTGCATATGACAAGTTTTTAGAACTGTTCACGGCAAGTGATGAAACAATAACAACAGGTCACCCTATACTTACATAAGGATTGGATTGAGGTGTGATGTCGTTAGTCAACATTTGTAAACTAAACGATGCAAGAACACACGTGCTACAATAGATTTTTAACTTATAAGTTGCTAAACTTATGTCTTACTTTCAGGACGCAAGTGTTGTGGTTTCAGAAAACAAAGCTCCATAGCAATACGTCATATTCTTTCATTCGCAGTATCTCATTTTGATGTCGATAATTTGCATAAGAACATATTTAAAGTTAATTTTATGTTCTGTGTAAAACTATGTTTATAATGTTCGTATTACATTTCAAAGATTCATTTTTTTCCATTACAAGCAGCTTTATATCTGTAATCGTATTGATCAGGTTATATTTGTTTATATTTTTAATTCTAAATTCGTGGACATCTTTTATTTATCTTGAAACTTAACAGCTTTATAGTTTAGAATGGGGAAAAAAACCAAAAGGAATCATTGCGAATTCAAATAAATGTATACGCAATAAATCTTAGATTAATACTGTAATGCTAAAACATTAACATAAGTCCGGGTAAATAAAGGCAACAGTAGTATATCACTATTCCAAAATCGATTGAGAAAAAAAATCTGGGTTACATACTAAATAGAGGGATTCACATCAACTATATATATAAAAGAAAACGACGAAACAACAGAAACACTTAAGTGCAACAAAAACAATCGCCAACATTCAAATAAACTATTTGATAACAATGTTCCTGACTTGGTATAGGACATTGATATCCACCTTGCCATGTGATAAGACAATTCAAGTTTTGTTAAAAATTATAAAACATTTCATCGTTTAAATAAGTAACATAATTTCAAATAAAATAGAATATGGAAATAAGGGAATATGACAAAGAGACAACAACCCGACCAAAGAGCAGATATATAGCTTTGTCAATGCGGAAATATTGAATTTTTAAGAGGACAAAAACAAAATACCAGATACCGTATTAAGTAAGCGATGACTGATAAATGCAGACTTGTTCCTTTTTTTAACTGCTTTTATCAGATGCATGGGATTATTGAAATGGAGAACGATGCAAACACACACAATAACAGAACAAACAAATAGATATGATAAACAAATATCCCTAATCAGTAGCGAAAAAAGTTAAGTTTGCGCATTGCAACTTCGATGATAAAAAAGCATAAGGAATGAAAACAACATCATGAACATGTGTATTACGAAAGGTTAAGCATTTAAAATACAAGGTATAGGTTATAAAGACACAAAGCATCCATAAACAGTCTACCAGATAGCTGGACAGCACCGTGGACAATGAACCTGTCCTTTGAATAATAATTGTTCACGTATTTCAAAAATTTCAAGATTCTCGGAAAATCTATTTATTCTGTCACATGAACCATCTAATCATAAAAAACAAATATTTATACGAGGGGAAATTAAAATGACTTATACAAAAATCAGCAACCTTTGTACACTTTTTATATTCCTTTATAGAAAATAAGCTCAATTAATAAATCTCTGATCATCGAGATTTGACGATATTTTATTACTCCCCCTGCGTGAGTTTGTGCGAGCTGTTTAAATTTCATTACTTAAACATGTCTAATACCATATATTTTATGACAGATTATCTACAAGTTTGGCATATTTAAACAGATTGGCATGCACTGAAAATTCGGCAGCTGTTGCTTAAACAGTTTCTGGTATGTAAAATCAGGATTAATCCTTTAACTAGCGGCCCAATAACAACACAGTTAACCACTACCATTGTTAATGCTCTTGTTTAAATAATAGCTGCGAATGAAGTTTTAATTTTTACATATTCCTGAGTTCAAAGGTCTAACTATAAACTCGTCAGAGATGGTTTGACTTGAAAGGCGGGATTACTTAATAACAGTTAAATCATTGGATATTGGCTTATTCTCGCTTTCCTTGCTCTTCAAAATAAAATTCTTCCATTCAACACTAATACGTCTTAAATTAACATACAAACCCAAATGGGGATGAAACATGTGTTTACAAAATCCAACAGTTTTCCATTGATTATATGATTTAAGGTGTCTAAAGTAGCGTTTACGAGAATTTGACTAAACCGTGTATTGTAGTTTATATAAAATTAGGAGACACACCTGTAGGAGATTATGGCTACTGACCTCTCGGTATCGCAAAATGAGTTTGCACCAAAAGCTAAGGGAACACATACTTGGCGAACTTCTTCAGTAGACAAGTAACTGCTTCTTGATGTACTAAAATAAATGACAACTTAATCTGATTTATGCAGCAAATTTACATAAGACTTTTGTACTTTCTTGTGACTTGATTTTAAATTCTACCTATACAATTATGTATATGTGTAAAGTGCATTTGATATAAAACATAAAGTTTACATGAGAAAGGGCCATTTTTTTATATTTCTGTAACGCGTCATATGTAGCCTTTATTTTCTATCGTCGTTTCGATCATTAGATTTTTGGTAGATCATAACATTGTCTGTTTTTTGTCGACTAATGTGTTTGAATTATCTGTTGGTACCTTTCGCCACTCTTCTACCACCTTAAGAATTCACCATCTTTAGGTACTGGATTACATCTATACAATATTTCCAGCTTGAAATGACAAAGATCCATGCAATCACCTTTATTAAAAACGCTGGAAGATCGAAAATACGTCATCAAAATAATGCTGCAATCCAATTTCCATATTGACTCCCATATATATTCTGAGTTCGAAATCATTTTTCACCAAAGATTTTGCTTTAACTCACAATTATGCGACCTATTTGAACTTAATCCTATTGGAACTTAATTGATGACGCAATGCCGCCATCTTTCAAATGCGTCCAGGTAAAATCCTTCAATCCATTCGTTCTAGGACAAACGTTTATATTAAGAAAGAGTTCATAGCAAATCTGAAGAGTTGATTCCATGTACCAATTCCCTAAGATTAAAGACATAAAAGAAATAACGTGGTCTTGAAAAGGTTAATCAAAATGGAGATTCAGAACCGAACATAGAAACTGAACACATGATAACATCTTTGATATTGCTGATGGAAGCTTGATATAGTTGCAAGCTATAATACTATATGAGGCATAACATGGGAACATTATAAACTTCTGTCTCTATATTTTTACTCTGGCTTTTACTACTGCTTGATAGTATAAAGTGAGGTCTTTTTGACCCTTGGACCGTGAACAGAATTCAAAAGAGAGAAAAAAAAATAACGGCCTGATTTAAGTTAAACTACAACCACTGAGTAACAGGTTCCTAATTTGGTAGAGTGGTGTGTAAGCACAAAATACGTAAAACAAAACAATAAGGTATTTCCTCACCAAGTGGAAAGACCTTAATTATTGGAATGGACTTGAATTAGCAAATTGATTGGAAGCACATCAAAAACCAGAAAAAAAAAGAGAGAAAAAAAAAGAAAATACTCATCGTTCTTAAAAGTTAGATCAAATCCACTCACAACTAATAAATAAACCTTGTTTCCCTAAAATAAAATGTCAGTCAGATTACACCCAACGGATTTAATGTAAAAACATAAAAAAAAAAACACTATGAGAAAACTTTCGACAGCTAGATGAATACTCATCAGTTTTCAATCATAATTGTATATAACATACATATTATTCAGTTATATCATTTGATTTAGTAAAATTAGCTTAGAATATTACACATGCATGTTTAGATTATCCAACAAATTTATTAAAGTTTCTTTTGAAGGTCCTAAACGAACTAAGATGATCTTTCAATCGGTTGTAGATATTGTTGAATAAACGACATGTAAAAGTTGTTGGTCCAAGTATCACAACAATGTATCTCTTTTAAATACACCTATTTGTCACTAGAATTTAAAGTAAGAATTATTGTTATTTTATATAAACGAACAAATAATGAGTTGACACATAACACACCTGTTCACGTCTTGTATACAATAAAATGTTACGAAGTATACAAGATTATTGTTCATTTTAACCAAGATAAGTATGGAATTTCACACTTTTTGACAAACCAACACTTCGGATTGTCATAATAAATAAATAAAACACGAAGCCTGAGATGGACACAGCTGAGTATGGACATTTTACATTTTTCTTTTGTCTAATAATAATCGTTTATATGCCAGAAAACTTTTGAACTTAGGCGTCAAAATAATTGTTTTACAAGATAATATAGGAGTTTGTCAGCAGTGGGATAAAAAATGACCCTCAACACCTAAACCAACGTCTCGTTTGTTAATTGGTAGTAAATGTGTCAGTCAGAACTGACCTTTCATATATTATCTTCTTATTATACCAGAAGCTATTTACATGGGAAGTCGCCAATAAATTATAATTTTAAAGGATAGTTATACGGTATACAGCTGAAGATAGTACACACATTATAATTTCTAAGAGGAAGAGTATATATACGGTGTAAAAGAAGCTAAAGATAGTGCCCAAGGAACAGGAAAATGCTTCCTGGCGAACTACATTACACTTTAATTACGCATAGTTGAAAATATACATAAAAAAAAGAAGCTTTGTAAGTCATAAGATGTGATGAATCACATTCTTTTTGATTGTCAGCAATGTCAAAAGTGCTACAAGCAAGTTCCTGAGTAACCATTTATCAAGTAAAAGCTACCATATCTTGACGCATACGAGAAGAAAGATTGTAGAATGGAGAAAACTTACCAATATTAAAATACAGGACTGTCAGAGGTTCCTTTGAGCTTCCTTTCTGCGAAAACAAGCATGTTTTGTAAGGATTAACACTTTTATCATAGAGTTTGTTTTTTTGGGTTTATTTTATCTTTTTTGTTGTTGTCTATTTTAACTTTGTTTTGATTATACTTGTTAGTAATGTGTGTCTCGTCATTTACCATTGGTTTGTCTATAACTAGTTAGTATCATAAAAAGAGGGTTTAGATTGTCAACTTCTTTAACCAGGTACATGTTCATGTATCTGGCTAAGTCGGTTGTCTTATGTCACATCTAAATGGTTTTTTTTAATTCTGATGATTTGATGGTGATGATAGATCTTTAGAGATCTTGTGTAATTTCATCAAATCTTTTTTGGCGTTTAAGCTTGATACTTTAAAGACACCTGTCTTTTGTTCCAATCTGTAAGTTGTCCTTCAGATGTATTTTGAGGTTATTTAACGGTAGTTGAGTAGCTGTATCATTGACACATACTCCACATCTTCTTTTTTTCATGCATCATACTGTAATAACAACATCTAAAACAACATCACAATGTTTCTATCTTTTTGTAATTTTAGAAACAGTCGTCTCAATACAAATGTTTAGCGTACAGTAACTTGGAATAATGAAGATATACGAAGTCTGTTACACGAAAAAGATAATATGAATTACCCAAAATACAGCACATTACAGACCTCACTAACTACCAACACAAGGTTACGGCATATATTCTGTCAATGGCAATACGAAGATACATGTACAATGACAGTACACTTCGCCAATTTTGATCTGAAACAATCGTTTTGATCTTATCATCTGCAAAGATTGCACAATAAATTACCATACACAGCCATGTTCTATCCTATCTTTCGGTCCATTTTCAGACGTATCAATTGCAGTAAATTGAATATTGTTCAAGATAATTTACTTACAGTCAATTCAGTACTGTTCAGTAGCTTTTCAGCAATTCAGCGCGATGTTGATGTTTACCGGTAACAATTACTGAAACGTCTGAACATAGACTGAACGAATCTTAATTGACTGCAATGAACAGTACTGAATTTTACGTATTTTTTAGTTCTGAAAATTTACAGATAGGCAAAAATTATACTAAATCAAAAACACATATACAAAATAAAATGACACAATAAAAAACCACCAAAAAAAACCAGACTAAACGCATAAAAAAATAACCTTAGCATGATGGCAAGAGTCCGATTAATACATAAAAGCATAGGTCTGTTGTGCAGATTGAGAAAATAGTCGCTAAATATTTCACGTTACATTTCTTTTCTTTTAATGATGAAAATATAGCAGAAACTTAACTATATGTGTCCAGCAAATATACACAGCAATGAAGCACCTGCGACGAAATAAACATTTTCTGTCATTATGCGACCACCGACATATTTTATATTCAAGCGGCCAAGCACTTCTCATGTAGGAATGAGAGATGTTTTAATAAATTCAGGTAGGACAAATAGGTTTTTCACAGTACACCTGTTTGAATAACATATAATGAGCTAAAATATGCTAGAATGAGTTTAAAGAAATAAAAAATGTATAAATAGTGAAAGTATAATGTATGTTAAATGTCGATTTCCGACAGGGAATTTGACCCGAAACCATGTTTGTGCAATGTAATTTGTGTATATTTATATGTAATGTCATTAGTACGGAGGAGGCAATTGATAGCCCTAACTTACACCGAACATTAGTTTTTCTTTCACTCTCGTTTGTAACGTGACTTTGCTGTTTTAACTTGAAATACATGATTCGTAGGATATATGAAAATCAAAGGGTGTAAATTAAAAGACACTCCTGACATTTTAAGGACACCAGTCAGACTCGATACAAAATATAAAAATACAAGTGTGACAAAAAATGTACAAAAATGAGCGATACAAACAAGCAGTAAAACGATACCCGATATAAGCAAGTATCAAAACACAAGTACATTGTTTAATTGTTGGTTGCTTAACGTCCATGGCATTGACAATTATTTCTTGAACGTTTAATTCGCCTGATAAGAATTAAACAAAAAAACAATAGATATAAAGGTCCAGTAATAGGGATGAAATTGGATGAAAAATAAAACATAAATGCTAATGTGGATAAAATGGTTAAAATGTATCAGGGAAGAAATGTTGCCTTACAACAGCCCCCCTACAGAGACATTGAAGAATTCGTGCAAGGGATATTAATGTGCAGAGATAGTGCCCATCTATTTACACGAAGCATTTAATTTACCATTATACCGTTTCAAACGATGTGGATAACTAAGCCACTAACAAATTATGAAAAGAGGATATCACAGAGGGGATATAGACACATGCCGGATAAATTGTAGAGTATTTTTAATTTCAGAGTATATTACATTAAAATTATGTAAATGCCGGTTGCATGTAATATATACTTTTTATTTTCTTGTTTTTTTGTTACAGTAAACGCAAATGTTTTTCATAAACAACATTTTGTATGAAATTTAACGATTTCCTTTATTCAAGGTTATGACCTTATACTGTCCTATTTCAATTAATTCCATGTGGAACCAAAATCCCCTTATGATATACAATAGAAATGTCACTTCGAAGAATTAGTCTTACAGATAAAAAATATTGTTTGATATCATATTAACAATGGAATTCTATTAAAATTTACATTTGAATAAGTGCTATAAGAAAGAACTACACAAAACCTTCCAAATGGTGTAACATATTTAATGAAAAACAACCAACTAAAATCTCATTACGCATATAAATCAGAAAACTTAATAAATATTAATTTAAGAATAAATAAATAATGTTTCTGCTGTTCATTTAATCTATTTAAAACTTGTTCTAACGATAAGCAAGACGTCGTCTGAACCATATATTATGACGGAGAAAAAAATGAGTCACTGAAAATAATCATTTTTTAAAGTTTCTTTTAAATGCTGCTAATCTCTAGTATATGTTCATGCTACATTTAAATGCTACTAATCTCTAGTATATGTTCCTTCTACATTTAAATGCTACTAATCTCTATTATATGTTCCTTCTACATTAAAATGCTACTAATCTCTAGTATATGTTCCTTCTACATTTAAATGCTACTAATCTATAGTATATGTTAATGCTACATTTAAATGCTACTAATCTATAGTATATGTTCATGCTACATTTAAAAGCTACTAATCTCTAGTATATGTTCAAGCTACATTTAAATGCTACTAATCTCTAGTATATTTTCAAGCTACATTTAAATGCTACTTATCTCTATTATATGTTCCTTCTACATTAAAATGCTACTAATCTCTAGTATATGTTCCTTCTACATTTAAATGCTACTAATCTATAGTATATGTTAATGCTACATTTAAATGCTACTAATCTATAGTATATGTTCATGCTACATTTAAATGCTACTAATCTCTAGTATATGTTCAAGCTACATTTAAATGCTACTAATCTCTAGTATATTTTCAAGCTACATTTAAATGCTACTAATCTCTATTATATGTTCCATCTACATTAAAATGCTACTAATCTCTAGTATATGTTCCTTCTACATTTAAATGCTACTAATCTATAGTATATGTTAATGCTACATTTACATGCTACTAATCTATAGTATATGTTCATGCTACATTTAAATGCTACTAATCTCTAGTATATGTTCAAGCTACATTTAAATGCTACTAATCTCTAGTATATTTCCAAGCTACATTTAAATGCTACTAATCTCTAGTATATGTCCATGCTACATTTAAATGCTACTAATCTCTAGTATATGTTCATGCTACATTTAAATGCTACTAATCTCTAGTATATGTTCAAGCTACATTTAAATTCTACTAATCTCTAGTATATGTTCAAGCTACATTTGAATTCTTCTAATCTCTAGTATATGTTCAAGCTACATTTAAATGCTACTTATCTCTAGTATATGTTCATGCTACATTTAAATTCTACTAATCTCTAGTATATGTTCAAGCTACATTTGAATTCTTCTAATCTCTAGTATATGTTCAAGCTACATTTGAATGCTACTAATCTCTAGTATATGTTCATGCTACATTTAAATGCTACTAACCTCTAGTATTTGTTCATGCTATTAAATGCTGCTAATCTCTAGTATATGTTCATGCTACATTTAAATGCTACTAATCTCTATTATATGTTCCTTCTACATTTAAATGCTACTAACCTCTAGTTTATGTCCATACTACATTTAAATGCTGCTAATCTGTAGTATATGTTCATGCTACATTTAAATGCTGCTAATCTCTAGTATATGTTCAAGCTACATTTAAATGCTGCTAATAACTAGCATATTTTCAACCTACATTTAAATGCTGCTAATCTGTAGTATATGTTCCTGCTACATTTAAATGCTACTAATCTCTAGTATATGTTCAAGCTACATTTAAATGCTACTAATCTCTAGTATATGTTCAAGCTACATTTAAATGCTACTAATCTCTAGTATATGTCCATGCTACATTTAAATGCTACTAATCTCTAGTATATGTTCATGCTACATTTAAATGCTACTAATCTCTAGTATATGTTCAAGCTACATTTAAATTCTACTAATCTCTAGTATATGTTCAAGCTACATTTGAATTCTTCTAATCTCTAGTATATGTTCAAGCTACATTTAAATGCTACTTATCTCTAGTATATGTTCATGCTACATTTAAATTCTACTAAATTAAATCTCTAGTATATGTTCATGCTACATTTAAATGCTACTTATCTCTAGTATATGTTCATGCTACATTTAAATGCTACTAATCTCTAGTACATGTTCATGCTACATTTAAATGCTACTAATCTCTAGTATATGTTCAAGCTACATTTAAATGCTACTAATCTCTAGTATATGTACATGCTACATTTAAATGCTACTTATCTCTAGTATATGTTCAAGCTACATTTAAATGCTACTAATCTGTAGTATATGTTCAAGCTACATTTAAATGCTACTAATCTCTAGTATATGTCCATGCTACATTTAAATGCTACTAATCTCTAGTACATGTTCATGCTACATTTAAATGCTACTAATCTCTAGTATATGTTCAAGCTATATTTAAATGCTACTAATCTCTAGTATATGTACATGCTACATTTAAATGCTACTTATCTCTAGTATATGTTCAAGCTACATTTAAATGCTACTCATCTCTAGTATATGTTCATGCTACATTTAAATGCTACTCATCTCTAGTATATGTACATGCTACATTTAAATGCTACTTATCTCTAGTATATGTTCAAGCTACATTTAAATGCTACTAATCTCTAGTATATGTTCAAGCTACATTTAAATGCTACTAATCTCTAGTATATGTCCATACTACAATTAAATGCTACTTATCTCTAGTATATGTTCATGCTACATATAAATGCTACTAATCTCTGGTATATCTCCCTGTTACATTTAAATTCTACTAATCTCTAGTATATGTTCAAGGTACATTTAAATGCTACTTATCTCTAGTATTTGTTCATGCTACATTTAAATGCTACTAATCTCTAGTATATGTTCATGCTACATTTAAATTCTACTAATGTGTCCAAGTTAAAGCAGGCCAATAAGCTATATTGGAATGAGAAGCTAACAATAAAATGTGTCCAAGTTAAAGCAGGTCAATAAGCTATATTGGAATGAGAAGCTTACTTTTAAAAAATTTGAACATATTCTGATTCCTGTTTATATTGATCAAAGGTACCAGGATTATAATTTAATACGCCAGATACGTGTTTCGTTTACATAAGACTCATCAGTGATGCTCAGATTAACATAATGATAAACATGTGTCACTTATAGTTTTAAAACAACATACAAACAAACAAAAAAGAACGCTAAATTGAAATCCAAGCATTAAAAGTAAACTAAAAAAAGTACCGAAATTCCAAGGAAAAGTCCTTCTCAAAATGACAAAAAAACATAAGCTCAAACACATTAAACGACAGGTAAACAACAATATATTCCTAACTTGGTAAAGGCATTCCCCTATGTAGAAAATAGGGAATTAAAAAAAACTGGTTTTATAAATAGCTAAAACCTCTCACTTGTATGACAGTCGCACGTACATTTGATTTTCTTTCAGGTAACCAATGCCTTAAGTTTAACCATCTATCAAAAGTTGCTAACTAAACGAATATTAAGGATAATTGTCTAAATCTTGTCGGTATTAAGACTTTTATGGTACTATTTATCATAATTAACACCTGATCTAGATCAGCCTCGTTAAAGCTGTTTAACTGACAGCTTGACATCAGGTCGACAAGATTTTTGATGATCAAAAGTTGTTTCTCATAATATATACTTTACTTTGACCCAAAGAAAAGAAATCATAACACTCAATATATGTATAATAAATCTTAGTTCTCCTCTGATCTTTGTTTACTATAAGCAATGTTTCCCTGTGTTTTGGATACGTTGTACAATTAACAGCAAGGCAAGACTCGTGGCGAAGATAAACTAATTAACTTTGTAGTGATAATGATAATTCTGTAAGAATTCGATTAGTTTGCTCATTTAAATGTTTAGAGACGACTGCTTCACCAGTTTTAACCAACTTGGCAAATTTTGGAAAGGACAGTACAGTATTTTTTTGTCATAATATTTTTTCTTTCAAAATTACTTAATGCTTTAGTAAAGGCTACGTATAGAATAAAGGCGATATCGGATAAACGTCAATAAGACATCAACCACAAAACAAAAATATAAAATAAGAAAAATTCTAGCTTAAAACATGCAAATATTCATAATATGCAACATTAAAGCGTTGTGAGTAAGTATAAGAATTTTATATGGTGATTCTGGTCTAAGACGCATCTTATATAGCAGTAATTGCTACCGTTTATATTCTAAATATTGCTGTAAAATAAGCAATATAGATATGATTATATAAAATGAAGTCTTACAATATAGGACCTGTGTTACCTATTCATAATAGCTTGAAATACAGTTGTTACTTAGCTATTCATAATGCAAAACATGGGGACTAATTTAAGCTCATTGTCCCTTTACTTGACGACTTCGCCGTAGCTTTATTAAGCATGTTTACACCTATGATTAATCCTTCAAAATATTTAAAACATGTTAACAAGTATATACCCTTCTCAAATTTCATTTATATATCAAATAACCATTGTTTCGTGACGATGCTTTAACCTTGTATTGTCAAGGGGCACAACTCAAGATTAATAACACTTTGGAGACAAAGCAGCATCCATTTAAAATCTCGGTAAGCACCCATGTGAATTAAACACGTTCTTTTATCTACAAGATACCTATCATCGAGGAACAACAAACATTAAATGGCTTTACAATTAAAAGTTTATTGTTAACATTAATTTGTTTGATGTTGATAATCAAGCGTTCGTATAGAAGACAATTAAAATTAAATAATTAATTGAGGACGATTCCTTATCACTCTAAATGACATTGACAACCTGAATTTTCACACAATTGAAATTTAAATGGTTGTACATCAATAAATCGCTTTAAACAGACATATCGTCAGATCTCGTGATTACGAGATTTACAAGATAATGCTGATGTATAAGAAGTTGTCCTTGGTTTTAGTTTGTGGTTATGATAAATCAATGCAATTTTAATTAGAAATGGATAATGTTGTTATATTTATGTCATAAATTATTAGTAGAAATTAATATAATTAATTACATATTAAATATTCTCAATTGTACAAACAATTATAGTTAACGGATTTCACATGAAGCCATAGTTTGTTTTATGTGTTTTTAATTCAAATAAAGTTATTTTCATCAAATCAATTAACAAGTTTTGATATGCGCCTCTGATAACAGTAGATATGTTTAGTATGCAAAAATATGTACCAAACAAATGTTTGAAAAGAAAAGAGTATAAATAGGTTGAAGACAGAAATACGGTCTATAGGCCAATGATCCTGGTCCACTACTCGACAGTAGACGCGATGATGAAGCTTAGCAAAGATGCCAGATAACGATATATTTCATTACTTTCGAATGTGATTCATCTATAATAATGATCATAAAATAAGCATTTTTAATCCTTATATTATTCTAAGTACATGCAATTATATATATAGAATATAATAGATGTATAAAAAGCGACAATACTCAAAACACTCGCAGACCGAACGTAACAAAATGATTATGCGTGTGTGAAGACAACTTGCTATCGTTGGTAGTTTTTTGGGGGTTTTGCACATTTTGTCTCAGGGGATTTGTTGTTGGCGGTTTATATGGTCTTTTTTCTCGAAGGGTCGGTTGTTTTAGTCGGTTGTTGTTGGTTGTAATGGTTTTTTTTTAGGGCCGGATGTAGGAGGTTGGTATATTTTTTTTTTCAAAGGGTCTGTTGTTGGTGGCTGTTTTATAATTGACAGGCAATTTTTTTTTTTATCATTTTCGTGTTCAAATTTACAAGTTTTTACAGCAGGAATATATACATCTAAATTGGTCAAAACTGCTACTAAAATCTACTAAACGAGACAGAAACAATTAATAAGAATTATACAACTTAAGGTCTACATACATATACAGTCTTTAACCATAGACAAGTGTATACACAATATGACAAGCTCCAAATCGTTTGGATCTAAAAGGTTGTAAATAAATTAAATAAAAACATTGAAGATCTGCAATGATAAACTTCCTGGCTTTGTTCAGGTGCGGAACTCAATCCCGCCCATTAAACAAGTTGTGAAATTTAGTTAAACATTTAGAGTTTTATATGCATATTCTTATGCACCAGTATATTGTTAGAGATTGTACAATATGTTGACCTATTATAACCTGTTTTTGGTGTTTTTTATCATCAAATCTGGGTTGCTGACAAAGATACGGATACTCAACCCATTTTTTTTCATGACACATAGCCTGTGTATTATAGTTTTTGACAATACAGATGTTACAGATCGTTTATTTTTAACCCATTTATAGAACAAAAAACAAGAATTTTCACATCAGTATAAATAAGTTTTGTCAATGTTTAAAGTTTATTAAGGAAACAAATCCAATGAAAACGTACAGTTTTCATAGCTGCATGGCTAGCCGTGTACGTAAACTTAGTACCAAAGATTTTTTTTGTAAAATAAAGATGTACAATGCAAAAATAGAAAAGATATCTTATTAATGTATTATAGAACATTTATGCAGTTGTTAAGAATGCCAAAAATTTGAATTTACTAAGTAATAAAAAGCAGCTGTAAGCCATCTAACAAAAATTATTTTATTGACTTTAAAAATGGCCATTTTTTACAATGACTTTATGGATGATACTTAAAGGACCACTTACAAAAATGATTTTAAACGGTATGAAAACTAGACATCATGCTGCTTATAAAATAGTGATATTTTGTAAGATTTAACATAGAAATGGGAGAAATAAGCACTTAAACATCATGGCGTATTTCTATATAACAGTTATAAGGTAATGACAGTGCAACTACTAAAATTTCACAGAGTCATATTTACAATATATTGCTGTAATAAAATGTCTGTATCGTTAGACAAATGGACATGGTATTTGTGTATATTACATATTAAATCTTTTAGTATAGACCACAGTGAGAATTGATGATGATTTTATTCGTACATTTATTGCTATGTTTTGTGAGTAAATAGATGATTTCGATACAGCTTTACATATTTTGATACATAGCTAAAACACCAAGAATTCAAAAGCTAACAACAGTAAGCATGTATTTAAACATTGATGAGTTTTCGCAGCAGGAATGAAGCATTCTTTGGAACGATTTTGTATTAAAATCACCGGCAATTATATTTTAATTGATCAAGACACTCCACGTCATACATACAAAAATATCATAAGAATCAACCACCTTGTGTTGGCAAAAACATTCGCGATGATAACAGTCTTTGATATGACAAGATTATTTGAAAACTTAATCGCGTAAATTATTCAGATCGCTACGGCTAAGCTTTTGATGACAAACTTTAAAACACAGAGTAATCTTAAGACATATGTAAACGCAAAGAGATAAGACCGTGATAAAATCTGCAACAACACGTTATAACAATAGTCTGTATACTGCCATGTTTGGCTATACAATAGTAAACTACAGAAGTACAATAGCACGGTATAGATGAATGTCATCCGAACATGAACGTCTTTGTTCCGAACAGTAACATTGGAAAATAAGCCATAGCGATAAGATCACCATTGTAAGGGTCTGTTACAACTTCAATTAATTCAATATGCATAAAACATATTCTTTTGCAGATGAACTAGATGCTAATTGTGTGGTCCATGTGCTTTGATAACACGAAGCCCTGTCAGATACCCCGTCAAAGTCACATTTGTATTAAAGTTCGACCCATGTCAAAAAGGTAGATTTGATAGTTTGGGAGATAATCGCCTTTCAAAACAAAAGGTGGATACGTATCTCCTTAACTGGTTGTTATTTTGACATCATTAAACTATTTTGTTAATTTTAATGGGATACATCAAACGTTACAAATGTTTTATAAGATTAGTTTACTTATCACGTGGTTTAGTTGTGTCTTATATTTCACAGAATAAATTAAACAATAAATAACAGGTGTAATGGAAGGATACAACTTAACTCTTTGGTACAATATCAATGCGAATTTAAATAAATGACAGGAGATTCAATATAAAACAAAACAAGTGGTTTATTTATAATTTAATGTATTCATTGTAATTAGCAAAATTATTATAATTGAATAACAACATATACAGCATTGGTAATTTGCACAAAGTTAAAAAATAAAAGTAATGCTATTTATGATGACAACGGTGTTAATTTCGGATGGGAATGTATGGCTATCATCCTTTTCATTTGTTGATTTCAAATATGTCGGAGTTTTTTTCCAGAACGAAAGCATCCCTCGGATGACATATCGAATGCAAGCGAAGAGAGTAGTATCATTGAAATTATGTTTTGAAGTTCATGCTGAGCGAATGTTTAATCAAATATATTATCCATAAAAGACAGAAAAAAACTACGACGCAAATTGTCTACAACTGGAAATATTACCGTCCAACACCATGTGTATGTACAGCGCCTTAGAGTAATTTTTATTTTTTATATAGGGCGCTTTATAAATTTTCATTATTATTATTTATTATTATTATTATTAACACCATACATCTGAACATGATCCTGAGATTATTCACAAGATATTTAGTGTTTAAAATTATTTATTTCCACTGGACAATTATTAAGACAGTGATCATATTAAACTTCCATTAAAAAAAACAAGACATATCCTACAAACCTTCAATAGCACAAAAAGCACTCGGATTTCTCAATGCATTTTAATGCCGTAAGTAATTATAATCTTATCGTGCACGTTAGGTGAATAAGCAGCATCTTTATTCTTTGTTTGGTTTAAACCACCGTATATACATTTCCTATTACGATTTTCATGGTAGGGGTTTGCTGCTTACAAGGAGACTGTTGGACCAATGGTTACATGTGGTAAAGAAGTTGAAATCATCAGTTCGAAAGATTGACGGACGCCATTA
This sequence comes from Mytilus edulis, assembly GCF_963676685.1. Lineage (NCBI taxonomy): Eukaryota > Metazoa > Mollusca > Bivalvia > Mytilida > Mytilidae > Mytilus > Mytilus edulis. The sequence continues at coordinate 23,862,746 of NC_092348.1, read as the reverse complement.
CGAGTTTGTTGATCGCTCTATATGAACTGCTATAGTATATGTGACACAGATGACAATGTGAAAAGTAAAATCACAAACATGCTGAACTCTGAGAAAATATCAAAACGAAGAATGTCTAAATAAAATGGAAATATCAAAAGCTCAAACACATCAAAACAACAACTGACATATTCATAACTTGTGATGAATGTTCCAATAGTCGTAACAGTTAACCTCAATCCCGTCCTCTATTCCTTTGTGTTTCACAGTCTGTAGTGTTCTATTCAGTGGTTTGTGAACTTGTATCTTCGTAAAGTGTTTTGTTTTTGTCATGGCGCTGTCAGTTTCTCTCGACTTAGAAGATTTGAATATCCCCTTGGTATCTTCTGCCTTTAGATTTAAACTAATCTATGGCAAATATCAAACGAAGCTTTTTCAGTAAAAAAAAATTATACTATTATACCATTATGTATTATTATAACAAAACAATGTAGTATTAATGTCGATATTTTTACTTTCAAATATCTTATTTACAATTTATTTACTTATTTTTTTCTTATCATATTATGAGGGTTTCGTATTCTAATAGTTATCAAAGGTCCCAGGATTATAATTTAGTACGCCAGACGCGCGTTTCGTCTTCATAAGACTCATCAGTGACGCTCATATCAAAATATTTATAGAGCCAAACCAGTACAAAGTTGAAGAGCATTGAGGATCCAAAATTCCAAAAAGTTGTGCCAAATACGGCTAAGGTAATTTATGCCTGGGATAAGAAAATCCTTAGTTTTTCGAAAAATTCAAAGTTTTGTAACAGGAAATTTATTAAAAATTATTGATATTCATGTCAACACCGAAGTGTTGACTACTGGGCTGGTGATAACCTCGGGGACGAAACGTCCACCAGCAGTGGCATCGACCCAGTGGTGTAAATAGTTATCAAAGGTACCAGGATTACTAAAAGTCCTTATTTTTCAGTCCCAAAAAACTCGAATGTGTGTATGGGTACCATGTCAGGAATATGGCAGCTGTTTTCCATTCGTTACATGTGTTTGGGCTTTTGATTTTGCCAATTGATTAAAGTCTTTCCGTTTTGAATTTTCCTTGGATTTTTTTTTTATTTTACTTTGTACAGCATTGTTTTTCGCAGTGATAAAAGCAATGTCGGCTATGATACAATTAACACATTTCATATAGAGCACATGTTATAGTGGATCTACATAAACCAATAACATAACAATTATAACTTTCAATTATGAATATTTGTATTCATCAAATACTTAACAGCTGGTATCGATGTCATGTAAAAAGAACATTTCGTTCAGCTTCATTTTGGTACAAATATACTTTTCAAATAAAAACTGAATATATTTGGTGCATTTTTATTACTTTACTTTTAAGATCATCTTCAATTTATGGAATCTTATGCATTTATAAAAACCCTCTTGTAATCGCCGAACCATATATGAGCTAAATCGGGGATGTAAAATACTTAAATATATTTGGTAAAAAGCATAATAGGAAAGAAGAAAGAAGCACAACTTTCCGCCGAATTTTTGGTAAATCACGTGGTCAGTAAAAAAATTGGTTTAACAATTTTTTTTCATTTTAAAAATGTTCCATAGTAAACATAAACCATAAACTACTGATGTTATTCATCACTATAACATTCTGAAGACAACACTGAATCTTAACTTCAACAATGTTTCGTAAGTCACTTGCACTTTCTTGATTTAGTTTTTTTTATTATCAATATATGTATGTCAGTATAATATTATTACATTACAGGTGTAATTTCCAATTGAATGTGATTTGTTCAGAACATGATACATGTACACCTGTAACGGAACGAACACCTGAGACGAGTTCAAACAACACTTGTCATTTAAAATGCGTGTAATGTTACATCTAAGACGTTCATATACAAAAAGCGTTTTATTTTTGTATAACATTTTACTGCATCATAAATGGTTTTACGTGATGGTTTGCAAAAATAAAATATCAAAGTTGAATAAGAAAAGGCTGTTCAATGAATAAAAGTTGAGTTTTGTTATTCATTTTGTATCCTGTAAAATAAGCAAATTCCAAGTTTAATCTACCCTTTTCCACATTAGAAAATGTCTGTACCAAGTCAGGAATATGACAGTTGTTATCCATTCGTTTGATGTGTTTAAGGTTTTGCTTTTGCCATTTGATTAGGGACTTTCCTTTTTTGTGATTTTACTTTTTCCACCAACCAGATTTATATTTACCTTATATCTAAAGAAGGTAACAACTGATATGTTTGTACAATTGGTATGGTAGCTTGCAAAATTATATTTTCTATTTACATTTATGGTTGTGAATAAATAACTCTTTCCTTCATTCATCTGTTAACAATAGTTTCCATTGTATAATTATTTTATGCTTTGTTGATATCAGAAGAAAACTTATAGTATTGAAACTAAATAATTGTGAATGATAAAAATAATAATAATTTTTGTGTTTATAAAAAATTATAAGGACAATAATAATGAAATTATTATAATAAGAATTGTTATAATAAATATTATTATAATAAAAATTATTATAACAATTATTATTATTATCATCATTATTATCATTATTATTTATGATACATGTAGGCATCAGAGTTACTTATGGCATTATCTTATATTTTTAAATAGTATATTGGGACAACAAACTGTTGAGCTCCATCACATTGCTGACACCTTTACCTATTATATCTTTCCTGTTTCTCTCATACACTGTTGAGAAAATCAACAGTCACAAAGTGAGAGGTTAAGCTAGTTACGAAATCAGGTTTAATCCACTATCTCTAAATACGGAGATGTCTGTACCAAGTCAGGAATTTTACAGTTGTTTTTCTTTCGTTTAATGTGTTTGAATAAATATTCCTTGGAGTTCTGTATTTTTGTATTTTGATTTTTTCACAGACAATTTGAATAACACAACATGTATTTGATTACCAAATCCACAAAACACAATTCATGTTTAAGGAATCATCACAGTAAGAAAATGTCAATCTTTGGGGATTGTCATAAAGCACGTTTCATAAAGATTTGCTCCAAACTGCTGACTTACAAAACATTAGAAGTAATGGTATATGAAATAATTTTTAGGAATAAACTCATCATAGATACAAGGATTTAATTTTGTATTTACGCCAGACGCGCGTTTCGTCTACAAAAGACTCATCAGTAACGCTCGAATCCCAAAAAGTTTATATCAATGATAATTCATGTCATCACAGAAGTGCTGTAAACTCAAATTTTGGATATTGTATACGTTATTCAAACTGGATACAAATGTAAGACTTGGTCAAATATTTTAAATACATAACTATATATATATATATATATATATATATTGCATGAAACAAAAATAAGAAGATGTGATGTGATTGCCAATGAGAAAACTATATACAAAAGACCAAATAGAGGATATAAACCATAAGATCACCACTGGGTCTAAAACGATAAGTATTACTCATACCATTTATTAAGCTATAAAATACACCGCATGAGACAATGGGTAACAGTAACAGTAACAACGATCTACCATAAACTGTGACAATGAACATAAGCTGCACATTTTTTCTTCTTATGATATTTAAACATTTGTATCTGATCTGAAAAACAAGGAAACTTGAATCATTTATTTAATCCTTGAATTCAGTCTGGAGTACTGTTCTAACAAAATTTGTCCAATAGAAATGGTTTCAGATTGTATTTTGTATATGCAATTTTTAATTGTCTTGATGTTGGAGATTCATTTCCAAAAAACAACACATTTTAAAAAACGTTTGTGCTAGAATAACTTGATTCACGCATGTTTGTCTACGTAGGAATAACTGCATCATGCATATTAACAGATTCTGAATAAACAAAAGTGACGAACCCCTGGCGACGTAGTCCAAAACAATAATTTCAGAGTAGATTGATATACTTCAATTATTTATATCTGTAAATAGCATATGTAAACATTAATCTTTTTATCGAAAAACTTTACAATTAATGAGGAAAAATGATGAAATATAATTCTGTCTTTGAAGACAACAAATACATCCATCATGTTATGCAAATTTCCCTTTGTTTTATAAAACAGCCGTGCGAAAACCTACACGGAACCATTTGTTTCCATTAATGTAATTTGCCTGTGGGTTTTGGTTGTATTCACGTTGGAGTCGATTCACCTTATTAAATCCTGAGGCTATTTAAACCAGAAGCCATCTTTGATAGATTAGGACAATTTGCTTATATCATCTGCGGGCGCTCTTGATGCTTCGTTGTCATTTATTTATGAAATATCACTAAAATATCTGTACGGAGATCACAATAAACCATCTCTAGTCAAGTTTTATCGAAGTAATGCTGTAATATTATTGGTCAAACATAGAATCGAATGTACGATTCTGCCATTGACATACCGCTCGGGGCTGTCGTCTGCAACAAATAACTTGGTTTGCCAATCAGTAATAAAACTGATCCCAAAAGAGAAGCTATATCATTAAAACAATGGCAAACTCGTGTTCTTTTAAATTTATTTAATAAATTTCCACATGGACCTGATTTTTATTTACCATTGTTTCACTCGGCGCCATTAGTGACATTTCAAGTCTGATTTTTTGCGTCACAGATGCGCAATGTTATGCAATAACCTTACACTATTGTTTTATCTAAATGTCTTTATCGTAGAAAATGGAACGGTAATTATTTTTATAATTTCTTTTATCCGTTATTGTTTTCTGGTTTCTATCTTTTTTTATGTTTAAGGCGACTAGGTTAGTCTTAATAATGTTGATATGATAAAATATAGATGCTACTTACTATTCAAGACCTGGAAAAAACGGATTCAACAGGCCAGTAAGTAGAAATTTAGAAAAAGTATAAAAGAGATGCGAAAGATACCAAAGCGATATTAAACAAGTAACTAAAACAGGAAGCGTTTTCTTTTCATATAGATACATTTTTCTATGATTATATGATTTATGTGTTATGATTTTATTATTAATTTGTTCTAAGGCGTTCTACTAGACCTTATTTTGTATGACGTTTTTGTGGTCAGATGAACATGCTCGATATTTGTTTTCTTGAACAGCAGTTTTAACAAACGGCTTTGGTTATCTTGAAAAGATTCCCAAGCGCATTTTGAGCCAGTATTTCAACTTTTTTTTAAAGTACGTTGCGAAACGTGAATAAACACAAGTCCGCGTACCGATATCAACACTGGAAACGTCCAAACAGCAGTGTCATTGAACCTGTGTTAATTTTCGAAAAACTAAGGATTTTCCTATCCCAGGCATAGATTACCTTAGCCGTATTTGGCACAACTTTTTGGACTTTTGGATCATTAATGCTCTTCAACTTTGTACTTGTTTGGCTTTATAAATATTTTGATATGAGCGTCACTGATGAGTCTTATGTAGACCAAACGCGCGTCTGGCGTACTAAATTATAATCCTGGTACCTTTGATAACTGTTAATTATATAAGTTGATTTGATGAACTATATGCGCTGTTATGTAAGTGATGCTCGACACCAATATCGAAAGTTAAACTATGCTGAATATCATTTAAAGAAAATAACACAGAAAGAAAATAACAAAACTACGTCAGAAACATTTTGGGTCAAACAGTATTTTGCCTTAGTACAATGTATCTGTCTATATCATATAGACTATATGCCTTTTAAGGTTGCAGTCTTGTAATTGACTGCTCCATAGGCTTACATGCAAATCAGCTGAATTTTGAAAATAAAAAAATAAAAAATGCTACATAGAAAAGAAATTTCATGTTCATATCATGTATGTACTAATGTGAAATTGTGATTTAATCGAGAAAAAAAAGGGGGTCTTGCCACGAAGAATAAAAAGTTACGCAATCCTGAAGTCAAAACATTTTTTTTCTACTTTCTGTTTACCATTTTTACTAGGCCGCACCACTTCCAGTGAAGATGATATCCTTCCACTTTCCTGGATTGATATCCCTTAAAAGATGCAGGATTTTTTAAAGTCTATCTATATGTTTCAATTCAGCATAAACCTATAATCAAACAGAAAAAATTGAGTTCAAAAAAAAATTCAGAAAAAAATGCACTATTTTGTTTCCCTCCATGTTTTGACATGCACCGGAAACTGGAGTTGTAATACAAGACTGGTACCTTAAGTTTCTTTGATACATATGACGTGACTCTGAATTTTTACATCCCTTCATTGTGTTATTGTGCTATGATACATTTTTGTATTCTCGTCTTTCATTTTTGCTAATTTGCTTTTTTTCTATATGCCTTTTCTGTGCTTCCTTGTTACATTCTCATTTGTTTCATAGTGGTGAAGATTATAACACAATGTTGACTGCAATACCCCTACTGTTTGACATTTTCACCTATTATGTCTGTTTGTTTTGTGCACACATCGTTGTCAATATAATGGAATTTGATCTGACTGTCATGCAAGTGAGAGGTTCAACTAGCTATAAACCAGCATCAATCCACAATTTTCTACATAAAAAAAGCTTGTAACAAGTCAGGAATATAACTGTTGTTATCCATTCGATTGATGTGTATGGGCTTTTGGATTTGCCATTTGATTGGGAACTTTCCGTTTTGAATTTTCCTGGGACTTCAGTATGTTTTGTATTATACCTGGTTTTTTTTGTATATATTCAAAAATAAAATCATCGAATATCTGACTTTTTTATTTTTCTATAACTATTACTGTGTGTGATTACCTTTTCTTTTCCCAACAATTCGAGCCAATAATTAAGTTTAGTGTTCATTTCTGTGTTATTAGATTAGTCATATTTTCAACTTTGCTGAATCTTTGATTGTTCCCATGCTTATTTCAATCGTGTATGCCCACTTCGACGTCATGTATGGAAATTTGAGTTTAATTGCAATACTAAAATGTTACTATTTTACATTTGGGAAATGCTATACTGTGAAGAGTTTACACATCTTATTTTATCATGATTTATTCAATTCTCTTAGCTAAAATATAATAGAATAGATTATTACATTTCATAATAGATTTATGACCTGCGCTAAGATACCCGTGTTAATTCAACAATCTGCGTGTTTACAATCGCCTAGATTGGTGAAAATAATTAATCGTCTTTAATAACATACGGAATATTCATTCCTCCCCTGTGTCGGTTTATTTATTCATACTGCATTTCGATCCTATGCAAACCTCTAATCCTTTAATATTCGCCGATATTATGGATCTAAATAGTTAAAAACCTAAACCCACAGGGAATGGATTGAAAATTAAAGGATCTGGTCCGCGACCAGTTCATGTATTTTGTATTCAGTTTATCTAAACATATGATAGATTACTCTGTTATTTTGTCAATTTGTCGCTATCATGTGTTCATCTTGTTCGTGATATTAGGAAGAACAGCATCATGTAATTAAATATTAATTCTATATTCAAAGATTTGTGATAACATAACACGAAAAGTCATCATCAGATTCAGTGAATGGGAAAAGATGGAAAAGCCGACTTCATAATATCAAAAACCACATTAACCAACAATAAAATCTCTGTCACACGTGATCTTTCTTATTTTCAAACAATGAACAGATTATCAGATTTTTTCTTCTTTTTTTTTTAATTATCGTTTCCAATCAATTAACATCATACTTATTTAGAGAATCATTTTGGAAAAACTACAATTTATTACTGTGATCACAATTGTTATATTTTTTGCAGTTGCGCACATCTGGTTCAATTTGGGAAACCATATGATTTTGAGTATGTTTTGGGGAAGTGCTTCTCAGTAATCCTGGTGAAAAGGACAAGTTTGAGATTTAACATCACCGCTTTCTCCGCGTGTCGTCTTGCTTACTTCATTTATCTTCCATTACAAAAAACTTGACTGATTCAAAGAATACTCTGTCGTAATTATTGTGGAATGATTGGTTGTAACAGCATCCGCATTCAGATTTAAATAACGGAAGAGTGGACAAGGTTTGTATATTAATCAGATTACATCAACCGCGCCATCAAAACACCCCGAGGTTTTTTTAATTAACAATGTGTTGGTCACATTTAAAGGACATCTTTTTCGACGACAATATTCACAATAGACAACCACCTACGAGGTTCCTGGCAGCGCATCACTCTATACATTCAAAGAGCATTTGCTAAATCAGTAGGTGATGAAATCTCTGAATATACATGTAATGATCAACAATACTACAATAATTAGTAAATTGTATATTAGATTCCTGTCAAATTCGTCTTCAAATTAACCGTATATGTTTCTGAATATTTATTCGACAAAAACGATAAAAGTAAAATACCAAAAATACCCCACTCCAAGGAATACTACAAACGGTAAGTTCCTTATCAAATGGCAGATAAAAATAAAAGCTTAAACACATGAAACGAATGAAGAAACTACTATCATATTTCTGACATGGAACAGAAATTTTCCCTGTGTAAAAAATAGTGGATTAAACCTGGTCATTTAGCAATCTAATGCTCTCCATTGTATGATAGTTGCATACACTTACATTATGTTGAGAACAATGTGTGAACAAACCAAACAGACATAATAGGTAAAAAAACGTAAAAAATTGTTACAATTCTGGAAATTGATTTCTATATATGATTTTTCGTTGAAGGATACAATATTATGCATTTCACCTCCTTGATTTATTGTTAATGTTTATAAACATTATACAACTTACACACATTAAATAGTTTGACTAAAAAACAAATATAATTGAAAGAAATTAAAAACTCTTTAGCAAAATGGTGCTTGGTAAATTTAACTATAACCACCATCAAACATCTCTTCGTCTTTACTTACTAGATGCAACCTAAAAAGGGTTGAAACTCTTCAAAGATACCAGGACTTACTAGATGCAACCTAAAAAGGGTTGAAACTCTTCAAAGATACCAGGACTTACTAGATGCAACCTATAAAGGGTTGAAACTCTTCAAAGATACCAGGACTTACTAGATGCAACCTATAAAGGGTTGAAACTCTTCAAAGATACCAGAACTTACTAGATACAACCTATAAAGGGTTGAAACTCTTCAAAGATACCAGGACTTACTAGATGCAACCTATAAAGGGTTGAAATTCTTCAAAGATACCAGGACTTACTAGATGCAACCTATAAAGGGTTGAAACTCTTCAAAGATACCAGGACTTACTAGATGCAACCTAAAAAGGGTTGAAACTCTTCAAAGATACCAGGACTTACTAGATGCAACCTATAAAGGGTTGAAATTCTTCAAAGATACCAGGACTTACTAGATGCAACCTATAAAGGGTTGAAACTCTTCAAAGATACCAGGACTTACTAGATGCAACCTAAAAAGGGTTGAAACTCTTCAAAGATACCAGGACTTACTAGATGCAACCTATAAAGGGTTGAAACTCTTCAAAGATACCAGGACTTACTAGATGCAACCTATAAAGGGTTGAAACTCTTCAAAGATACCAGGACTTACTAGATGCAACCTATAAAGGGTTGAAACTCTTCAAAGATACCAGGACTTACTAGATGCAACCTATAAAGGGTTGAAACTCTTCAAAGATACCAGGACTTACTAGATGCAACCTATAAAGGGTTGAAACTCTTCAAAGATATCAGGACTTACTAGATGCAACCTATAAAGGGTTGAAACTCTTCAAAGATACCAGGACTTACTAGATGCAACCTATAAAGGGTTGAAACTCTTCAAAGATACCAGGACTTACTAGATGCAACCTATAAAGGGTTGAAATTCTTCAAAGATACCAAGGGTTGAAGTCATAAAACTTTGCTCAGTGCTTGGAGCACAAAAATCATGCTCGAAACACCAAATCCTATATTTTGATTGGTTGATTCTCGAGTCTGAGTACAAAAATCTTGCTCGAAAGTTTTATGACCATAAGGCCAGTACTTACTAGATGCAACCTATAAAGGGTTGAAACTCTTCAAAGATACCAGGTCTTACTAGATGCAACCTATAAAGGGTTGAAACTCTTCAAAGATACCAGGACTTACTAGATGCAACCTATAAAGGGTTGAAACTCTTCAAAGATACCAGGACTTACTAGATGCAACCTATAAAGGGTTGAAACTCTTCAAAGATACCAGGACTTACTAGATGCAACATATAAAGGTTTGAAATTCTTCAAAGATACCAGGACTTACTAGATGCAACCTAAAAAGGGTTGAAACTCTTCAAAGATACCAAGACTTACTAGATGCAACCTATAAAGGGTTGAAACTCTTCAAAGATACCAGGACTTATTAGATGCAACCTAAAAAGGGTAGAAACTCTTCAAAGATACCAGGACTTACTAGATGCAACCTATAAAGGGTTGAAACTCTTCAAAGATACCAGGACTTACTAGATGCAACCTATAAAGGGTTGAAACTCTTCAAAGATACCAGAACTTACTAGATGCAACCTATAAAGGGTTGAAACTCTTCAAAGATACCAGGACTTACTAGATGCAACCTATAAAGGGTTGAAATTCTTCAAAGATACCAGGACTTACTAGATGCAACCTATAAAGGGTTGAAACTCTTCAAAGATACCAGGACTTACTAGATACAACCTAAAAAGGGTTGAAACTCTTCAAAGATACCAGGACTTACTAGATGCAACCTATAAAGGGTTGAAACTCTTCAAAGATACCAGGACTTACTAGATGCAACCTAAAAAGGGTTGAAACTCTTCAAAGATACCAGGACTTACTAGATGCAACCTATAAAGGGTTGAAATTCTTCAAAAATACCAGGAATATTGTAATTTGTTACAATTTTCGTAAAAATATATAAACAGTGGCGATTGAATCAAAACAGTTGGAAGACCAAAATCAAATACAAAGCAAACATTCTGCAAAGATGTTCCGAATACGACTAAAGTCATCTTTGAAAGGGAGTAGAAAAAACTTTAATGTGTCGAATAATTCAATGTTTATAAAAAGAAAACGACCCTATGATTGATATTGCATATCAACACTGAAGTACGATTGGGGTAGTGATAACTTCCGGGGGGAAATGTCCACATGCAGTTGGATAATTTATCAAAATTAACAAGATTATAATGTGTTGCATCAGATGATCATGCATTTGACATTTGATTCGAACAAAAAATTCTCTGAAACTGATATTATCAAGATGCTTGATTTCTTGATTGACAACATATTTGTAACGTTCGGGGGACGTGTTTTTCAACAGACTGTCGGCATTCCAATGGGAACAAACTGTGCCCCTCTACTTGCCGACTTGTTTCTTTATTGTTATGAGGCTGACTTCATGCAGGAACTTCTTAGGAAGAAAGATAAGAAGTTAGCAATATCCTTTAACTCTACTTTTCGCTATATAGATGATGTTCTTTCACTAAATAATTCAAAATTTGGTGACTATGTGGAACGCATCTATCCAATCGAGCTAGAGATAAAGGATACTACAGATACAGTTACGTCGGCCTCATATCTTGACTTACATCTAGAAATTGACAATGAGGGTCGGTTGAAAACAAAACTTTACGACAAAAGAGATGATTTCAGCTTTCCAATTGTGAACTTTCCATTTCTAAGTAGCAACATTCCAGCAGCACCTACATACGGGGTATATATCTCCCAGTTGATACGATATTCCCGTGCTTGCATTTCCTATCATGATTTTCTTGATAGAGGGTTGCTGCTCACAAGGAAGCTATTAAACCAAGAGTTCAAAATGGTGAAGTTGAAATCATCCCTTCGTAAATTTTACGGACGCCATCACGAGTTGGTTGACCGTTATGGAATAACCTTTTCACAAATGATATCTGATATGTTCCTTACATCGTAACTACAATCCCCTTCCCTTTCATGAATGTGACCTACCGAATTAGACCATTTACCGGATTTGTTATCACATAAGCAACACGACGGGTGCCGCATGTGGAGCAGGATCTGCTTACCCTTCCGGAGCACCTGAGATCACCCCTAGTTTTTTGGTGGGGTTCGTGTTGTTTATTCTTTAGTTTTCTATGTTGTGTCGTGTGTGCTGTTGTTTGTTTGTCTTTTTCATTTTTAGCCATGGCGTTGTCAGTTTGTTTTAGATTTATGAGTTTGACTGTCACTTTGGTATCTTTCGTCCCTCTTCTTTAATAAGCCTATCTTATTTTTTCTGATAAATTAGATTGTTGGTATCTGATTGAGTATAGCTACAAAGCATATGTTCTCTCATATGTCAAATAGTCAAGTTGTACGTCACATGTAATTCGCCGTTTCGGAATCTAATGTCATCGTCTGTGTAATGTTTTCAAAAGTTTACACCAAAGCGTGGTGATTGATTTAAAACATTTTAATAAATTTACTGTTACAGAACTCTGAATTTTTCGAAAAACTAAGAATTGTCTTATCCCAGAAATAGATTACCTTAGCCGTATTTGGCACAACTTTTTGGAATTTTTGATCCTCAATGCTCTTCAACTTTGTACTTGTTTGGCTTTATAACTATTTTGGTATGAGCGTCACTGATGAGTCTTATGTAGACGAACCGCGAGTCTGGCGTATTAAATTATAATGCTGGTACCTTTGATAACCAATTCAGCAATTGAAATTCAACCAATGGCATGACGTTATTTTCATTTTGGAGTACGAACAATTTAATCACCTATAGTCCTAGGTTGTAAACGGCCCTTTAAGCAATACATGTTCAGTTGTACCTGTTAACTGAGCCTGTAGTATTGTGTAAGGGTTAGATTATATGGAGATGATTCTGGTCAATTCGAAACTAAAGTATTATATGAAAAGCGTTAAGAAGAAAAAATCTTACATAATAGCACATTGCATATGAAAACTAAACGTCTTAGTGACCTATCTGCAACATTTGATTTCCAAAGATGGGTTGTCGTCTTAATATTGGGATCTGTTTAGAAATAAAAATCGTTATCTATGAAGCTGTCATTTATAAAGAACTTGTATTTCTATTTTGTTTTGAATTCTGAATTTCTCTGAAGCACAAGAGTAAATGTTGCTAAGATGTGCAAAAAGCATAAACTCAATAATCTTAAAGATTTACCTTAAAGAAGATATAAATTTTATGATTCCAAGATCAAGTGAAAACAATTTCATACTTCAGAGATGTTAAACCAGGTACAATAATCATTTACTACAATCATTAAAACACCAGCTTCTGTTCTCAAAGGAACAATTTTACAACAAACAGGTGTGTTGTATGTTATCGAGAACACCAAAGATGTTCCGATAATAAGCCTTAGAACACGGAATCAGCCACGTACCAATTTAGCTATATCTCCATTCCTGCTGATTGGGGTATTTCTAGTTAAGAAGATGTCAACGTTTGACACCTATCTACATACAATCTAACAAGGTTTGTTCTCGTAGCAAGATTTGGGATAATGATCTCCGAATGGATGATTGATATTCGGAATCGTTCGGGCGTATTGCCAGTCTCATCAGAAGATACGGTGTTTTGTTGTCTATAAACATTCTTAACCTCATCATTTTGTTGGTATAGCTGAGAAAGTCATTTCAGTCTCGATTTATACATAAATTAAATACACATTACAGGTGCGCGGATGCATCTATGATAGACTCACCATTTGGTGATGACAGTTAACAATATATTAGAGATGTTGTTAAACCAAGTAGTTCTGCAGAAAACAAATGTCTTTAACATTCGTAATGTCTATATAGTTCTTAATCCGTACAATATTTCCTGGTGCGGAAACGTATGAGGAGTCTTTGAATTTTCTTTGTTTCTTGGCATTTTAAAGAATAACTTCTGTCTTAAAGGCTTTTACACGCGTTCTCTCAGCTGGAAGTCTTGCTGAAATCGAAACAATAAGAGAAAATCAAGTTTTATGGGATTTATATGGAAAACATTACAAAACGATTGCTGAATAAAAAATAAAGAGAGAAGAGAAAATTCAAATAACAGAATTACGAACAATAATATCTTCATAAAACTAATGTAATGTGTTTGATATTAACATTGCTTAATTTGTTTTTTCTTCCGGACTTTGACCAATATAAATTTGACGTACCTTTTCATTTCTTTTCATTATGAAGAGGTCACAACTTGTATTATGGTACATAACTATCACATTCTCTTTTACTGAATCACATAATGGAAGTATTATATTGTGAATATAATCGTCCATGATCATATCAACTAAAATTGTACCAATGTTTATTTGATGTAACATCCTTTTATGAAAGAAACAGTAGTTGAACACCTTTATGTAAATTACAATGACTTATAAATAAGTCAATTCTGATACAAATCATGGTGTTGTTTTTTTTTTCTCCAAAATGTATTTAATTTGTTTGAATAATAATAATTATGTTATTTTTATTATTAATATTGTTATTATTGTCATTATTATTTTTATCTTCTCACAAAGTGTGTTTTAATAGCAGGGCACAAAATTAATAGATATGCAATACAATTTGATAAGTAACTCTTTTTAATTAAAATGCATCAAATAATATAAATAAAACATATATCGCTTCTTTCTTCCTCGATTTTTTTCTCTTTTTGTGTAATTTTTTTAAACTGAAGGAAAATACAGTTTACGTGCAGAATTGTTCCTGTGAAGTGACTGAGATGAAAATTTGATTTGACACTGAAACAGACAAAATAATTAAAATATCACCATTGAAACTTTTGTCTGATTTGCTAACAAAGAAATGTAAATAAGAAAAAGACATTTTAATTTAGAATTGCGTTTTTGTAACATTTTAACACAGAAGAACGTTAATTAATCGATCTTCTTTGATTTATTAAAGAAATTGACATGGAAACGTGTTTTCCCCTGAGATTGCAGTCTCAGATCCTTGGAACTGTATTAACTACCTTATTATCCCTAGAAACAATTGACAAGACTCAATCTCTTGCGGGTTTATTTTAATCAAAGCAAATGAAATCAGTTTGACTAAACATGTTAGCAGCAGATCTGCCAGTAATAGTCGCATTGATTACTAAATGTGACTTATCAGAGATTTGACGTCTTAACATTGTCCTGCCGATACAGAAATCACGAAGTCTGTCCGCGATTTAATTGACAAATGTTGCAACGGAATTCACCATGGATATGATGTTACTTTCATCATTAGACAGCGGTTTTTGTTTTACTGTTTGTCTGAATTTATGTCTAGTTAAAGTAGATGATTTTCCCTATTTAAGAGTTGTACAAATGTTATCCTGGTCATGCACAATTACTGTGTGGTCATTATAAATATATAGAATTAAAAGCTCAATATCAATGATCATCGGTATGAAGCCGCGTGATGTAAGAATTATAATTTATTAACATTGATATAGTCATGCATTTTCCCTCTTATATTCAATAAATTGATATTTTTTTATATAATTTCCAAAAACTGTGTGGTCATTATAAATTTGATGATTGCGTAAAGTCCTTCATACAATCGTTCGTTGCTCAAAGTAATAAAGAATTGAATTGTGCTCCGCAAAACACAACGATAGTTTTTTTGAAAAGGACCATTCAAACATTTCACGCTTCTACAGGATCTTATTCAAAAAAAATAATTAATAAACTCATCATAGATACCAGGAATTAAATTTTATAAATATTCTTGTAATTATCATTATTATCATTTTTATTATTATTATTATTATTATTATTATTATTATTATTATTATTATTATTATTATTATTATTATTATTATTATTATTATTATTATTATTATTATTATTATTTTTATCATTACTATTCCTTTACATGGTTGTCAAATATAAATTCGGATGAGAACAAAATACTGTTATATATATAACCATATTTATTTATAGTGTTTGCAGGCTTCTATTTATTTTTCTTGCATTTGCTATTGCAAGTTTTTGTAAACAATTAAATGTTACATTCGGGTTGTATAACTATGATGTTCAAGATAACAAAAAGCAAAACAATTTCAATATTTGCTCACTTTTTACAACCTCATGTATGCTGAATATTTAATGAAGAAATTGTAGTCTGCCATGTGCCAGCAAAACCATTTGCAAACACAAATGTTATTAAACAATGTGACTTTGGTATTACATTTCAATTTTGTTCTGTTACTAAGACAAACAAAGTAACAAAAACCCAAGATAATTCAATTATGTTTCATATTAACTTGATCATTCAATCAACAAATTGAACAAAATAACGAGAGCAGACGATCACTTCAAGCGGCATTCATTTCCTGATAAGAATTCTGGTCCGTCAAGGAATGAAATGTAAATCGACTGCAATGTGATTATCTTCACAGAGATATTAAGAACAGAGTCTTTTTATCAAGATTACTTTATGCATTTCACCAGGGTATTGAAGTCTAGTTAATGATTATTAGCGTCAACTAAGAGCCAATATTTGTTCAATGTTTCTTTCTGTGTATAAAGATAACGTCTTGGATTGAAACATTGTAAACCACTATTTAGTCAGTCATCATACTTTATTTGTCGGAGGGGAGATTTATCATACGGGTCTTTTAATTCCCACAACGATTCTTAATTTTCATAAGTGAATTTCTGTGAGATATCAAAGCGACCAGAGGTTGATTATATATTCTTGAATTATAAATAAATGAGTTTTTGATTTCTTTTGTCAAAAGTGCAAAAAGTTGTCATAATTTGATATTTTAATAGTAACCTTTGATATGGTATTGAATATTAATGAAATTTTGATCTTTTATATGACATTATTGTACTAACTACACAAATAACTTTCGATATAAAAAATGAAATTTGCCTTTTTACTTTTGACTTTATGAAACAGATATAATGTGTTACTTTTTAGTGTAATACGAATACAGAAATTCGTGCGATATATAAACGAACAATATCAAAATTATTTATAACCAGCATAACCTATTTTTTAGGAAACTGCACAAATTCGTGCATTTTAAAACGCACGTGTTACACGTTCATCATGACTTCTAAAACATTGATTTGATTTTTATACTGAAATAATCCTTCTTTTATTTTTATAAACATTCTATTTTTAAAATCTGGTTGTGTTCTTGAATACCTAATTCAATAATTCTGTGCTTCCCGTGAAAATATAGAAAAATCACAATGTCGTAAAGTGCAAAAGTTTATTTTATGATAATCTGTATTGGAATGTTCTGATTGTATGAACCATTAAAATTGGCGGGAAAGTGGTAAAATGGTCATTAATTTTGGATATACGTTTAACATATGTCTTTTGGTGCAATTTTATGATCGGACATCAAAATCAGATTTTTATTTAGTTTATGTTCAATGTGTCTTCCAGATAAAGGTATTATGCATTGTGATTTTTATAACCATGTGTGTGGTGTTAGAAAAATAAAGATAAATGAAAAAAATCTTCAATAATATTTGAAGAAAATAACTTTTTTTGCTTAGGATCTGAACGGTTACAAGTTTATAGCTGAAATATTTGAGAGATCATAAACATTGAATATAGAGTCTTAAGTGTAATTTCCAATTGCAGCTGCAATCATGAAATTCAATGCGGGTTTTTTTTTCTCACTTACATAAAAATAGAAAGATATTTAATTCATCAAATTAGTCTTTAGATGTATGTTTTTTTGTAGAATTAAATGCTAATTTATTTGCGGTGTGAAATAAGTACAAATCGAAAACAACTTCGGTTATGTTAAGTTAGCCTTTTATTGCTGTTGTAACTCATATATTAAAAAAAATATAACGGTACATAAAAATGAAAATGATGATCTATAAATTACTGTATAATTTTTTAACATTATGCATATGTGAATTATTCTCAAAATTATTAGTATTAAGATTGATAAAGAAATTCAACTTCAAACAGATTTTGCGACTAATTTTGCATGTTTTGCATAAAAGAATAATGACTTGTAAACACGACAGACAAACTTACATGACAGATAACACAATCAAATTTAAATAAAATGAAGAATTCATCATTTTGACAGATTTAGATGTTCATTAAGTCTTTTTCATAGAAATATACATTGACATTGATGTAAATTTCATATTTTTTCTCATATTTTGCAGCTTTTATGTAAAGTTCTTTGTGGAACTGTACCTGAATTTGATAATTTCTAAATTTATAGTCTACTGTAAAGTTTTATGTGTGTTATCTCTTATTCATGTTGTCGTTGATATCTGTAAAACTCTACATATAATTTGTTTAATTTCTTGTTTTTTACTTCAGCGTAATATGTTAAACAGTTTAGGTTACACCTATACGTATAAAGATAAGCTTCTTAGTAAGTAAGAATATAAGTATTTATTGTCACTGAACAGCTGAGATATAAAACATCTTAACTCTTAATAAAGTCTTTTATTACTTTGTTGTCCCAGCAATCAGAAGAATAATATGATTCATATATTTTGACAATTACAAGTTCTTAAAACCTTGTTCAATCCACCATTTTCTACATTTGAAAATGCCTGTACCAAGTCAGGAATATGACAGTCGTTGTCCATTCGTTTGATGTGTTTTATCACTTGATTTTGTCGTTTGATTAAGGACTTTCCGTATTCAATTATTCTCGGAGTTCAGTATTTTTGTGATTTAACTTTCTTATACAAACATTATCATGGCATTCAGTGGTATTGTGGTATCTTAACTAACGTTGATACTATAAGTATGTTGTACAGTGGAATTATTCATAAAATAATAAAAAGTAAAATCACAAAAATACTGAACTCCGAGGAAAATTCTAAACGGAAAGTCCCTAATCAAATGGCAAAATCAAATGATAAAACACACAAAACAAACGGATAATGATAACAAATGTCATATTCCTGACTTGGTACAGGCATTTCCAAATGTAGAAAATGGTGGATTGAACCTCGTTTTATAGCGAAGGATGAAGGTTTGTGAAATTAAAAAATCTAAAATTGATACTATAAATCAGAAGACCACAAGTTAAGGATCAAGGTATTAATAGAAACTCCTTTTCGAGATGTTTAATTTAATAAAAATTGCGGGAAAAGGCTGACTCACACTTTTTACTTTATATATAGCATTGTCATAATCGCATAAAAAGGAAATTTCAGACTAGAATCTGCTTGAATTTTGGTAAATGATTTTAAATGGGCTATCGAGACTTATATGAAAAATAAAGAAAGTAATATGGGGCAAAATATTTCACCCTGCGTCGAAGTAAATAAACCAAGGAGTCCGAACATCTGATAAAAATAACTAAACCTGACATGAAAACATCCTAAATAGTCTAACAAAAATAAGTTTTAGAATAATAACAAGTTCATGACATGGAGGCAACAAGACATTGTTTTTATATGATGATGATGTTTATTGATTACTTTAGATTGTATGATCATTTCTGAATTAAGGATGTTCGCTCCTCTTTATTTTGAATGTTTGCAAGCTATTCGGAATTCTCTGGTTTTATGCATGTAGTGCAATAAAACAAATTTCCCAACTAATCCCTGCTTACACATAGTTTTAAAAGCCATATTTGAAAATAATATAAAATCCTTGTTATGATTTCATAAAAATTTTAAAGAAAAAAGGTGCCGATGTAAAATGTATGAAAAGTCTAGAGAGGAAATATTTCCCGCCAAATTTTAATGGTTTATCTATAATACTAAAATAATATAGATAATATAGGACGTTGGTGTTGATTAAAAATTACACCACTCCAGACCCTTTTGTTGTCCACATAATTAATATTGCCAATAATTAACAAGTTCCGGGTCGAATCCGATACCGATACCAATAGTATATTCACCTGTTACCTATTACCTCATCTGTACATTCCGCACCTAACAGGCGCACCACCATACGGTGTATTTAGGATTTTGATATATAAACGGGTCAAAACCACACGGTCAAACTACTAAATTCAACCATTGTCACATTGTTACCTATTACCTTATATGTACGTTCCGCATCTAACAGGCGCACCACCATCATATACGGTGTATTTGTTACTGAGCCGGCATGACGTAAAAATAATTATCAAAAGTACCAGGATTATAATTTTATACGCCAGACGCGCGTTTCGTCTACATAAAACTCATCAGCGACGCTCAGATCAAATATTTAAAAAGCCAAACAAATACAAAGTTGAAGAGCATTGAGGACCCAAAATTCCAAAAAGTTGTGCCAAATACGGCTAAGGTAATCTACTCCTGGGGTAAGAAAATCCTTAGTTTTTCGAAAAATTCAAAGTTTTGTAAACAGAAAATTAAAAAAAATGACCTGTCCATATAATTGATATTCATGTCAACACCGAAGTGCTGACTACTGGGCTGGTGATACCCTCGGGGACGAAACGTCCACCAGCAGTGGCATCGACCCAGTGGTGTAAATAGTTATCAAAAGTACCAGGATGATAATTTTATACGCCAGACGCGCGTTTCGTCTACATAAGACTCATCAGTGACGCTCAGTTCAAATAGTTAAAAAGCCAAACAAATGCAAAGTTGAAGAGCATTGAGGACCCAAAATTCCAAAAGTTGTACCAAATACGGCTAAGGTAATCTACTCCTGGGGTAAGAAAATCCTTAGTTTTTCGAAAAATTCTAAGTTTTGTAAACAGAAAATTTAGAAAAATAACCATATATTTGATATTCATGTCAACACCGAAGTGCTGGCTGCAGCGAATCAAATAATTCAACTTTATTTATAACTAATATAGGACAATGCTGTTGATTAAAAAATACTCCATTCCAGGTACTTTTGTTTTCCAAATAATTAATATTACCAATAATTAATAAGTTCCAGGTCGACGGGTTCAAACAGAAAGCTTTTTAAAGCAAAGAAAACTGTGCATCTTATAATCGGCATGACTTTATCGGATAATACGCATAGTTGTATACTTTAATTCAGTCTCGGACCCGCGATAGTTAGTATCTCTAAAACAAGCACACATACCCTGATTTTTTGATTTTTTAGTTCCTTTATTTATATACTATCAGTTTATTATGGTCTTTCAAAAAGCTTGTTATTTTGCAAAGTATCGAATATACGCCATTTCACTGGTGATTTTCAACGCAGCCTGGCTAGATATGTTGCTCTATTATTACAAGATACTTTTATTACAATTGAATTTGTAGATTTTCCGCAAATTTTTTTCGATTCCAATTTTATCATGTAGTCCCCTTTGTGTTTCTTTTTTTAGACAATTCTTGAAAGGTTGTGACTGTCATTTAAGATAGTATTATGATTATTTTTTATCATTAATTGGACAAAATGAAGATTTAGATAGGACCTTTTTATCTATTTTTAAGATGACATTGGCTTGCTCTCTTTAGTAAGTGTACTGTCTGTAAATGTCTGTAAAAAAAGGAACATTTGATCTTGATACAAAGACTTTCTAACAAAAGGTCATTTTAAAATTAGCTAGAAGAACAAATGACACTGCCATCAGTCTTATTTTATATAATTATATACACATGTAAACTAAAATAGCCCTCTTCATTATAATGTGTATATCGTAGTGGCATATTAGACTGACAAAACTTACAATTTAACAGTGAAAATTAGTGTCAAACATTGTATTTTATGATGCAGGACATTTGTAAATGTGCCGTAGAGGTGTTGTTAAAACATAAGTTTTCTTTGTCAGAACAGAATATATAATAAGTTATGACATCGTGTTTATACATATATTTGTAAATACAAACTACGGTACCTAGACTGTATAACATTGACGGTCTTCATCAAGTACTAAACATGTCAAGAAAGTTTATGGTTGTATCATACGTTGACGGCTTTTTGTCTTGTTCGTTGAATTTACAAGCTATATAAATTTATATTCCTTTGAAGATGAAAGCCAACTTACATACAAAATGATCCCACGTCACTTACATGGCTTAATTTGTATCAAATTATGTCGTTCGTTTCGTTATTAGAGCAATTACTATTTTCGTCACATCAGAATATATAAAGTGACTTCCACCAAAGCGTGCAGCATAGTACGCCAGTATTTCGATTAAATAATTAGTCTAAATTTTATTATTGAGCAAACAACATCAAAATTTACATGAAAGTTTATTAAAGTGATTGCACAATCTAAAATTAGTTGTGAAAAATCCAAACGTTTATTCATAAAATTACCAAATAAAAATATTATAGAGGCAATACATCATCATGTCAGAAGAAAACATTATTAAAGGGTATCATATGATTTACGAAAATATATTGCTCATCATTAAATGATTTCGGACAATAAGCGTGTGTCTCTTGGGAGTTTTAATATTGCGACGAAAAAGATGACTATAGTTTTCAAATTGCAAACTGTGGGTCCTTTTACTATATGAAGCATGAGTATATCTACATAATACTAAGTTCTTCTAATTGATACCATATTTCCTAACTATATATATGCTTCTCGTCGAGATATACTTGACAAGTTTCCCTCCGAGTTCAGTACTTTTCTGATTTTACTTTATCACGATAAACTTGACAAATAATTGCTACGTAGAAAGTATATCAAGGAGGTTTTTCTTAACTCCTCCTCTCGTATTGTATTGTACTATTAGATCCTTAGATTTCTAAGGTATTTCTGGACTAATTTTTTTTTTTTGGTGGGGGGGGGGGGCTGTTCTTTTTCTTTTTTCTGGGCTGTTGTTTGTCTTTTATTTGGGTTGTTGATTTATTTATGTTTTCTGGGTTGTTTGATGTCTATTTTCTTGACTGTTGTTTTGCCTTTTCCTGTGCTATTGTTTGTCTTTATTCTGAACTGTTGTTTTCTATTTTCTGGGCTGTTGTTTTTCCTTTTCTGGTCTGTTGTTTGTCTTTTTTCTGGACTGTATTTTTACTTCGTTTTTTTTAACTGTTCTTTTCTTTTTTTCTCGGCTTGTTTGACTTTTTTTTGAATTGTTGTCTACCTTTCTTCAGTACTGTTGTTTGTCTTTTTCTGAATTGTTTTTTTTTTGTGTGAGGACTGCTGTTTTTCGATCTGTTTGGACTTCTGAATGTTTATTTCCTTTTTGTTGTGCTGTTGTCTGACCTTCGACTTATGATTTTTTTGTCACGTGATATCATTTCCGTATTTATTACATTACAAAGAACTCTTATTTGGTTATCATTATTTTGTTTTTATAAGGTGGCATTGGAACCTTTCACAGTAATGGTTTGTCCTACAGCAATTTATACCAAACTAAGCAACTTTGTTCACTTATTGTTCTCAGTGTTCTTTTTATTGTTGTTCAACTTGTGTTCGCATTAATTCAATATCCAGGTTTAGTTTTCTACCCGTTGTGTTATCTTTCGTTCTATGTGTAGTGTTTAGTGGCAATTCATTGTGTATCTTCTTTTTTCTCAGGCGATGCTTTTATTCTCCAATTTGACGAATTTACCTAAAAACATAAAAACATGCATCATTTTAATAGCTTTTACAGAACTTATTGGTTTTTGCTTGTTTAGAAACGATTAGAAAAGTGCATCTGTATACTGAATAATTCAAAACTTTTTTACCATCTTAAAAGCGGCGTGCAGAAGGCTATTTGACGGAAGATTGATAGCTAAATTGTAAAAACTATTACAAATTCCTGTCCGCTACACGGAGTTGTCTCTCTTACAATTTTTAGATGTGCTGATTTTCGTATTATTTTTATGTAATTTATATTCAAAATTTCGTTTCATGTGTCATTTTGAGAAACGTTTTCAGATAAAAAGATCATAAATTTTGTCAATGCTCTCCATCTACAATGTTTTCTCAATTATCCCGTCTGGGATTTAAAATTTTTCAACCATCTACATGATGGTTTAATCATAATTTATACAAGAGAATTAATGTCTGCACAACGCGGTAGTTATGATAAGATCATAGAAATGTTCTACATATGTAAAATACTGATAGGCATTGACCCTCGGTGAGGTAACTACTCATCAATCTATAGATCAAGTTACTGCATCCTAAAGTACGAACAATCTCACTCAGTTCTCGCGTCGTAAGTCAGCGTGATCACAAAAAGATAAATCGAATAAAAAAAGACTGGGTAATACTCAAATTACGCCGAAAATAAACTACCATCTGAAGGACTACATAGTAATACCAAGTGGAGACGTGTTCATCAAAACTAACTGTGGGCCCAAATTTGATGTGCAGATCAGAGTTATAAACTGAATTAACATGTTAGTATGATCTATATGGGTTTTTCCTCCTTTTAGACCCCAAAAGCTTATTTTTTTGGTGTTTGTTGATTGTTATTGTTAAGAGAAGACAAATATAAAACAGAGAAATATGGAAAGTTCTATATGCTCCATGAAAAAGTGTAAAATTAAATTAAATATTTTATTTTTATTTTTGGGAAATAAAAATACTATCGTTATATGCAATTTGATGCATAAAAGGTTAACAATTAAGGGTAAATAGTTAAAAAGAAAAACATAGCCAGAAAGGAGAAAAACTTACGAACCACACCAAAACACGACAACCAAGGAACAACTGACAGGGACAGGTGCATACAAATGCAGCGAGTTTAGACGTTTTACCAGGCAACAATTACCTTCATCCGCATAAACTCCATATAACATGACCAACGGGAACATTTATTACAATCAAGGAAAGGGAAATAAGCAATAACTTTAACATGAATTAAACTGTGTGGCTGTGTTGTTCGTTAATATTTCTTTTCTTAATTATTAATTTTTGTGTATTGTTATCATTTACTATAGTAATATCATTATCATAAAAATTTTCCCTGCTATCAAATTCTAATTCTATTCTATCCTTAACAAATACAAATCACATAATAATCCGTAACAATGAACATATAATAATTCTTTCGGGAATTAGGTGTTAAGCAAATAATTTTTTTTTATCATTTGCATACAAAACTTGACGTTAGTTGACCTGTTACCGTAAGCAAAAAATCTAACTATTCAGTCATTATTAAGCATGAAACATTATCGTTAGTAAAACGATGTCATTTGCATATATAAAGTACCAGGTTTGCTAGGTGAACATCGAGTTGTTCACTCCGAACAAATGCGTCAAATGAGCTTTGCAAAATTTAATACTCTGTGGAACCTGAGTCACATGATATTTTGAATTTAGTTGTCTCCCTTTCTTTATTTCCTACAATGCATAGCTTCGATCAGAAGCAAACTGAATATTATTTATTAATGTGATAAACAATTGTTCCTCAAGTTATGTAGAATTTACTTTAATATATTTACAGAATGAGGAGAAAAAAATCCGAATTTAGGTAGCAATAAGAAGACGTATGAGTGCCAATAATGAGACAATTCTTCATTAAAGTCACAATGTGTAAAAAGTAAACAATTATAGGCCAAATTACTTCGAATAGCATGCTATAAAGGATCCCAAAAATGACAAGTGTAAAACAATTCAAACATGAAAAGCAACGGACTAATTTGCATAAAAAAAAACGAGAAACGAGAAACCCTTATGAACCACAACAACAAACGACAACCACAGAGCAACAAGTTACTTTTTTCAAATATTCCGGGAAAACGGTTTATATTTGGATTACCATCATACTTGTTTATATTAGCAAATTCTTATTTTATAATAGAGGACCACTCTGCATGAATATGAAATAGCGAGCGAACTTAAATTACAGAATTCAATCGTGCTTGGATCACAGGAACTCCTACTGAAATACAAAGCCTTTTACGAAGAAGATAAAGCTGATATTTTATGGAGAAACAGCCAAAAATTTGTTCGTTGCGCCGTTATGTGTTGCACTTAACAGATAAGTCAAAAAGTTTAACTTGGACCTAGATTTCTACTGAACCTGGATTGTGCCGCCAGCACGTTAGAGGAATAGCATTGCATTGCACATATATTGTAATGACATAAAAGTGCACATGTGACAAAGTACATATATTTATTCCAGTAATGTCACACAGTACAAGTGTTTTATGTGCATCAGAAGCTTAATATAATATGCAATAATAATACAACATATGTTAGATTTTAGTCAATTAATACTCTAACAAATAAGTCTCAAATTTCTAAAGGTGAAACTTTGATCTTAAAAATGATTAACAGCATATGAATTATAATTTAAAATCATATTTTCATTTTTGACAGATAAAAAATCGAAGAGTGACATTTATTAATGATAAACATTGACCTTTTAAGTAGGGTTAAGAGTAATTTAAATAAATAGAAATAAAATTAGTATAAGTTGGGTTATAAATAATTATTGCTGTTTATTTTTCAATTATTACACTTTAAACATATCAATTTGAACGCTGCCAGTTTCCCCTAAATGTATATGGTTTCCCTGTTCGTACCTATATCATAAATCAATATAATTAATACTTTTTCATTTTCTTTTCTCGTATGTACAATGTGAAAATATAAACATGTTACATGAGACAGGAACAGATATAAGACCATAGGTTGTCTTGTAAAAGGAAATTTATCTTTTTATTATTTTTATCGCTCGGTTGCTGTCTTATAAACTTATATTCCTATCCTTCTATGAATCAGAAGAAAACTGATACGTTTGCTACGTGACTAAATGAGTGATGATTTGTTTCAAGTCAGATATTGCGAGTTTTTGTCGTACCTTACGTATACTCCACTCCAATAATTCTTAATCAAA
Source organism: Mytilus edulis (assembly GCF_963676685.1). Lineage (NCBI taxonomy): Eukaryota > Metazoa > Mollusca > Bivalvia > Mytilida > Mytilidae > Mytilus > Mytilus edulis. The sequence goes on along the minus strand of NC_092348.1, from coordinate 23,836,268 downwards.
TAATTAAAACGAGTGCAAAAGAGAAGAGACAGTTACTAAAATGTATATTTAAACTCATAAGTCGAAAATATAATCTGACAATGCATGGGCAAAAACGGGAAATTACCAAAAGTCAAACAACTGTCTATAAAACACAACATAGAAAACGAAAGACTGAGCGACACAAACCCCGCAAAGTGTGATCTCATTGTGCTCTCGAAGGGTAAGAAGATCCGTTCTGTATGTGGCACCCGTCGTGTTACTTCCATAAGATATGTTGACAAGTAACATTGCAAGCAAGGTCTGAAGGTACTAAATATGTCAACTTTACTGTAAACTTTTCTTTTTATAAGCAATACCGCAACATAACCGACATTTTTTAAGTTAAAGAACTATACGAAAGAGCTTTTCTGTCTTATTTTGGATTTCTCACTGTAGTATTGCAGTCTATAAAGAAGATACTGGTCCAACGGTTCCATACATGCATTCATATTTTTGCAATAAATAAATAAATCTAAAATCATATTTCCATCAAAACTTCGATGTAACTGTCAGTTGCGGAACAATTGTGCTACATACAACCATACAAGATACCTGAACATTTCTGATCGGTCTTCTGAAATTACCCGTTTAAGTTTGCCTCAGCTTGCTCTTGTAGCCATTCTGGAGCTTGTCATGTTTATGCTGGCTTTATGCTGATCTTATGGCCCTAATAAAGCTTACATTTTAAGATTTAATGCTGTCTTTTTCCCTACTTAAGCTTAGTTGAATACTTGTAATTCTTTTCGACCTTTTTTGGTCTTGTATTTTTAGTTGACATCATATTTCTCCAGTTAATATATTGAATTTCAAGTGTTCGAATAAAAGTTTCCATAACTATACTTTTACATCCCAATTTGTGTCTCCCCTCCGAACAAAAGTTTCACCAAGATGTCGTTAAATGAAATGGGATCCCCTGCATTTTTTATGCTTATCAATAACATTTGGTCAAATAACTGAAAGACCCCTTCCTAAATTATCGAAAACTATCATTTTTTCATTGACAATAATATCTTGGTGTAAATTATATGCATTTATTCGAGCTAACGCCCTTATAGGTGTATCTTATACATACAGAAAAGCATCGTAGAGTATGTAATGCATTTGAATAGGGACACTTGTGTCATGTTTAAGCATCCTGTCAACGTAAGGAGATACCAGCTGTAAAACACAGTAAATCGCTACTCCTGTTTGTATATAATAAACGGTATTTTGTATCACATTCACGTCATTTGTTTATTTCTTAAAACTATAGTAAATGTCACATAAACACTTCATCTTTTGTAGAGTAAGCTAAGAAAGAATTAAAAAAATTAAGTGAACATTAAAAAAGGATAGATATAACATTTTCTTTTTTTCTCAGTAGCAATAGTGCAAAATTAATAGCTTAATAAATAATGTTAAAAAGACTTGTTATCATTACGTCAAAAGAAAGATAATAAATCTAATTTTATTATCTGAACGCCTGTCAAATTTCAGAGCATGAAATTTATATCTACCTAAATTTTGTTGAATTGTTTTGGCAATATTGGTGCAATTCTAAACCATATTTTTGACAAAGAGTCTGTAATCTTCTCAAAACACGGCAAACATGTGGTTCAAAGATAAAATAGTAGATCAAAATTCGGTAAACATTACAATGATAAACTGTAGTGTGTGGTCCATGGGTTGCTGGCGATATCATAATTGTCCCGCGGTTTTTGATATTAGATGTTTTCTCGGCTGGAAAACTACGGTACAAGATATTAAACGATAAGACTCTTTATATTTAAATGATATTATATCTAAATGTATTGAAATATTTAGTTACAATGTGTTGCGTTTTGAATGTAGGGGTCGTGCCAAATGATTATTCTTATTTAACCGATACAAGATTGTCAGAAATAATTTTACATGATCGACTACAGAGGAGATTTCAACAAAGGCATTAAATTTAAGATTTAGTACTCATGGCACGCTATTTATCAAATGAGGCGTAAAAATTACTAAAACGTGCCAAACACATTTAAGTTGAGTTTTTTCAGAATGTTTGTTGCTTCTTTCAACCTGTCGTGCAGTATAGGATGTCGAATTAAACGTGCATACAAGTTGTCAAAATAAATATCAATTTCTCCGTGATGTGTGGTCATTATACATTTAAATGTCATACAGAAGGGGGAAACACATCCTTGCAAATTTTATTGGTATGAAGATATTGTTTTTATTGAAAACAGGTGTTTGAAAATACCCTAACATTTAGTGACCATACGTTATTAAAGGAAATGTTAGTTTCAATTTTAATACCATGACTTACACTTTCCTTATTAAACTAATATTGAATTGAAAAAGTTAAAAATAAAAATAACGCTTCTCCATTCAGCTTATTGCTAAAACCTGCATGTGGTCATTGTTGGTCTTCTTTGGACTAGAAGTAAAACATTTCCCAAAGTGGAGCATCCATTTGACTGTGCGGGATTTATGCGCATCCGGTAAATGCGATGCTTTGTATAGATCGAGTTCCACACTCCCTGCGTGACGTTACGAACCCTTGCCACAACTACTTGATGGGTCAGTTGCAAGGTGAAACCAACGGAAACAATGAAAACGACTGTCATAATAGTAGTCAATGTTTTGTATTTTTTAATTTTTTTTTGTGGACTTCAGTCTCGCGGAAGTTTACCCAATATATCAACTTATTTTTTCATATATATCAGCAAACAAGCCTTTAAACCATCACTGATTAAGCAAAACAATAGCTCATCTTCGGGACATACAACAATGGTAAAACCATATTTTGTTATTTCACAAGACGTATGAATATCTAATTTGCGAGAGATAAAAGTGTTTATAATCTGACTGCTTTCACTATTAATCTGCGTACCAGTTGTAGAAAAATTATTTATTCCATAAAAAATTAATAACAATACAAATGGATAATCAAGCTACTTATATATCCTTTTTTTCGTTTACTATTTATTTTATTTTATGTAAATATGTAAGTGTCAAATCAGTTTACAGCCTTAAACTTTTAACGAAGATATGAAAAAAAGAAGGACATAGTACATTTGTGAGGTCTATGACGCAATATCGGATTAAAAATTGTTCTTTTTTATACTAAACTATTATTATGTTTTGTACACTTAGCAACAAAGAAAACTTCATCTTAAAAACGAATTTGTACTTTTAAATAAGACCTCATTCTCGAACAGATGGTATCGACAGGTTAACTGTAAATTAATGTAAGCAAACATTATTTTACATATTTATTGCAAAACTTACTTAGTTTTTCTATGTGAAGATTCATATTCTGAATGATATTAATAGTGTAGACAGTAAATGCAACAATTCTTTACCATTTCCTAAGTGTTATGAGTGGTGCTTATCTTATAGGTATTAAACGTGTAGACCTTCTCAAATAAAGTTACATTTTGGCAGGTAACGCATATGTTTTACAAGATCAGATCTATGTTAAAAATGTCAGATAAGACGATATGACATGACTGTAAGTGGTAAAATTGTATCCAAAACAATTAGGAAAATATGAAAAATCAGTGTGAAAATAACCAGAAGAAAAAAGAGTGAAGTTTTTGTGGCGACTTCCGTAAAATAATGTGAGCAAGCCATTTACACAACGGAAACCCCTGTAACTTTTAAGTGAACAAAGTATCCCACTTGCGTCACCTTGGATTGTAAGTAATAGCTGTCTGTCAAAATCGATTTCAAGAGATACAATAATGTATGTTTCATTGACACGTTAAGAGGGTAATCCTAGCCTGGTTAGTGAAAAAAAGAGTGTTGGCACTTTTGGATAAGTATGATAAATATTCTGTGCAATAATAAATATTAATTTCACTACTTCAAAAAAAAACTACCACCTACAGTTAATAAATGACTCAGTTATATGAAGAATGGTGTTTTTTCCTGTTGTACTTTTTGCATATGTATCTGTCAAGACGTAGATGGTGTTGAAGTGTTTTAGCAAATAGTCTAATGAAGCTCTTCTTGACAACTGCGTTGTAAAATTGGATATCAGAAGTCCTTAAAGTATAAAATTCAAGATTTAAGAAACATAGCTATTTGTTTCTATCTTTCTCTTTGTAAATTGTTTTAGAATTCAAGATTATACATTTCGTTGTTTATTTACTGATGTTTATTATTCATTGACATGTTAAGAGAGTAAACCTGTGAGTATTTATTCGGTACTGCTTTCCTCCATTATTTGAGAAATTGGCTATACCACATCTATCCCCTTCTTTTTATACCACATCACAAAATTCATCTTATATATGTATATATGTTGTCTGAATATAACAATAATACAATTGAGAAGTATACAAAGACGTTTTGTGCAAAGTTCATTTTGTTGGGAAGGGGGGTCAGTTTCATTCATGCTTACTTCCTATCGTCACAACCTTTAGACAATGTTTTGTAAAGAGGAGTAACTTCAAAATTATGGAACGAACGTATGAACATTGAAAAAAAAAATTCTGAGAATCTTTCATGGCCACTCAGCCTAACTTTGAAATTTAGATAGAGTGGTAGAGTTACTTCCCCTGTTGATAGAATATTACATGAATGCTAATCTTTTGTTTTGTAATATTTATGATCAATATCAGAATTAAGCAACACATGTAGTATATGTTTCACACAGATTGCACTGATGTCAACAAACGTCAGAATGTCAACATTACCTATTGTTCATAAATGGTCGTATTGGAAGAATTAAGGCTGTTTATTATTCTGCATGAATCATTTTGAACGTATAAGTATACATTACTATTAAAGGTTTACGCAAATTGGAATTTCATTTTTATATAGTTATTCATCATCTACAATGACATGAAAGCTTAAAATATCTTAAGCATTAATCGATAATTTGCTTTCTAAACATTTTTGTGATCTAGCGAAACAGAATGGGGGAGGCCATGTCAATGACAATAAAATTGAGAAAGGAAATGGTGAATATGTCAAAGCGACAACCACCCGACCACAGAGCAAACAACAGCCGAAGGCAACCAATGGGTCTTCAATGTAGCGAGAATTCCCGCACCCGTAGGCGTCCCTCAGCTGGCCCCTAAAATATGCATAATAGTACAGTGATAATGGACGTCATACTAAACTCCGAATTATACACAAGAAACTAAAATTTAAAATCATACAAGACTAACAAAGGCCAGAGGCTCCTGACTTGGGACAGGCGCAAAATTGCGGCGGGGTTAAACATGTTTATGAGATCTCAACCCTCCCCCTATACCTCTAGCCAATGTAGAAAAGTAAAAGAATAACAATACGCACATTTAAATTCAGTTCAAGAGAAGTCCGAGTCTGATGTCAAAAGATGCAACAAAAGAAAATAAATAAAATGACAATAATACATAAATAACAACAGACTACTAGCAGTTAACTGACATGCCAGCTCCAGATCTCAATTAAACTGATTGAAAGATTATGTCTTCATCATATGAATATCAGGTACAATCCCTCCCGTTAGGGGTTTAGTATCATACTATCATAAAATATATGAGAAGAACATAACCCGTGTCATGCCAACAACTGTTTTTTTAGAAATAAATGTGTTTAGTTCCGATGCAAAGACCCTATCAGTGAATCAATGTTAAAGCCAAAATATGCAATCTTTAATGACCTAACAACAGTATCGTAACTATATCCCCTTTTAATAAGTCTATTTAAAGGTTTTGTTAGTTTCTGAGGAGAATACTGGCATTTTTGTGCTTTATAAAGAATATTTCCATAAAATTTTGGATGTGAAATACCTGAACGTATAAGATGTCTGCATGTTGAGTTATATTTACGAATTATTTCCTTATACCGGTGATAAAATTTAGTAAATGTTTTGACCAGTTTGTGATATCGAAAACCCTGGTGTAATAATTTTTCAGTAATACATAAATTTCTCTCGCTAAAATCTAATACATTGTTACATACACGAGCGAAGTACATTTGCGGTATAACCAGAACAATGTGATCACATCTTTTTTCATCTGTCGATATCATTATATATGTCGTGTACAAGTTGCAATTTTGTACAGGTTATAACATGTAAAAAAATATATACATGTTATAACTAAAGTCTTGTATAATGCAAACATACAAGTTATAACATGTACAAAAGTACCTCGTACATGTTATAACCTGTACAAAATATTACTTAAATATGGTTTTAACTTGTACAAAATCGAAAAATAAGGATATGTTTCTATTATCGCAACAAATGTTATTAACCTCAATAATATTTTCATAACTTTTTTATTATTCCTTCATGTTAGTGTGTTTTGTCATTTTTTGATACAGTTAATGGCCAGGGGTAGGTATCACGAAGCATTCCTAAGACCTGTCATAAGATATATCTTATGATCCTCTTATGACTATTTATGGAGATATCTTTATTTATTTGATGAATTATAGTTGTGAGTGTCCACTTTGAAGGCAATAATAAAAAAATGTCATTCTAGTTGAAACTAAAAGACATAAGAGGATAGCCAGGATATATACGTCTACAAATAAAATTGGGAATGGAAATGGGGTATGTTTGTTAAAGACAACAACCCGCCCATGGAGCAGACAACATCCAAAGGCCACAAATACATGTTTGCAAAGTAGAGGATATATAATTTAAAACATCAAAATGACATTCGCCTCATGCAATGATCTTATAGTTTATAAAAAAAATTGAGTTATAGATTTACAAAGTCATGCTGAAGGCCAAAAATGTTGAAGAGTAGATCTAAAGATATTGATAATGAAGCGTAGTCCAATGAAAAATATTTCAGCTCCCTCTTGTTTTAACAGAGTATGCATATAAGACATTGTTTTAGTCTTTGCATGCTATAAAGCGAGAGGAAGCAGTATTACCCAAAATTATTAGGCATTCTTTTTAAATTTTTAAGAATTTAGTTACTAGTAGTAGTATTTAATGTAATTGTCATTGAGGAAATGCAAGCTTTTAGTAAATAGTGTCACGCTTATTTAAGCCATGATGGACTGCATAAAAAATGCAATTACATGAAAACACATTTTGCCAACATAAGTCAAGAAACATATATTTCTGAAACTTTGTGATCATTGTCCTCTACAGAAAAAGACACGTTCTGGCCTATTTATTGTTGTTCTTTATACATTGGGGAATTTAAATGTATATTTTACTTTCATTAAGATTTATCTTAAATTTTGTACAAGTTAAAACCATTTTTAAGCAATATTTTGTACAGGTTATAACTTGTATTTTTGCATTATACAAGTTATAACATGTACAACATTTTTGTACATGTTATAACCTGTACAAAATCGCAACTTGTACACGAAATATAATAGATAAAACAGGATATGATATCCTGATTGCTGTTAAAACAATTGTGTAAGCTATCGTGTTCTCCAGATTCTCTATCTCTCTCTCTTCCTATTTTTCTCTTTTTCTATCTCATAGCCTAAAAAAATATACTATTAGTAAGCGTACAGTGTAGTGCGCGACTAATTCGTTTAAAGACCCCACACTTAAATCTTCTAAGTTCTGCCTGAATCAATACGTAATAACAGGCTGTTCCCGAAACTGGTCTTGTATTTATGTCTATAGAAATGTAATTACACACCAAGAACAAACATTCAAATGATGTAGAACCGATGATTCCATTTCAGCTATATTATTTTCTACAAATAATTACCATTTTACCCAAAATTGTTTCGGCATGCTGTCAATTTGTTTCCTATTTGGGTGATATACGCTCCCAAATTGATGTTTTGCTATGGCGTGTTTGAAATAATTCTTTTTCCCTTATTTTAGATGTAACCCTAATTAAATTCATTGTTTGACAAAACAAAACACATGCTTACAGTGTTTTGGAGGTCTGTTTATAAAGATAATTATTACTTACAGACGGGTTAATTTCTCTTGACGATTCGTGTTTGCTGAGCTCGACAGTTATTTGGCAATCTTCTTGGAGTCGTTTATTGTAATGTATTGCTAAAGTAAATTGCAAATTATGTTTTGTCCTTTTTAATGGAGATCAAATGATACTTGGATGCTTTGCTTTTGTTTGCAGATAATCTTAATGAAAGCAGAGTCAGCCGTTAATGAATCATTTAAAAATTGTATCAGTTAGAAACACGAAAGGAATTGGAAATATTTTGTGTAGTAATTAGAACGAAAGTAGAATATGAATGGCTAAATATGTTAGAAATATCATGTCGGATTAAGTAAGACTAAAGTTGTTCAAAAGAAAAATATACATTAAAATCATCAATAAAACTAACATTATTTTTATTTTGAATTTGAGTATATATCTGTTTCAAAATAGTTTATCGCGCATCTCAAATGAATTTGATTTGTTTGTTTTTGGTATTTAATGTTTAGGTTTTATTGGTTTTTATATAATAAAAAAAAATAACTCCTGAATGTTTGTTATCGTTTTCCTTATTTTACAATTATAAATAATTTTATTACATATATTTACGTTGTAATTTATTGTAGCGAACCCTTTCACATATTTTATAACGTCTCGCGCCAGGTCTATCTTTTTTTCTGCTGTCAAAATTATTATTCTTGTTATAAATACTTTAACGGTTTCCAGGACTTTTCTTCTTGGAATCGTATATAAATCTTTTTTTATTTAGTTTTTATTGGTAGAAAAGGCAAATGGAAATTTCTAGTGTAGAATTATATAAGTTTTAAATGCTTCAAAATTTCTTTTTATTTTATTATGGAATGATTGCCAATGAGGCAACTCTCCAAAAAGTTTCTTTTTATTTGGTATAATCCTTTACAACGTGTTTAGTAAATACACAGTTTGCTGTACCCCATTTATTCACACAGAAAATGAACCGTGTGTTTCGCTTTAGTATTTATATAGTTTATATGAAGGGTTTTATGATGTGCATAAATAAATGCATCATGATATATTTTATGTGACTTTTTAATCGCGTTATGTTAGTCTACAAACGCATTTTACCTTAATTTTCACAAGTTGAACATAATCAAATTATTTCGGTTCCTTTTCTATATTTGATAAGATACCAACAATAGCATCTGCAATATTTCAGTTTTTCACACGTTTATTATTTAGTGTAAAATTAGTTTTTAACATTACAATTTCCTACGAGGTATGCTTGTGATAATTCACCCATGTCCATTTACCAGTGTTCAATTTAATCTAACTTCGCCCATGAAATTTCTTTAAACCACAAGCGGCACATAATGAACAGAAAAACAAATGTTTAAATTTCTGAAATTCTGTTCTTGCTTTGAAGTATTAAAATAAGATCAACATTAATACATTTTCGTTCCCTTTTTGGTATTGTTTGCGTTTGTTGTCCTCGTAGTCAATAACGTCCCCTTTCATGACCCTTTAAGCGTACATCAGAATATTAAACAGAACTATCTCAAATTTTTCTTTTATTAAAGCTCAATTATAACTTAATTAATCTGACTAGTACAAAAATCGTAAGAAATGAGACATGGAAAACGCATCGTAACTCGGTTTTAATAAAATATTCTTGTGCTGCACTGTGAATACAAACTCCAGAATTGTGACATTGATTCTTTTAAGCGATTGATGTCGTTTTTACAAAGTATTTATTCATTTAATTAGTTTTGATGTTCTAGTGTCATGAAATAGAATTAAACAGTCGGTTTGTGTGCCATTTCATTAGTAATTTCTGAGAGGTTTAATATTATCCCTATTCACTGATAAGTTTAATTAAATCGTTTCAGCCAATTTGCAAGACAGTATTAGCAAAATCATCGCAGAAAATGAAAGGAATTCCTTTAAGATTTGACATGATATCTTGGAATCAATTCACTGATGGGTTTTCTGGGAAACAGTCTTTTGACGCACGAGCTAAATGTCTTGTGCTGCTCCGAAGATTGATAATAAAACCAAACAAAGGTTAAAATAAACGCATTTGCTTCATTGAATGTTGAATTATGAGAAAATAATATAAACCAAATAAAGACATCTTATAAATGAGTGTTTAAATAGTTATACAAATATATTAACATGCATACAAATATTTACTAAATAACAGAAGTTGAGAAAAAACATTTATAGTTTTTTAATTTGATTTCAAAATACACGCATACATATTGTTTTCTTGTATAAAAAAATTACATAGATATATAATATAGTCAAGTCTTTGGTGGGCTTCGTGTTGCTAAGTCTTTAGTTTTCTAAGTTGTGTCCTGTGTACTATTATTTTTCTGTTTGTCTTTACTTTTTTAACCACGGCGTTGTCAATTTATTTTCGATCTATGAGTTTGACTGTCCCTCTGGTATCTGTAGCACCTATTTTACTTTCGTGTTGACATATTATTAGAATAACTTTATCATTGTTTTTTGTGCAATATAGTTATGTAAATGTCCGTTCTTAGAAATTCATATTGTCATCAGTTCTGATATAAAATTTGATATTAATTTTTTTTATCAATATTATTTGGGATTTTTTCCAGATTTAATCCACCATTTTCTACATTTGAAAATGCCTGTACCTAGTCAGGAATATGACAGTTGTTGTCCATTCGTTTTTTATGTGTTTTATCATTTGATTTTGCCATGTGATTAGGGATTTTCCGATTTGATTTTCCTCTGAGTTCAGTATTTTAGTGATTTTACTTTTTTCCAATTGAGGTGATTAACTTGTTAATAAAATATTCTCATTCACAGTCCAAATCGATTTGTTCTTTGGTTTTTTTTTTTGCAAAGATGCCTCACTTTTTTCAGGTAGTATGTCAAAAGCAATGTATGAGGTTTAAAAATAAAATGTTGTATTCCTAATTTATCAATTGAATGTCAAGAAGAACTGTTTAATAAAATGATAAACCTAATTATTTTGTATGGCTCAGATGTATTCTGATTTTGTAAAAATATTCAATGTATTGAAAGGGTACAAATACGATTTTGTAAATTTTTACTGAAGTTGAAATCATGCACCCCAAACTATATGGTTTATGTTGAACTTGTCATTTTACTGTTCAACTAGATACCAAACTATAAATGATTGCATTTTGGACTTTACTTTTATCTGGAAAGGATTCAAAACTATCTTATTTGGCGTATCAATTATTATACAAATTATCGGTCGACAATAAATTTAAATCGCCATGGTTAAGTTTTTTTGAAAAGTTTTTGATGATACTGGCTATTCCTATACTTGGACAGCTCAGCTTTTTCCTTGCTAAGATTTGCATATTACTTTTATAAAGATGCGCCTACATATTCAATTTAGACAGGAATGGCATTCACTTGTGTTAGACTCACCAAAAATCTATAGAATGGTCTCACCCAAAAAAGCAGATGTTTATTAACTTACCATCCCACTTTGTACTTCTGGAAATCTGTTGAATTTGCAAACACGATCAGTACTGCATAACAAGCGTACTATCTCACCTACCTTGACCTTACGGGGATTAAACAGAAAAAATACCAACTCTTTTCAGTTCACTTCTAATGTCATAAATTGATTATACAAAAACGATATAAAAAAAATATGGTGGGATGGTGTAACGCACAAAGCAGAAGATTTAATACAAATCTTCTATGTATCCATATTTGACCAATTCCTTGGTTAATTGTGCAATTTCTTTTCGATCTTACTCAATTTTGTATGTTGAGACTTTGAAATAATGCGTATAATAGGTTTACTGTAACACAAGATAAGTTTAACTTATCCAAGAACGGGAAAATATGTATTTGCAATGCCAAGGATGAATTCATACATGGAGAGCAAAATAACTTTAAATGAACAACAGTGATTATTTCTGAAACGTTTATACAAGTCGGTCAATTATGCAAGACGTGTTGTCATTACATTTTCACTTTCTGATAGAGTATTCCTAAATTATATATTGCATGCAAATATCATAAAATAAAATACTATTTATGACACCCAAATATGAAAACAAGACACAATTAATATTACAAAAGTTAGACCAAGTGACTCCTATTTCCTTCAAAAAACACTATTTAAAGACATGATTTGCTGACAGCTGTTCGAATGTTCAAACATTTTTACTTAGATGAAAAAAAAATTATTATAGAAAAACTGAATCATTGAACACCAGACCTAATCGTAGCTGCTGCATTAAATTTGCATTTAACTTTTTGTATTCTTTTTGCATGTAATTTTATGACGAAATGGTATTTTATACAATTGGCCTTATGACTATGGTTTACAATCATTAAGAAGTAGAATGTGATGTTGGGTACAAAATGTACCTGATATTAAGAGGGCAGCTACACAGCACAAATATTGTATGTCTATACCAAGTCAGGAATATGACAGTTGTTGTCCATTCGTTTGATGTGTTTATATCCTTTGATTTTGCCATTTGATTATGGACTTTCCGTTTTGAATTTTCCTCGGAGTTCCGTATTTTTGTAATTTTACTTTATACATCAAAAGGTAAAAAAAACAGGCGGCAGATGTCTGTTTCATGCTCTAAATCGTACCGACTCTATAAATAAAGACCTTCAAGACACTATCAAAGATCTACGATCGAGACCAAATTTTAGAGTTAGTTGTCCAGTCAGAGAGTACATGGTAAAAACCCAGGAAATACTAATATTACGAATGCCGGAAAAGCCCATCGTCGGAAAAGTCTTCATTTGCTAGTTTTACACGAACACATGACATAATTTTATGGAAATGCGTGCAGTAAGAACTTCCAAACAATATCTTTTGTGTATATCTGATGATCAGTTGTTTTATCAGATAATTAATGTGTATAGGTCACTAGATCAGTATACAGTTTTGTTCTTCATGTAACCATTTACATGTATAGTTTATGAGGGTTCAATTACATAACAGTCATATTAACACTTTAGTCAGTGAATATTTCATATCATTCGTCACGTAGTAGTACTTCTATAACAGTTCATTGTTTTAGGAGCAACTCTATTTTTATTCATTTGACAAGAAGTAGGTATCACTTTGATTTTAGAAACACTATCTTTACTAGAATCATGGTAAAAAAAAAGACTCAGCTATCAATATTTCAGAAATTCATGTAACATAAAATAATTGTTAATGTCTGTGTCTTAATTCACGAGAAAAAACTTTCTTGCAGTTTTGAATAGTAAGACAGTACACAGAACACAAAAGGTAGATACTTTTAAAAATCAACTGAACGTTTTATACAGAAACTAAGTTTCTCGATTAGCAAAATGAGTGTTTTTCAAACTCCTGTATATCCGATAAAAATATTCCTATAAATGGTGGTTCATGTTTTATGACATTTTTATTATTTTGTTATCAGGTCAAAGTCAACATGCTGTCAAAATTTATGAAAATTAAACTAGCCAATTCAATTTTACTCAAAGTGTTTGGTACCCCCTTAAGATCGTAAAAATGTAGTCTTATCTGTACATGCATTAAAGACCCTGTCGACGTTTCCGCTTTCGCTATTTGTGGAGTTGATGTGATCATTGTAATACATCTTAATTTCAAAATTAAACACTTTAAAAAAAATCAGTAAACTACGATTGTATTTTTTTTTCTTTCAACTTTAAATATTTTATTTCACAACTGGTTGTGAACAATGTCCCTTAGCGCTACAACAATGACGCTAAGGTTCCTCCCTGTGTTGTTAATTGCTAATGAAACCAGGGGATTTGATTAGCAAAATATATCTTATTTTTATACATAATCTTTACTGTCCTTTTTAGAATCTTTGTTGTCTTCAGTTTGCCAGTTATTCCTTTGTTTTCCAAGCATAGTTGACGTGTATCCCTCTGTTTTAGTTTTCTCTTAACCTTTTTTTTACTTTTAGCACCGGTATACTACTGTTGCCTTTATTTAGTTTAGAGTCTTTTGTAAATATGTAGAAACTATTTTAATTTGATTTTTTTTTAAAGTATATCTATTGGTTTCATGAATATACATCTTTCAAACTATATGGTCGTGAACGTTTGTTATAAAATCAAATCCAGATGCTCTGCAAACTATGCATATAAACCTTTGATTTTCTTTAAGAGTAAAGAACAAATAATATGTTTAAAATAAAATAATCATGGATAGTAGTATTAAAATTATGTCAAAATCGCGTTTTGTCTACAAAGAGACCCATCAGTGACGCTCGAATAAATTAACAAAAATTACAGGGCAAATAAAATACGAAGTTGAAGGACAATGAGTATCCAAAATTTTGCCAAATACTGCTGAGGTAGAACATTCTTAGTACTGCAATTCAATTTTAAAAAGTTTTTTTGAAAAATAAAACTACAAGTATTAATTCATTCAAACATAGAAGTTCTGACTACTGACCAGGTGGCAGTGGCGTATACCCAGTGGTTGTAAATACACTCATCCTAGTTTCCATGATTAATTTTAGTACCACTGCATATATGCGTTTTAAGCTTGTTTTGTAGAACTAAAACGTTGTTTTATAACCTCCAGTGTCAACAGACTAATTTCTTTTTAGATATCATATGATAGTAATCACAATTATTATTTGAATAGATTAAAGCTCAGATATCTCAAATATTGAACGCATTTGAACATCCACGGCTTTCAAATGTTTTGGTTTGAACGTTTCCGGTAAACCACTTCAGAAGCACGAATTTATTTTCGTTTAAAGTATGAAACTTTTATATTTGTTGGAATACATGTACATGTGTAAGAGTTATGTATCAACAAAAAATAACAATAAAAAAATATGTAAACGGCGAAAATTTATTTCTTGACTTGTGTAACTTCTTTTGCATTACACATTAAATAGGAATATACCTATTTATGAAATGATCTGATAAAATTCATCATCTGAATACCCTGGTTAATATGACAATTATGACACAAAAATAATACACTATATGGGATTGTTTTTTTGTTATTTGAAAACATAAAAAAAATGCAATGTAATAATTAATTTTGGAGAAAAGAATTGTTGTACTGAATATATTTTAAAAGTTTGTTATATTTGATAATTGGAAGATGAAAACAACTTTTCTTTGTTCCAAATTTTTCTTTATCGCTGCTTGTACCGCTGATAAATAAATGATTGAAATGGTATATGTACTTGTTTTCTAAATTCCATTTAGAAAACTTTACATGTTTTACAACAGGTTACATATTCAATTTATCAGATGGACTGAAATATAAATGTCCTTTTTAGTGGATTTTCAGAACAAATAAATACTACTACTTTGAATATATTATCAATTTCTCGTAAATTAAAGTATTTTTTTTCTTAAAGTCATTGACATGATTTCAGATCAATCTCTATTCGAAGTTTTAAATAAATTCGCTTAAGGAAAATCATTTATTAAAAATATATTCAAGTGTAATCACTGTAGCCATTCACTTTCATTTATATTTCGAGCAAGTAAAGAGGAGAAACTCTTACTGATAAAAACGCTTTCTAGATTGAGATGGTTAGTTTTTAGATAATGAAATAGTTTGTAGTGTCGTGACAATTTTTCAATCACATGCAGGTGGAAAACATAAAATTAATGTATGCATGTAGTTTGCATGAACCTTATTCTGTTGTTGTATATTAGTCTGATGTGTTCGAGCTTTTGATTTTGCCATTTGCCATTTGATAATTGATATTCGTTTTGAATTGTTCTCGGATTTCAGTATTTTTGTGATTTTACTTTGTATCAGAATTAAAGCTGAAACAATATTTTATCATACTGGTTCACAAAGTAACAGTTAATATAAAGATACCAGATTCAGTTTACTCTTGGACCAACCGAGTAATTTGCCAACATTACCTGAATGCCGCGTACTTTTCATGTTTTTGGAAATATCAGTTTCAAGGTCGAAATAGCAGTCAACGAACCTTCACGCTTGAAACTGTCACTATATCATGATAATTACACTACTGATGTAAAACATTTAACGAAATAGGACTGAAGTCTTTGAAAATATCTAATTAGGTCCTATTTTGATTTTTTATGCATGAAGTTTTTGCTTTACTGCATTTGCGTGCAATAGAAAAGGCTTTTTTGGAAATACCATCTATAACAGATGTAAAACCATAGAAAAACCGACGGACAGCAGAAAGTTACCATGTTATTGTCTGTCAATACAATGATTTACAACATCAAGTCATGTTTTGAACTTGTTTTACACTTTAGCATAAATCATTAAAATTTCCACACAGTAAAATAATCATTCAATTACTTAATTTCAAGGATTAAACTCCCCTGACAAAAATGAATACTACAGATTTAGAACAATTTACTTTGCATGATTCCAAATCCCATAAATAGTGAAAAGGATTTATCCTTAAATGGAATCTAATGATTATAAACCAACAGGTTTATATAATTTATTTAAACTGCAATACGTTAAACGTCATGCAATACAACATTAATGGATTATTTTCAGGTATGTTTATTGACCCTAGCCATTCAGTACACAATCATAAATGCTAGGACATCAACATCTATTTCATACAAAGGTGAAAGATACCTTAAGTCCAAAACAAACCTGACAATGCCGTTTAAACAAAAAACGATAAAAAGACAAACAACATTATATAAAACACAACTTGGAAAGACTGAGAAACAACCCGCCATATCAGGATGATCGCAGGCGAACAAGAAGATAACAATTAGGACATTAACATTCATTTCATGATCTAATATAATTTTATTTTGCAATGAGAATCTTGAACTTTTTAAAAACAATGAACGAAAAAGATCTTGCCATAACAAAAAATATAATGTAAATTATTTTCGGTTGACAAGCATGCTATCATGAAAATGATAAATTGTTCGGAATTGTATGCGACTGTCATACACGTGAGAGGATTAGCTAGCTAAAAAGAAATAGGTTTAATCCACCTTTTTCTACATCAGAAAATGCCTTTACCAAGTCAGGAATATGAAAGTTGTTATCTATTCGTTTGATGAGTTTGAGCTTTAGAATTTGCAATTTATTAGGGACTCTCCGTTTTAAATTTTCCTCGGAGTTTAGTACTAGTATTTTTGTGATTTTGCTTTTTTCATATAGACAATGTCCAAAGTTTATGGTTCTTGCTTTGAAGTTTCGTCTGCGTTTATTTTTTTCCTTTGTGTAAGTACCCAAAATCAATAAAGCTTATGTGCTTTGTCTATATGCCATTTTGTGTTTCTTTGTTGATATAATTGTTTAAGAGTATTATTACACTGTCGACTGCTGTATCCCTTTTTGTTTTTTGTTTCTGTTTTTTTTTTTGGGGTATGTGGAGGGGGGTATTTTTACTTATTGTGTCTGTTGGTTTTGTTCACACATAGTTGTCAATATAATGGATTTTTATGTGACTGTCAATAGGTAAAACTTTTGTTTGGCTATACAACCAGGTTTGAACCACCATCATCTACATAAGGAATTACGTACAAATGTATACCAAGTCGGGAATATTGCATTTGTTTTTTTATTCATTTTGTGTGTTTTGAGTTTGCCATTAGATAAGGTAATTTCTGATTTGGATTTGATGAGATCATAATTTGTGTACTTGTTTTTATGTAGCAACGTCCAATCAGCAATTGCAAATGGTGTGTATATCTTCCCTACGGCATACCAGAGCTTACAGTTTCTTTATAGAGGTTTGGTTCTTACTAAGAAGCCATTAAACCATGAGTTCAAAATAATAACTTTCGAAAACATTTACGGAAGTTTTCACCAGTTGTTTGACCGATATAGAAGATGACGACTGTTATGTTCCATATTTATTCTGTTGAAGGTAAATCCACAAAAGCGCTTCAAATGCATGAAATTTATATTACGTTTTGTTTTCATGTTTTACAGCATTGGGTCAACTTCTGCTGGTGCACTATTAGTCCCCGAGGGTATCATTAGCTTAGGAGTAAGTACTTCGGTACTGTCATAATTTTCAACAATCCTTTCTTAAATTGTCTGTTTATCAGACCGTTGCAAAAACGAAATATACCCAAATTAAAAGTAATTTTCCCAAACTTTTATTACAGTACATTAAAACCAATCAATATCCGCAGAATATTTGAAATCAAACATTTAATAGAATCGTTGAAAAGGTGATGAAACAAAATTAAGACATACAGTATACAGTATAGCCAAATTCGGGCAAGGAATCAGACCTCTGCATTAACGACAAAATATATACCCCAAAATTAAAGTGATTTCCAAAATTGTATTACAGTAAACTATAATCAAACAATATCCGCATGTTCGGGCCAGTACTTTAGAACTTGATACTCTGTAGTCAACAAACCTATGGCTGATATATAATGCGAATAATCAGTGAAATGTAAAATCGTGTCTGTTTGTACTACACGAAATCCGTAGTCATGTTGTTTAAACTGATTTTTAATTTGACATAAGCTGATGTCAAAACATTTGAATTCACAAAATTTTGTCTTAATGAATGACAGTCACAATATTTTGGACATATTTATATCTATTTTTATAATTAAGAAAGTTTGATGATGATACAAAATGAATATTATACTCAATGTATATTATGTGTCCGAAGATCTATTAATGGTTAATCTTTAAACATTACTGACCTAACTATACCCTCAAAGAGTAGCAGACCATCAGCAGCGGTTTCGACCCTTTTCTATAAAATCAAATATAACAAATTAAGTGCCTTGCAGCTTTTTTTCTGGATTTAGAAAATCCGAAAACGAAAGCCAGCCAGGAATGCAAAAATACTTGAATATTTTACATGAAATAACATTCATAACGATGATAATAATACTAAATACCAGTACGTAGGATAACAACGATTTTTACTCATTTCGAAGTTGAACATTTTCGCTACATTTATGTGAAAGTAAATCAGATAGTTGGCAATCATACCACATCTCTACATTTATACAGATATAGATTTCAATTTGGATTATGTAACAGACTTGTAGCAATAAAATGTATTCAGAAAAGTACATCTTTTACTGTCTTATATCATATCAATTTATTATGAATGTTTTTTTAAGTTTGTAACACTAAGGACACACAAAAAAAGCATTTTGAAATAAACAAAACATTTGTTGCTTCATAGATCAAACTGTTCTAAGAATCAACATGCTTTTGAAAATCATGGCAAATGTTTGTGTAAACAATTCAAAATGAAAGGAGTATCACGATGGTGCCATCATAAAAACCTCTTCAAATATATCAAGCTTACAACAAAGTACAATAGGCGCATGCCGTTAGCATACGACTTATCGGTGACACACGAAAGAAAATAGTTTAAAACATTTTAAGCTGAAGCTCATTGGCAATAATGATTCCTAATTAAGATTGTACAAAATCTAGTTAAGGTAATATGTACAGAGATGTAGACAAAACTTTAGTGTTTGGAATGATATGAAAAAAAACCATACAAACTTAATATTTATGCGGAGTACCAATAAACAACTGAAAGGCCAAATCAAATACGATGGTGAACAGCAATGGAAGACGAACAACCAGAAAAGATGTGCTAAATCTTTGCCTGTGTCTAGAAAAACTTTAGTGTTTTAATAATCAATCAAAATATAACATATGCATTTTTGGGTTTTAGATATTAATTCGATCCAGTAAAGCAAATAGTTTTCAAGAAAAAATAGAAAATTTTCGTGGAAGGTAAAAGAGAGATAATAAAATTGAGAATGGAAATGGGGAAAGTGTCAAAGAGACAACAACCCGGTCATGGAGAAGACAACCGCAGAAAGTCACCAACAGGTCTTCAATGACAAGGTATTGACACGGTAATCACAAATAAAATCTAAACTCTTATAGGTACTACAACAGATACATTAACATAATTTATAGCTCCTGCATTTCGGTTAGAAATAAATATTTGCCAGATGTATTCGTGTCTTGTAATATCAACGCTTTCTTTTGTGTACTTTTAAGAATGAACAGTAAGAATTATTAATGACATGCGATTTAATCAAATAAACACAGTAGCTTAACCTAGTTACACTAGATTATTAAAACTCATTGAGAGCCTGATGTATGTGATACGAAATCAATGTCTCCTGATGAGTTAGCATATCAGAACATAAATCATCTTCACCAAAAAATCAAACAACAACTAGGTGTAGTTGAATAAGTCTTGTTTGTATTAAACATAGTAGTCTGATATAAAAATAAAATGAAAAATTAAGGCAATAGTAGTTAAACGATGTTTGTATGACCACACGCCCTGCTTTCCATGCATCACTTCAGTTTAAATAAAACGATCGCTGATATTACAGATAGGACGATTATTCGTGAATTTGGAGGTTTACGATTGGGAAAACGTTGAGTTAGTGAGTTTAGACACAGATACATTTTATTGGTCAACCAGTTTTTAATTGTGACCTTTAAGCGTATGTAGATTTGATCTGAGTCATTCTTCCTCATTTCTTTCTGAGGGCAGTTTTTGTGGAATCCGTATACTGAGAAAATGCTGCAGTGTAACGTCTTAATTACGAAGACATTCAGATGCTGCTGGGGAGTTGACAATTGGAAAGTTAAAACCATCAAACTTCTTATTGATTGTAGTTTGAATTCGTACATCTGTCGACATCGAATCAACATTTGAAACATACCATCTAGATTCGTTAGTATCCTATCAAGTTAACTTGTATACATGTATACGAGATGCTGGCACTCAGAGAAAGACGGGTTATTGAACAATAGGAAATCCTCAACGTAGCAGATATGGAATGACATGGCTTTGTAATATTTTTGTTTATTCTTATCTTTAAGAAAGATTTTTTTATTCTGCTCCATAACAATACTAGTAAAGGTACGCATGAACAATAAGAACAAATGGGAACACCGGATGTTTAACTAAAATCCTCAGAAACTAAAAACAATTATTTCAAGGAACGATATCATTCATCATAACATATAATGAAAAGACAGTTATAATTTTAAATAGTTAAAAGACGATTGCTTGATTTAATATTAATAAATATTTTTTTAATTAAATTTTACGACAGAGTTAATAATAAAATTTTTAAGATCAACATAAGAATAAATGAACAAAAATTGCGTTCTCTCTCAGGATTTTTGACGCTGAGTACAAAATATTTATTATTGGAAACCGCTGGACCAATAGTCCACTTTCGACGGAAAAGATCGTCAAGTATGCGCGCCATTGTGACGTTATTTACCAGATAGACGGGATCACCTGTATTCCGGCACTATTAAATAACATTCATCAAGCTTCTTAGTGATCGTCATTATGCAGGATAAACTAGAAATACTGTTTGTTCTGTATGTACTTTATTCTATTTCATAATGACAGCAGTGATGATTATCAATTATAAGAATCTAATTTGCCGCATAATTTGTGCAATATAGCAACATATTTTTTTTCAACCGCTCAACATGGGTAGTAAGTGACAATGCCCCGAAATGACGAATGATGTTCACTAAAAACTACGTTTTTAACTAAATAGAACGAACCCGAACGTGGTCTTTTGAACCAAACTTGGCAATATTTTGAAGCATGTAGTTTCAAACCGATGGCCGAATATCCAGCCGACATAGCTAGAAATATGCCAGAGGGGGTAAAATGCAGGTTTTTGTATATTATATGTAAAAAACGCTCGAAACCAAATATCCTTCAAACAATATCTACATATAGTTAAATTCAACATAGCCATACTCATCATTTGAATCCTTATATGAGTTATTGTCCTTTAATGACGAAGAACTAAAGTCGAATGAATTTCGTGTGTGAACCCTGGTAGATACAAGAATTTATCGATTCATTACTTGGTACGATTAAAAAACAATAATTGTAACTATAAAATATTCATATCATGTCTTCAAATGTGTTGTTCGTTCATTGATATAGCATCAATCTTGTTTAAATGTTTTCACATTTTGTCATCCTAGGGCCTTAATATTCTTTTTATAAGTGATGAGATTACTCATTGTTGAAGGCGATTCTGTGACATTTAGTTGCTAACACCCACGTTTTATGAATAGCTATCTCATAAGCAATCCTATGCCAGCTTCTTATTTTCATAATAATCTCATATCAAATTTATAACTTTTCTTAGGATTATTATATACATGTTCACATCATCATCTTATACTCAATTAAAAACATACATAACAAGAATGTGTCTTAAGTACACGGATGCTCCATCCGAATTATCATTTTCTAAGTTCAGTGGACCGTGAAAATGGGATAAAAACTCTAATTTGGCATTAAAATTAGAAAGATCATATTATAAGGAACATGTTTACTAAGTTTCAAGTTGATTGGACTTCAACTTCTTGAAAAACTACCTCGACCAAAAACTTTAACCTGAAGCGGGACAGACGGAAGGACGAACGGACGGACGGACGGACGAACGGACCATAAAAAATAAATTGGGCATAATATAAAAAGTATATAGATGAATATGTATCATTAGATATCTGACGTCCAACTATATACTTATTCTTCAAACGAGTATTGTGACAAAACCATACAAATATAATGATCATTATATTTTTTCTGACAACAGATAAAGTTAAAGCAATTATTGAATTTGCAGTTTTCCAGTTTTTTGCATTTTGCACTTTTTATCTTGTAATAGACACCGGCAGACCAATACGTCAATGCACACAAACACAAAATAGACAAATTATACATAAATAAAAAAAATATCATCGGTTTACGATTACAAATATCTTGTATATCCATTTAACGTTATAAAGTTTCAAATGAGTAATGCTAGATGCACAAAAATAATGATACAAATCCAACAACAAGATCAAATGTATAAAATGTTAAATACAAACGTGTGATAGCGATTGTTTTAAAGAGCATGATGTTCTAGGGGGAGTAACTCAGATTCCATCAGATATAAATTATAGTATTAATGTAATATTTTATTCATTATTTCATTATAATATCAATGGGGTATCACAAGTGGACAGGGTGGTAATTGATGGTTAATATTTATTATTTTTGTGTTTCCATTAAGACAATACCATGTTCTACTTTATTCAACTCCTGTTTTCAACATAATTCTTTCTTCCATCATTTTCGTGAAGATTCGAAAGATACCAAAATGATATTCAAAGTCATAAGTTGAAAACAAATTGACAATGCCATGGCAAAATACGAAACAAAATCTAGAGACCAAAAATGATACAAATATACACCATAGAAAACTATAACTGAGCAAAACTAACCCTACCAAACAGAGCTGATATAAGTTACTCCGAAATTGAATACACTTCTGGTGTAATACGTTGCACTCGTCGTTTTACTCGTGTAAATGACCAGTCTAATCAGGTAGGTCACATTCGAAGAATAGAAGGCGGGATTGTGGTAAGGGCAATTTGGACCTACCTTTGCAGCTACTGTCCATTTGTTCTCTTAGGTAAAAATGAATGAAACATGTTCCTCTTTACGTTTAGTAAACACAATATAGCAATTAATTAATCGATCACTGATTTTCAGGAAATATCAAACATTTATGTGGCGAAATTAAAAACCCAAAAATTATTGAAAAACAGATTGATGCTACTGCTCTTGGATATTTCGTCCCCGAGGACATCACCAGCTCAATGCCAGCATTTATGTGATGACACAAAATATCACTGATGATGTCAATTTCTATAAATCTTCTGTAAATAAAATGTTGAGTTATTTGAAACACATAACGTTTCGACCCCAACCATAGATTAACCTTGTCAGATTAGGCACATCTTTAAGGTATTTTAGAGCGTCATGGCTCTCCATATTCGTTTTTAATTGTGGCTTGTTATCATATACTCTTTGATACGTATGTTTTATTTTTAAATGAATGACACATTGATTTAAGAAATTGAGATTAATGATAGCCTTACAAAAAATGTTTATCCATTGTAACTGACGACAGATGAATCAATGTGTATGATTTAAATTGTGTGGTTCTAGCAAACTTATATTCTGTTTGCAGTTAGAATTACGTCTTGAACTTGCTTTGGTCATTTCTTTTCCTTGTTAGATTGTTATAGAGGCATGAAAGTCCTGTTAGCAAATTTGCAAAAAATCAAGAAGTAAACAAATTATTGTACACCAATTAAATATATCATGGGCTTGCTTTTACCAATATCTTGTTTATTCTTTTTCACACCATTTTCAAAAGATAAGCAAACGATACAAGAGGAATAGGTTAACTTATAATTCGAAAACACACTGACACTGTAATGGCAATATAAGACCAGAGGCTCACAAGAGCCTGAATCGCTCATCTGAAGCTTTTTGCCGAAAATCTTTCATCAATATCTATTAATGAAAGGCTTAAAAGTGGAACAGTGTGAAAAATTTTCTTTAAAAACCAATAACTCCTAAGAGGTCAATTGACAATTTTGGTCATATAAACATTTTTGTAGTCCTTACTTCTCTTTACTTTTTTGCTGTTAACAGTTTACAATATTCAAGATAATGACCAAAAAATGCAAAATTTCCATAAAATAACCAATTTAGTGGCAGCAATCTAACAATGGATTGTTCGGTTCGGCTTAAAATTTCAGGGCTGTTAGACTTTGACCTAATGAACATTTTACTACATATTAAATTGGCTCTAAATGCTTTAGTTTTTGAGATATAAGACAACAACTGCATTTGAACCCTATATTGTTATCAAAGATACCAGGATTATAATTTAGTTCGCCAGACGCGCGTTTCGTCTATATAAGATTCATCAGTGACGCTCATATCAAAATATTTATAAAGCCAAACAAATAGAAAGTTGAAGAGCACTGAGGATTCATAATTCCAAAAAGTTGTTGTTCCAAATACGGCTAAGGTAATCTATGCCTGGGATAAATAAATCCTTAGTTTTTTTGAAAAATTCAAAGTTTTGTAAATAGGAAATTTATAAAAATGACCACATTATTGATATTCATGTCAACACCGAAATGTTGACTTCTGAACTGGTGATACCCTCGGGGGCGAATGTTCTATTTTAGCCATGTCAGTCATGTGTTGTTACCATGAGATTTTTTCCAAATCAAATTGCAATATATATATAACAAAAACAGCAGAAAAGCAATGAATTTATTGAATCCCATGTAATTCCGCACATTTTGTTTATATACACAACATTGAGCTCTGAGGAGAGGTGGCGACGGATTTGCAAATGAGTGTTTTGCAAATTAATAAAAAGTATCCAGTGTTGAGGATAACAACTTCGTATACGATTTATAAACAAGATACCCTAAGGAATATTCAGTTAATGTTTGAAGGTACTTAGCCTAGTTGTTTCAGATGAAAAGATTCTTCAAATAGTGATGGCATAAGCTCACATGGGACCCTTCGTGTGTGGTGAGTTAAAAACGATCAAAAGACAAATTACAATGTATGAAAAACACAACATAGAAACTAAACACTAATCAACACGAACCCCCTCCCCCTAAAACAATTGTGATATCAGGTAATTTGGAAGGGTAGGCACATGTGACACCTGTCAAGATACAATACTTTTAGAAGCTATTATATCAAGTGCTAAGTGAGGATCAGTGAATAACGGATTGGTAAACGACTCTTCTTGTTTAACCTTTAGACTTCATTAAATTCGTTTATCATCGGTCATGTACATTTCATTACCCTGAAACTTGATCGCAATTGAGATCGTAAAATGAGAAACGGTTTTTTTTTATTAACAGTTTTTTTGTGAGTAGTTTCATAAAATGTATTGTAAGGGAAGTAACTCAGATTCAAATATGATATTAATTTGTTTTATTTTAGTTTACTCCCATTATTAGATATCTTATATACGTGCATCAAGAGTGGACACGGGAACGTTTGTGGTAAAGCGATATTTAGATGAATTAAACACTTAAAATTGCTTGCATCCGAAGCTTTTATTGCATATACCTCTGGATCGCTCAGATATTTAAAGAAATCAAAACTGTAAATATTTTGAAACAATAGAACCTGTAACAGTAGAATAGAAAACTGCATATAAGGACAACCTCACCTGAGAGATATGGAACATAGGTGTCTTAATTATTTCTTTAATGGTTAACGGGTAATTTTAAATGTGCATTATATAAAATAATGTCTGTACCGAAACATTACATACTAAGCTCGTGATATTCCAGGAGACAAACAGTCCATCAGCAGAGATATAAATGTAGTAAATAAGCAAATAAGATGATAAGCATCATTATAATGGTGAAACAAGTAAGTAATTAAAACAATTGGTTGCTAAAAAATAGTAATTGCGGTGTTATCTAATATTGTTGTATGTTTATATAAATCCGTAGATGGGGTATGATTGCCAATGAGACAACTATTGACAATAATATGTCACTGTATGCCTTTCATCAATGAGAAAACTATACCGGATAGTCAGCTATTAAAGGAATCAAAATTGTGAAGCAATTCAAAATATAACAAAAAAACAGCTTCATTGATAACAATTTAGTTTACGAAAAACAAATATGACAGACACGTACCGACCAAAAACACTGAATTTAAGGCTCTGGCGTAGGACAAACACATCAAGCTTGCGGAGGTGTTAAAACATGTTTGTGAGCACTCCCCCTTAAGCTGGGACAGTGATGTAACAGCACAATATTAGAACAAACTTAAAAAATCATTTGCATATGCCTTAAATCATTATATCGGTACGAAGCACCAAAAAAACAGTAGGCAAAATATCTATAAAAGAATACTTGCAGATACTGGAAGATATTTCAAATACAATTGCAGCTGACAAATAAATCATGTTCTTCCAGGCTAAAAGTTTAATCAGTACACATCACACTTGTTTTTCTGCTTTTATCTAAATACAGTTAATGTTCTTCTACTTTATTTAAAAATTAAAGTACAAAAGAACTTGTTATATCATATATTCATCCAAAATCATTATTCATTTTTGAGAAATATGAAGCATCTCTAAAGAGAAACATTATCCCGAAAAATTAATTTAAAAAGCAAACATGAATCACTGATACGGTCATTTTCTAATAAACAAATGTTTAATTTTTCGAGACGCTAAAGTTTTCTAAACTCAGGCATACATGGCCATACATTGTGGCGTGGCTAGATACAAATAAGATGTGTACAGATTCATCTAAACTTTTGAAAATATATTTAAAAAAAATGTTAATAAATTATTTATTACAAAAACGTATGTCTTTGATTTCAATTGTCCACACCAAATGTGTACAAAACATGTGCAAGCAACACAACTACATGTATATGTTCATAAACAGTACTGCCAATACTCTCTTTGTCAACTTTACCAGAGAAGTCAAACTATACAGGGTTTCTATTCCTATAAAGTTATATACAGACGTCACGCTATTATGAATCTAATTTTTTGGTATGTCAAATACATCAATGAGGTGCAATATATCAATGGGTAGAAATTTAAATGTCTGTGGAACATTAATGTTCATCTTCTGTAAAGATGTTGGTGTAAAAACTGTGCTCTTATCTTTTATCTTTTAATATGAATGTTCCCTCGTGGTTAACGTCTAAATAAGATGTCATGATTGCTGGGAAATATATTTAAATGGGTTGTGATCTATCTCTTATATAAATGGGTAGGGATTTTCGTGATAATCATTATGTGATTTTTTTTTCAACCCTAGTCAAATGTCTCTAACCAAAATTGCATGTTGAAGAACCCAATGCTCCCACCCCGCAAACTGAGTCAACAGATACCAACCAATACTTTAGTGCTTCTTCCATTGGTTCTGGGTGATTGGCACCGTAGCGCAGGATTGTTCGCCTATTTGGGGATCGTAATTTTTTTTTTAACAATGGTGTGTGTCTTTTTAAGTTGTCGAGTAACACATAAGTTTTTCTGTGAAACATAGATGATAAATTATCAAGATTCTTTCAAATACAATTTTCCTGAAACCAGAGAATTACATGTGAGAGAAAGCATAAACTACACATAATTAAAAACCTTAATCTTTGTTTTTATTAAATATTTTCGTTCGGTTATGAGTGAAATAATAGATTAATAGTATTTATTCATTGATTGGTCGTTATGTGTACTCGTAATTATTTTTTCTTTTGTAAACTCGTCTGTAAAGACATTTTAAGATAGCGCCATCATTCTAATTCGCATTATTTAAGAAGCTTTTAAAGAATTAAACATCGGCCAAATTGCAATACATTAAACTTGCACTTGTCTACTTCCGAAAGTATAAAAAATATATATAATATCTTTCAGTCAGACTATTGAAAGTGACTAACAAAATAAAAAGAGAAAACAGACAGGCAGCTTGTTGTGGCAGTAAAATGTTTGATTTTAAACTATGAAGACATAAAGCATTCAATCTCTGTTCAGAATTATTTAGAATTTTGAAGTAAATTGATGAAAGAGAAGTACTTCCGTGTAAATACATATGTCATGTAGCTGTAACTCCTTGCTTTTCTTTGATATCTACATATGCTTTACAAAGTTTGAAGATAACGAACAGAATAAAACATAATTCTTTGAAATTTATACTATCAACTATGTATAAATCAAGAAATAAGTATAAATATGTTGATTGTATGACCTTTGCAAATTTCATTAATGGTTAGAGATAAAACTTAAGTATACTAGAGGGTGTTTTACCAGAAAATCTTAAATTAGTTTAAGTAACTCCAATATTTAAAAATGGTGATAAACTACAGATCTATATCAATACTTCCTACATTATCAAAAATATTTGAAAAACATGTCGCAAAACATTTGTATCTATATCTGTCAAAATATAAAGAATTACATGAGGCACAATCTGGATTTCGATCTAACCACTCATGTCAGACAGCCCTTACCAAATTAATTGATACCTGGCTCAAATGTATTGATAATGGTAATGTTGTAGGAGCAGTCTTTCTACATTTAAAAAAGGCATTTGATCTCGTTAATCACACCATTCTCTGCCATAAATTACATTTATACTAAGTCTCTAATCATTCAATAAAATGGTTTGAGTCGTACCTGTCTAATAGAAAACAAAAAGTGTGCTCTGGTAATACAGCCTCAGAATCTAAATGTATCAAATATGGGGTTTCCCAAGGGTCCATTTTGGGTCCCCTTTTGTTTGTCTTATTCATAAATGACATGACTTTAGAAGCCACTCATACAGCCATTGATATGTATGCTGATGATACAACACTTCATACATATGGAACAAATAAGGAAGAGATAGAAAGGAAACTAACTTACGATGCCAACACCATAAATAATTGGTGTCTGAATAATAGGATGGTTATAAATCCATTAAACACTACTTCTATGTTGATTGGAAGAAATAAGAAACGGACTTTGCTAGGAAATGATATGAATATATGTATACAAGATAGCCCAATCACACCCATTCAAATACAGAAACTTTTGGGTGTATAAATTGACAAAAATTTGGACTGGAAATTTCAAATTGACTATGTATGTAAAAACTTAAGTTCTCGTATCGCACTGCTATCTAGAATTAAGAATTTTTGGATATAAGTAGTAGGAAGCTGTTTTATAATGCTTATATTCTGCCCATATTTGATTTTTGTTGCTCAATATAGGGAAATTGCTATGAGGATAGATATTAAAAAATTCTTAGAATGCAAAAAAAGGGCTGCATGGATTATACTTGATGCACCAATACTAACACCTAGTATACATTTATTTAAAGAGCTAATTGTGGTTGAATTTCAAATCTAGAATTTCATATCATAAACTTATTCTTGATCATAAAATTCTAAACGATAAAGCACCTGATTACTTAAAGTAACTCTGTTGTCCAATTGTTAACCTTCATAGTAGAAATCTAAGGTCATCTGCAAATAATAATTTAGCTGTTGTACGACCGAACACAAATTCGATGAAGAAATCTTTTGCATATAGCTCATCTATACTTTGGAATAAACTACCAAATGAAATAAAATTTTGTGAAAACCTGGACACTTTTAAACAAAAATGTGTTGATTTCTTGACTATAAATGATTTATAACAACTTACTGAAATATTCTAATGAATTGTATGTTATGTATATATATATATATATATATATAGAGTCTATAAGAATCTACCAACCAGTAAACTTAATAGGTATTGGATCATCAAAATTGACAATACTACACAAACAATAGAAATAAGGAATATAGTGAATTTATTGAAGACACTAGACGCAATTCACAATTAACCTATTAAGAACAGCGAATTCAGGATTGTTACACAATCTTTCAGACTCATATATATATATATATATATATATATGAATTAATTTTTCTCTTGTTATACAGACAGTTTATAGCTAGTATGAACAGTGCATTTACACAATATGTTAGAAACTGTAAACTTTGTAATATTTGTACTGTTTGTTCTTTGTGAGGGCCTCAAGGTAGATTAGCGAAAGCTTATTGAGTCACCCTCTTTAAATAAAGTCATTACTTACTTACTTACTTACTTAAAGGGGTTGGTACACTCATTTTGAAGACAAAACACAAATCAGCCAAATGTGTAGAGCACCATGTCGCGATAAAAAAAATATTCTTTGATATAATGTTTCTTGTAAAAAGGACAAATTAATGTATTATTCTTACACATGCGTATTTTTCTCTAAAAATGAAAATCATGCATCGAATAGTTATGGTAGTGTGATATTTGCACGGTTGAATGCCGTTGGTAACTTTAAGATAAGCTGAAGAACAGCAATCACTGAATTCGCTGTTCTTAATAGGTTAATTGTGAATTTCGTCTAGTGTCTTCAATAAATTCACTATATTCCTTATTTCTATTCAAGGGGGAATTGGATATTTTATATGTGTATATTGTCTATCCCTTTAGACATCATTAAATCAAAAACTTTTCAGTTCAAAGGAATTCTTATTGATTTAAAAATCATCAGTGCATGCATAAAAAATTTAAATTTCAAAACGATTGGTTCAAGTAAATTCTTTAAGTACCTTAATTATCTTTCTATATGATTATGTTAACTATTGTTTTGTGTTAGCTTTTTATACAAACATTAAATTTTCAAGAAATCAACCTTTATGTTCAGTAAACACATTCCAATTGCACATTCGTGGCCTTAAACATTATAAACAAGAATGTGTCCCGAGTACACGAATACCCCATCCGCACTATCATTTTCTATGTTCAGTGGACCGTAAAAAATGGGGGGATCTCTAATTTGGCACTAAAATTAGAAAGATTATATCATAGGGAACATGTGTACTAAGTTTCAAGTTGATTGGACTTCAACTTCATCAAAGACTACATCGACCAAAATCTTTAACCAAAACTTTAACCTGAAACGTGGCAGATGGACGAACGGACGAACAAACGAACGAACGGACGCACAGACCAGAAAACATAATGAATGGGGCAAAATACCATTGACGTGTTCATATCAATGTTGAATATAATAAGAGGCTGTGGTATGATTGCCAATGAGACAACTCTTGTCAATAGATTAAATGACAAAGAAGTTAACAACTGTATGTCACCGTACGGCCTTCGACAATAAATAGTGCCCATACCGCAAAGGAAACTATAAAAGGCCCAGAAATGGCAAAAATTTAAAACAATTCAAACGATTTTGAATTTCTTTTTCCCAGAGTTCGCAATTTCAACCAAACAGTACGTAAAGGTGTGATTAATGAAAAGTTGTCCAGTACTTTATTTGTTATTTTATTTTACAGACAAAAGGGTTATGAAAATGTACAGTCATTTTCAGTTTTCATGACATCAGCTTTCAAGAAAAAAAGTTTCATCAGTTAAATGCCAGACTTAAACATTGTGAAACCAAATTAAAATAGTCACAACATTTATAAGCACCAAAAGGGACAAATCAGAACAGTAACTTTATTCTACAGTGAACATTGCATAAGAAATCTAATATTTAAGTCTTACTAAAATATGCATAAACTGAAACAATGTACAGACAAATGGCGTCAAAATCAAGAAATGTCTATAGGTAGTGCCAAAATCCATGATTTTGTTTCAAAAATCGAGAAGTTAATAAATTCTCTTAGGAATTGAATAATACAGTCCTAATTATACACTTGAAATATTTATTAACAATTTTATATTTATCAATTTTATTCAAAATGCGATTGTATTGTTCATCTTACTGTTGATAGGGTTTTGATACAAAATTGCATTTATTTGTATCGATAGATTAACTGTAGTTTGTTTACACGTCTAGTGGCAAATATTTTAATGCACGTTCAGTACCATGCATTACACAGAAAGATATGTAGAATTTCAATATAGAAAAAATATATATATCAACGTGCATTTCAGCAACGTATTCATGACCAATTTACAAGTGTAGTTCAACAACCCGCTCATAAAGACTAAATAATCTGTTATCGTTGTTTTGCTACTTTAGTCTTATTAATGCTGAATATATTTAACGATGCAAGTATATATAATCATAGATACTCGTGTAGATAATTAATCTTGACCATTTAGATATAATCTAATAACAAAAAAGATACCACACATCATTTCTGTATGTATATGAGGACATTCAGTGGTCAGGCAGGCTGGACACAAGTATGTAGATAGCATCTTGACGCTTAAAAAAGAACAATAATATTATGGTGTATAATTGGAATGACCACTAATCACTTACCCAGTCACATTTGATTATTTCTCTTTAATTCATGTGTGGTTATTGTTTAAATTCATCATTCGCTTTAGCATCTCTTTTGGACAATTTGGAATATTAATTTGAATGGAAAACGAAGGTTTCTATTCTTAAAAAAAGAGCAAAAAAACTCATAGATTTTTTTCCCCGTTTTCTTCAGTAATTATAGCATTCCGACTTACTAACCTGACCCCTGAACTCGAGGCTAACCTTTTTGTCGCCAAGAAATCCTAGATAGTGCCAAATCAATTCATATAATCTTAACCCTATGTCAGATTTATTTACAGTTTTGTCAAGTATAGCGAAGATGTAAATATATGTTCTGACATCAATAAAACAGCGGTAAACATTAGCTAAGATCAGATAATCGTATAGTGGAATTATTTTTATTACTAATGTAAATGTCTCATTTTTACTAGAGTTATGTTTCTTACCTCGAAGAACGAATTGCAGGAATGTTCACCTTCATTTTACAGTCAATAAATCTTATACTTTATAAAGTTTTTCCGTTCGAAACAGGATTTTGATTTTTCTTAATCAGGAACACTCGAAGCAACGATAAAAATAATGCAAGGGTGCGATTTTTTTTCATAAGCTTACTGACCAAATGGGACTAAAAGAATAGCCAAAGTACGTGACAATCTAAAGTAGACTTATCAGGAGCGGGTTGGACTTATTTTCTTAATAAATTTTAAATTTACTAACGGAGATGTATGTTATAAATCATACTAGTCACTAGATAAGGTATGACTATACTGAGCTAATGATGATACCCTCGGAGACTAACAGCCAAATAGAAGCGGTAACGACTCTGTAATAGAAAACAAATCAACACTTTATAAATTTGTTGCATCCGGAGCGCTATTCTGGGTTTAACTTGTTAATTTAAAAACGCTTTCGTGGTTTTCAACAAAAACGAAAATAAAATATGTAATTAAAAGTACTTGCTGTCAAAGTGTGATAAAAAAATCTCTCTCGCAGAGTCGGTTGGTATTTTGTTAGATAAAAAACAACGCAAAAAAGACAAAATTGGATAGATTTTTTAAAGAAAGTAGAAGATTGTGTGGATGACTAAAACATTCTGAACCATTGTTTTTACTTACATAAGGCAGGTGGATTTCGATTGGACTAGTTATTTTCTATGTTAAAAGCCTGTACCATTGTCAGTGTTTCATAATTTACTTCAATTGATTTCTCACGAAAATATCCAGTTTAACATAAACTTATATTTTCTTCAACTGTAAAATACGATTTTCTCTTCAGGTTTTACAAGCCAATTTGAATTTCTTGCTTCAACTGCGTTGACATTTAATGATTGTATTGCAACTTATATGTGTTAACATACCATATTCTCTATTCGTAGCTTTACATAAATAACATGTACATAAACATTAATTTAGTCTAAAATTTTATCGCTTTAACATGAACAACTAAAACTGAATAAATAGTAAATTCATTTGTTTTAACACAATCATGAAGTTTTTAAAATAATTGCACTTATTCTTAAAAAAACATTTTGATTTAAAAAAGAAATGAGTAATGATCCTCGCTAAAAATGTGATTTAAGATCTAAAATTGAGTACATTTCTACTATAATTGAACAACAAACAACGCAAGGTCATGATTTTCTCTGACTGTTTATGACGTCTTTACATTAAACCCATTGCATTTTGAATGTGTAATGATTGATAATTTAGTCTTAGATGCATGATTATTTTTATTAGTTGTTAGTGGCTTTGAACTAGCTGTTAGTAACTGCGAGTACTCTCAGATATGTACTTAGTGATTTTTTCTTTTGTTGTTCGGATGTACAAGTACCCGGCCACGTCCACATGTATTTGTAGTACTTGTATTTTTATCCATCTGATAAGTTAAGCCTTTTTCCACTGATTTTTATAGTTCGTTCTTATGTTGTATTGTTACACAACTGTCCCAGGTTAGGGGAGGGTTGGGATCCCGCTAACATGTTTAACCCCGCCACATTCTCTATGTATGTGCCTGTCCCAAGTCAGGAGCCTGTAATTCAGTGGTTGTCGTGGTTTTCGACTGTCACCAACGCATGCAAAGCCATCAAAAATAGATATTCTAAACGACAATCAATTGAATTTACATCAATAATTTCCAAGACAATAATAAAGTTCAACGTTTTGGCCTCAGAATTCAAACATAGATTCAAAATTAAAAATAATAGACCTTGTTTCACTCCCCCCCCCCCAATAACTGTAACGTTGTCGTGTTCATGGCGTCATTGTAAGTACTTTAAATTAAAGTTGAAGACAATAAGAATAGAGCATTCAGTTTAGTAAATTAAATAACACATATAGCTGAGGGGGTGATAGAGAAGATTGTTACCCCTAGAATAGAATTGTCAACCTTGGCTCCGCCTCGGATGAAAATGTTTTCTGAAGGTGAGCTGCACTATCACCCTCTCAGCTATGTGTTATTCATACAGTACTTAGTAACAAAGGACCAGAATGTAGAAAACTAAATGTTATGGTGTGGTTTACAAAAATTAGCAAATGAAAAAATATCAAACAATTCAAAAGAGAAAAACCAACGGCCTGATTTTTTCTAAGATCAAAACACGAAAAACAAAGAAGGCAAACAGCAACTAATAAGAACCATTCCCTGAATTAATTAGAGGCTCCTGACTTAGGACAAGCACAAAAAGAATATAGCAGTTTTAAGCATGTTAGTGAGCACTCAACCATCCCCATACCTTTGACCATTGCCACATTCTTATATTTTTAAGATATTCTTGAAATGGGATTTACAATTGTAGTTTTTGCTGTTCGTTGTCGTTGTTGTTGGATTACAGGTATAGATAGTTATGTTTAACTGGTTCGTCGAAGTCAGTCGATTAAATTAAGGTGTTCTTAAAGTTAAAGAATATATCGCAGACATAAAGGAATAAAACAAAATAATATGCTTTTCATTCACTTGCAACTTCGAATATCTTTTATGTTTTGTAAAGATCCGTTTATTATGATTCCTTGTGAGCAGATTAACTTTGATTCTTTTGTCTATATATTGCACTAAACGCGACTGTATATTTTGTCAGAAAAAGACATAAAATGGAGAATGGAAATGGGGAATGTGTCAAATTGACAACAACCCGACCATAGAGCACACAACAGCCGAAGTCCACCAATGGGTCTTCAATGAAGCGAGAAACTTCCGCCCCCGGAGGCGTCCTTTAGCTGGCCCCTTTTGATATTCTGGAGCCTTCCATAGCTTTCTATGCGGTATGGGTTTTTCTTACCGTTGTTTACATCTTATATTTGTTTTGTTCTTTGTTGAAATGATTCTTATTGCCTATCGTGCATTATTTGTAAATATTGCCTTTTATACATTATTTGTAAATAGTGAGTTATTTCACATTTAACTACTATGCTAAGGAGATAAAATTTACATTCAGTTCTACAATAGAAATATCAATTCATATCAAACCTTTTCTCACATGACAAATAAAGGAACAAATTAACCTGTTAATCACTTTTTGAAAGAAAAAAAAAATCTCATTAATGCAAAAATAAATATTTTACACCTAAATCTGCTTGCTTCTGTTCATCTAAATATTTCGTTGTGTGGTCTTCAATAGACAAAATACAACATTATTATAATATCATTAGTCAAGTACCTGTGTCGTTATAATGGTGTTTTGATTGTTCATTTTCAACTACTGATTGCTGTTTTGAAATTCTTTGAAATCGTTAAGCTTACCGCTAATTCCTGTTCTTGTGAATTGTAAATAATAATCTGAATCATTGATTTCACAGGTAATGAAATCAACATATTTTACACCTGTATGGACCATCCCCCTAAATTTACCCTGATCGGTGTGGCATTATTTGAATAAATGAAATAAAAAAAAAATCGATTGATGTCAATGAAACTTATATCTGGGAACGAGCTGATCTAATAAAGACCAATAGGTGCAAAGTTGTTACACACAGTATTTAATATGTATTTACACCTGCGAAATAAGACGTTTCCTTCTCAAAATATTTCCCAAAGTTTAGGAGTGAATCTCATAACTTATAGATGCATTTTATATTTAAGTATATGTAAAATAGATATCGAAACATTTAAACTTCAAATATAAAAACACAATACAAATAAATTGCAAAATCAAAATGAATGCACGTAGCATTTTGGAATTACAATTAGGCATTCTATTCTGTCATCACTATAAATACTTTACGTTTATAGAAAAATCGAGTCATGATATTCTTCTGGCGAATAATTATAAACAGGATTAAAAGATGGCAATTAAACGATTAACATACATAAAAATAAGAGATGTGGTATGCTTGCCAATGAGACAACTGTCTACCAGAGTTAACTTGAAGTGGTGATAAGCAATTATATGCCACATTATGGCTTTCAACATTGAGACAAACACATACGTTGGCTATAAAAGGTCCCGATATGAACAATGTCAAGCAATTCAAACGAGCGGCACATTGTAAAGCTAAACAATAAGCGAATGTGCCACTCTGGGGTTTACATATTATCTTTCGACCTTTGTACATTAACGAGGCCCCTCATGGGGGGGTCCTAGTAATCACATAATCACCATTGTTTTGCCAATATAATCACATAATCATTATCTTTAGTAATCAAATAATCATAAACTAAAAATACAGTCCTAGGTAATCAAATAATCATGAAATATTTGGCTTAATAATCAAATAATCATTAAAAAAACGGCCAAGTAATCACATAATCAAAAACCCCATGAGGGCCCTCATTAACAAGCTATTAAACAGTCGACATGTCAACATATAACTCGAGAGTTAACACATATTTACTTTACTATGGAGTATGCTATTTAATGGTCGACATATGTACCATTGAGTCAACAAGGTTTTTAACGGTCGACATAATTATTTACATCATCATGGAGTTAACAGGCTATTCCACGGTTGAAATATGTTTATATCACCATGGAGTTAACGGGCTATCTAACGATTAACATTTAGTATGTACATTATCCTATCGTTAACAGACAATTCAAAGGTTGACATTTTATAAATAACACATAGCTGAGAGGGTGATAGAGCAGATCGTTACCCCGAAAAACATTGTCAA
This sequence comes from Mytilus edulis, assembly GCF_963676685.1. Taxonomy (NCBI): domain Eukaryota; kingdom Metazoa; phylum Mollusca; class Bivalvia; order Mytilida; family Mytilidae; genus Mytilus; species Mytilus edulis. The sequence goes on along the minus strand of NC_092348.1, from coordinate 23,798,693 downwards.
CCGAGGTTGACCATGCTTTTTCGAGGGGTACCAATCGCTCATTTTATAAATTTCCTGTTTTAAAAATTTTGAATTTTTCAAAAAACTAAGGATTTTCTTATCCTAGGCATAGAATTTTGGATCCTCAATACTCTTCAACTTTGTACTTGTTTGTCTTTATAACTATTTTGATATGAGCGTCACTGATGAGTCTTAAGTAGACGAAACGCGCGTCTGGCGTACTAAATTATAATCCTGGTACCTTTGATAACTATTTACACCATTGGGTCGATGCCACTGCTGGTGGACGTTTTGTCCCCGAGGGTATTATAGCCGGGTGAAATGGCTATTCGACTAAATGTAAATCAAGAAGGAAGATTCGCTCCTTAAACTTTTATTTCAGCAGTCCGGCAAGACCGAACAACAAACTCCAAACTAGATGTAATGTAACATACAAACAATAACAATATATATAAGCACAATCAATTAAAGGATTCGGTCTTGCCGGACTGCTGAAATAAAAGTTTAAGGAGCGAATCTTCCTTCTTGATTTACATTTAGTCGAATAGCCATTTCACCCGGCTATATCTGGTGGAGGACCCGGGCATATATGACCGGACAACAAACTCCAAACTAGATGTAATGTAACATACAAACAATAACAATATATATAAGCACAATCAATTAAAGGATTAAGAAGATTAACAGATGACAAATTAGAAATAACAATAGATTAAAAGAGTAATTAGTGTCCGACACGTATTTGTAAATTATAGTCCAGACTGTCAAATAGAATGAATAATGAAATAAATAGAGTAAATGCATTTAAGACCTTTGTCCAAGATTATGACATATAATCCGTGTAAAACACTTATGCCTAAATTTACGACAAAGTCTAGAATATTAAATAAATACAAAACCTAAATATACATTGAATTACAGAAATATTGTTTAAAAACTAATTTCATTGCACTGTCCAAATTGTCCGGTCATAGTATCACCAGTCCATATTAAGTACTTCGGTGTTGACATGAATACCAATAATGTGGTTATTTATTTTTTTTTTAATAAATTTCCTGTTTAAAAAACTTTGAATTTTTCAAAAAACTACAGATTTTCTTATCCCAGTCATAGATTACCTTAGCCGTATTTGGCACAACTTTTTGGAATTTTGGGTCCTCAATGTTCTTCAACTTTGTACTTGTTTGGCTTTATAACTAGTTTGATATGAGCGTCACTGATAAGTCTTAAGTAGACGAAACGAGCGTCTGGGGTATGAAATTATAACGCTGGTACCTTTGATAACTATTAACACTACTGGGTCGATGCCACTGCTGGTGGGGTTTCTTCCCCGAGGGTATCACCAGCCCAGTAGTCAGTACTTCGGTGTTGACATGAATATCAATTATGTGGTAATTTTTTTTTTATAAATTTCCTGTTTACAAAACTTTGACATTTTTAAAAAAATAAGGATTTTCTTATCCCTGGCATAGACTACCTTAGCCGTATTTGGCACCACATTTTTTGGAATTTAGGATCCTCAATTCTCTTCAAATTTGTACTTATTTGCCTTTATAACTATTTTTTTTATGAGCGTCACTGATGAGTCTTAAGTAGATGAAACGCGCGTCTAAATTATAATCCTTGTACTTTTGATAACTATTACAACACTTTGACATATATCCATATATTTAACGATAGCTCGTCGCTTGCCATTGCTGTTGTCAAACAACATAGATACAGCATCACAAATTTCATGTTTATGTACAAGTTTAGATTGTAAAGGACATCCTAAACTAACATGCATTTATTGTAATACTTTGATTATCTTGAATCTGAAAGACAAAAAATATGAAATCTTTCCTTTCAAAAGAATTCAAAATGTATGACAATCGGCATATTGAATTTGTTTTACATGTTATAAAATAAGCTAAAGTAACTGCTGTACCCCTATTTGGACATTTTTAACTTTTATATCTGTTTGTTTTGTTCACACATAGTTGTAAATGTAATGGAATTGTATGCGAGTGACATACAGGTGAAATGTTTAGCTAGTTATGAAACCAGGTTTTATCCACAATTTTCTACATTAGAGAATGCCTGTACCAAGTAAGGAATATGACAGTTGTGATCGATTCGGATAATGTATGTGAGTTTTAAGTTTGCCATTTGATTAGGGATTTTCCGTTTTGGATTTTCCTCGGAGTTCAGTGTTTAAGTACACATATGAAGTTGTCATACTATGAACTCTCGTAAAATATTGAAGGCATTTTATAATTGCTGTGGTTTAAAATAAATTCAGTGCAAATTTAGCCCTACCTCTTTTTTATATAGTAAGAGACATACGTTAAGGACATCTGTGAAACAACACCAAAATAAGTAAAATCGATATGAAATAGTCTGAAGGTAAATTTAATTGTAAACGATCATCTTGTTTTATATTCATTCTGTATACGTATCTCTTGAGGTGTAAACAATCTTGTTATAGACATATATGATTTTTGAAGTTGGCTGCGCACGGTGCGTTTGCAACTATATATAAATACGTAATAGATTTAAGATTTACAGAAGCTGGCCACAGATGTGTATTATTTTGTGAATGTGAGATGACCATAGGAAAACAGGGATATGATTATATTATGTACAATGAATCAAAAACAATTTAGAGGCTACAAAGAGGAGACAGCAACAACAACACAATATCTTGTTTCCTATGAATTGAGACTCACGAGTGCTGTCCCCTGGCTTGATACATTCGCTCTATACCGTCCTGATTCGAGACATATTTATCAGTTTACCTATGAATCAACATGCTAGGTTTGACATTCTGATATAAACTTAAAGACACATTTTGTCTAGACACAAGACATTTTATAGAGGTTGATATGTAAAATAGACATTTGTTCACTGTGCGAGGATGCATCTTGACCTCAAGACGAGTTTTTTGGTTGTGGAATTGTTGTCTCACTGAAAAATACTGTAAATTCAGAAATTATTGCGAGGTTTTTATTATTGCGAAAAATGCGACAGAGTTGTAAACGCAAAAATTAAAACTAGCATTTTGAAATATTTTATATGAATAAAACAGGATTTTTCTCAAAATCGTAAAAATTTAAATCGCATTTAAGTCTGAATGACAAAATCGCAATAATATATGCACGCAATTATTTCTGAATTTACAGTACGCTACACCACATATTTTTTTTAATTGGCTGATAAACATGAACTCCTGTAAAGTTTACATAAAAACTTTTGATTTGAAAACTCACATTCTTGATGTAGTGCTACCGTGTTTTATATATATATTTTTTTTACATTGGTGTTTTTCGTGCAAAAAACTGTATAAAGACTGAGCTATTATTCCACAAATATCGGCAGTCTAGACGGATACTTCATACCATAATAATGAAAATATATGAACACATCCGTAAAAATCTAAACATATTAACATGTTAAACATTAATACAATTTTTTATACTGTATAAGCTTTATTGTCAAATTACCTTTGAGAACTCTTCTTTCTCAGCCATCACGCAAAATTATATCAAATTGGTAATTGAAAATATTAAGATATCAATTCACTTTAATAAAAATTTTACCCTAATTTCCGTTTTCATTTATTTATGATAGATAGAGGAACGAGCTGACAATATGTCGAGTCCTTTTGTGGTATCGTTGATGCAACGTCACAGATAGTCAACGCTAAGGGTATATTTTCATTTTGAAAATTGAGCAGTATATAAACCTCTTCATTGGAGGCATTCCAGGCATAGCCAATACGAATAAAAACTTTTTGTATCTACCATATCCAATATCGTAGAACTGTATGTGTTGTCTCTTGTCTTATTGTACAGAATACTGTACTAATGTGCAATACATTTAGTTGGTAAATGTCTAAAAAAAAATATTTGGTATCATTTTAACTGCTAGGATATAAAATAGAAGTCATCGGTGAAAGCATTCTTACGTTGTAGTAGATTTTTAAAACCTTATAAATAACAGCTTGCACAGCTAATTTCGATTTAGATTTTCTCTATAGTTTCCATATATTTTGTTTCATGCCAATCTCTTTTCAATGTTAACCTTTAGTGCACGTATATAAAAATCTATCTTAATACTAACGAAACATATGCAATCCTTAGACTATGTTATAGAGGTGATTCAGTACAATGACTTAATATTGTTTGTGTGCAAAAATAAGCTGCATGTCAAGTGTTGACAATGCATGTTAAAATCGAACCAAAAACCACAAATATTATATAGAGACATGGATAACAATTAGCTGTTGCTCAATTCTAACTGTCGGACACGATGTTTCAAAAAAGTACCCTTCACCTGAAGTTCAATCTATTGTATGACTTGTTATCAAGTTTGTGAATAGAGTAAATTTTATTGATGTTTATTAAATGCTTACTGGCAAATTACAATTCTCCACTTGGATCTTAATTATAAGTTAATATATGCAGATAAAGGATTTATAACTTTATGAATCTACACTTGTTCATACGCATACATGTATAAATGAATGAACACAGAGAAATTGCGTCCGTTCTTAATTGGTAATCCGAAGTCAGTAGTTGTTTTGGTGGCAATTAAACTTTTGGTAATTTAGTTTTGCAGGCTTACCCTAATTCATAATTTGAAAAAAGTACCTATTTAGTTTTTGTTTGTTTTAATGATAAATCGAAGAAGTTCCTGACTTTAAGAACTTGTTGAAATTTTGAAATTATAAAGAAACTTAGGTTTCAGCTCCCTCAGGCAAAGGTGACCTTAGCTGGATTTGGCTATTTGTTAGGTTATTTTCTTCATACATAGCTCTTCAACAGTTTCGGTTCTTAAACATCCTTTGCTTTCAAATATTTCACTTTCTTGATGACGGACAATCCAGAAAATGCGTTTGATCGCTTCTGACGTCTGAAATTTATTATATTTTGTTTTCATTTTTTATCTTTTAGGGGAAAATACAGTAGAGTTTGGTGTTCTTTAGACATATTGTAAAAACACCTGTCTATTGTGGATGATCAGTTTCTGAATTTTATCGTCCCCCTTCCTAATTTTTGTGTGTTTTGGATTACTGTCTCAATGACAGATATCGTACATCCCGTTAAATAAATCTTCAACCAGGCATTTGTCGGAAATGGAGTTTAAATGCTTGTCAGCTGAAAAGATGTGATGTTTTACATAAGCAGAGGGCAGAATGCATTGTTTAGAAAGACAAAATAATCTATCTTACTGCATGTAAATTTAATTGACACTTTTTAAAATATTAATGAATGAAATATGTGTGACGTTTACGTCAATGATAGAACAACCCAACGAAACAAATAATCAAAATACTTGTAGAAGTTATCATGCAGTCCATTATTTAATCAAAATTACCCAAAAATAATATCTATAATTTTATCATTATTGGACACTTCTTTTACATCAATTTCAATGGTATGACTATTACTCCATTTTGGTCAATGACTTTTAATTTAATGGGAAAACCCTTATTTCCATGTGTGTCATGCAATGATACAGCTGTTATATATGCATGTATATTATTGGTCATCTATCGGGACTAATTCCCAAATTTCTAAATTGTAATCCTGGTACCTTTGATAACTATTTACCTCCATAAAAGTTTTTGAATAAGATATAGTCATATTGACCTATAATTGTTTACTTTTATAAATTGTTATTTGGATGGAGAGTTGTCTCATTGGCACTTACACCACATCTTCCTATACCTATATAATACATAGGAAAAAAAACAATTGATTGAAACATTTCGTTGATTTTCGTATACCATACTGTGGTTCACTTAGAGCTCTTCGGTCACATTTTGATCAAAACTGCCTGGTTATATATTAGACGAATGTATATAAACTGGCTTTAAACCTAAAGAAAGAAAGAAACCCAATTTACAAAAGCTTTTTACGACACATCTGACCGAAATGCATCAGGAATATATTTGTGTTTATACCAATTGGGTATAGTGGACTCACTTTTTACAGAAGTATCTTAAAAGATTGAAATGTAAACCTATCTCGGTCATAACATTATACTAAATTTGTATAGATCAAATAAATTCTGCTCATTTTTATTATATGAATTGCTGTATAAGACTTATGAGAAAAAAGTGAAATAAAAAAAATACTGAACTCCGATGAACACGTCAAACGATGATAGACAACTTTCATATTTTTTACTTGGTATAGGCTTTTTCAAAAATAGAAAATGGTGGTTTGAAGCCGGTTGATAGCGCTAAACCTCTCACTGATATCACAGTCGCATCAAATTCCATTATAATTTACGATGTGTAAACAAAACAGATATAATAGGTAAAATTGTCAAAATAGGGAAAAAGCAGTCATCACCGTATGACAATCTCAATTAGAACAAAAACAAACAAATATTTGACAAAGAAGCACAAAAAACATCTATCAAATTTGATAACCACATTCATTGCTTACTTATATATGTATTTTAAATCAACCAATAAACGATTTAACTATTTGAAGTCCTGTGACTAAATGGCAAGGCTCACATTAAATCTAATGTAGAGTCGCATGTTTGAGAAATCCACTAAAACGCAAAAGTAATATGTTTTTGCACTGAATCATCTGAATCAAAAACAGCTTCACCGCTACACACCTAGCAAAAAAAAAGACTTAAATTAGACTAAGAAGGATAATGTGTTCAATCTATACATAATTATGCTAGAAGCTAGTACAAAGACGGACATTTCATCGTGAGAAGTTTTGCAATAAATAAACAGCGATCCTAAGATACAAATTTTAACTTGTATACATACATGTTACATTTTCAAAAGATTTAATTGTTTTCAATCTCCCTTGATGACCTCTATATTTCCTTCACTGTATAGTTTCACATGTTGTCTTACATATGTTAGCAACTATTCCTAATTCCCTACAAAATTTTCATAAATAATCCGCACAATAAAGAACTTTATGCTAATATATGTATATCTTTCAAAATTACCAGAAAAATTATGTCGACAGTTGCAAAAAATCCCTTAATTCTTTTTTCATTAAATCAAATTTGGTCTAGTAATAATACCTGAAACATGGATTTGGACTTTAACAACATGTTAACATGGACTTGTTTTCTGTTATGTATTGTGTGTGTGTGGTACGGTTGTACATTGAATCCCGTGTAATACACGATAAGGATTTTAAGAGAAAAACATTAACGTTATTTTGCTTTTTCCTCTTTTCTATTTACCTTTATTGGTAACTATAGGTGTTTTAAAGCTTATGTATCATTTTCCGGGATATCATTGCTCTATTCAAATCACTTTGATTGTAATACAACATGTTATATAGAACGTTTTCCTTTCATCTTTGTAGTCTTCTTTTATCTCCTATACTTCTTTTATGTATGTTTAGTTATTTACATATTTTGATGTTTAATCGTATGATACCGATGATGTTATTTATAAACAGATTTCACTGAATTGACTTTGCTTCACACATTTTTATTGAATAAGTCTTTTAATGTCTATACACTATTTATTTACAGAGTTAACTTTAAAATGAACTTTGCTGTTCACAAACTTAGAGTATATACAATATCATTTACGTTAGTTGATATAGATAAGATGATCTTTCATATAATAAGAACAAACCATTTTATTGCAAAAACAAGAAAGCCTAGTCATTATAAAAATTCATAAAGCAAGCATAACAAAAGAATTCTAGTGACTTTAAAAGGGGAAAATATGTGACAAAAGAGGCAATCGAAATTACAAGTGGAAGCAAGACACAAAGCAGTATGACAAAAAAGATGAAAAGACCAAGCAACAGTTCATAGAACGCTACACATAAAACTTTAGAATCCAACAAAACGACTTTGGTGAACTAAAGATAAACAGTTTTTGTTTCACTAGTTGCCCCCATCATGTTTCTAGTATTGTAAGCTATATAAGTTAAATAAGCGTTATATTTGCAAATGAAAACCTGGTTGTAAGTTGAAATTGGCGATCCGTCATCAAAGAAAAAAGGAAAACAAGATTCGTGTCATGACAAAAGAAACATGTCCGCGATCATCTGTGTCCGAAAATCTGATCGTAAACTCAACAAGAACAAAAGTGTGTAAAACAGTTGAAATTGGGAAAAAAATAACGAAGTTAAAGAGAGTTGAATGATACGGAAGGGATATGCAAACTCATGGCAGGTCTTTCAAAGTCACAAAAGTGTCGTTTAGACTCTAGAAACAAACATTGGTAAATGGTAGCAACACGAATACAGATATTCTATTCGTAGTTGACAATGGAAAGTTCACAAAATGAAAACTGAACTTATCTATTTGATTGTCAATCATGTAACAACTTACCTTCCATTGTGACCATAAAATGAAATTTAAGATAAAAAGTAATTCCTTCCATAATTTGTATCCAGAATTAACAAATTAAATTATGCAGCGATCATATTTTCACTACAAGATGAACTTAAATAATTATTCAGATTCTGTATGAAGTCTTCTGCATAAAAATAAAGGAACAAATCGACACGAAGAGCATCACAGTAGTTTACCATAAAGGCACACAAACTATCTGATGTAAAACGCCTTCAAAATAACAAACAGAACGAAATATATGGTTATCATTTCAAAACTGATGTTCACGGTTGAAGAATTTCATTTTAAAAATATTGTGATTTAATACCCCAAGTGGTTTGTTTGTTTGTTTCTTTTTCTTTTCTTTTTTTGTTGCATCGTTTTTGAAAGTATGTTTTTATCGTCCTTCAATCTCATCAGATACCAGGCTTATAAACAATAACGACAGACGCACAGTCAAACAACAAAAATCACTCGTCCAATTAAACAGAACTACAAAACGAAAAGACAAACAACACTTCACAGAAAACAAAAGATTGAAGAACAATAACCTCACTTAATCCGATGTGAACTGAGTTAACAGTTTCTGCTCCTCTAGAGTCAGTGTATCTTATTTATGCTAGAGTATCCCCATTTAAAAAAAATCTTATATAGTACTGTTACTCTCTAGCAAATAATCTGGTTTTTTAAGGGGCGGGGGCATTAGAAAGCTCTAGCAATATAACAGTTTTAATACTTTCGAGATCATCATTACGACAATCTGAAAGCGCTAGTTAAATACAAATACGTAACCAATTATCTTATAGCTTTTATAGCAAATGTGGTTTATGTATATGTGATTCAAGGAACCTGATTTATCAGAGTTATAGTTCGATCAGAAACAGATAGCGAAATTCGTTATAATCTCAACCGTATGGTGGTGATATTGATTTAAAGTCATGAACTGCAGGGAGGAATATTACAATATCCTTTAAAATTATTCTAATACAAAATTGTATGATACACATTTCATTGTGAACAATATTCATTACCTTTTATATTTGTGTGTTTTGTTCACACATTATTGTCAACATAAGGATATTCTATACGACTCTCATACAAGGGAGATGTTTAGCTAGCAACCATTGTCTACATAAATAGTTATCAAAGGTACCAGGATTATAATTTAGTACGCCAGACGCGCGTTTCGTCTACATAAGACTCATTAGTGACGCTCATATCAAAATAGTTATAAAGCCAGGATAAGAAAATCTTTAGTTTTTCGAAAAATTCAAGGGTTTTTTAAACAGGAAATTTATAAAAATGACCACATCATTGATATCCATGTCAACACCAAAGTGTTGACTACTGGGCTGGTGATACCCTCGGGGACGAAACGTCCACCAGCGGTGGCATCGACCCAGTGGTGTAAATAGTTATCAAAGGTACCAGGATTATAATTTAGTACGCCAGACGCGTAAGACTCCTATATATACCTGTACCAAGTCAGGAAAATGACAGATGATTTCCATTAGTTTGATGTGTTGTTCATTTTGAATATGCCAATTGATGAAGGACTTTTTGTTGGTTTACTTTTTAATACACGATTCGATAGCCAAATATTTTTATACAAAGTATTACACGTTTATACGTTTAAACTGTATTGGTAAAGAATCAAGAAAGCAGTTTCGTAGCATCATTATTCAGCTATAACAAGTAACATTCCGTGGATAAGTCAAATTGGGTAATTAAAAATAAAAATGAAATCCCCTCTAAAATGTGAACAAAATAACGACCATTATTGCGTCCTACAAGTTTAGAAACAGCTCAAAGGGTATCATTACGTTAAACATATTTCATTGTCCAAAACATTGACAATAGGATCAGACACAAGTTTTGCAACTTCGAACGTCTTCTCCAGGGTACCACTGAAACATTGGTTGTAAGTAGATGAGATAGAAAATATCTATCAGTGTAATCACGATCCTAGTATATTAAAAGGCATTGAATATTTTATCTGCTTACCCTTTCGGAGCACCTGAGATCACCCCTAGTTTTTGGTGGGGTTCGTTATGCTTATTCTTTAGTTTTCTATGTTGTGTCATGTGTACTATTGTTTGTCTGTTTGTCTTTTTCATTTTTTAGCAATGGCGTTGTCAGTTTATTTTCGATTTATGAGTTTGACTGTCCCTCTGTAATCTTTCGTCCCTCTTTTACCAACTTTGATATAAAAAATGGCTGTGAATTGTTGCTGCGGAACAATTGTAGACTTAAATTAAAACATTTGTTTCAAAAAGCAACATGCAATCTAAACTTTATTCATTGAAACAAAAAATTAATGTTCAGATATTTGTTTGATAATCTTCCAAAATAAGGAAATGAATTACAAATAGCACTGTACAATCTATGTTGTCCTAAAGTTTCTACAATTGTCAAATTATCTCAGGCATTATCAACGATTTTCATTTCATACCGTACAATCAGAAGATAGAATATACCAATAAGATATATTAAACATTAACTAGAAAAAGAAGTTATTCTAATGCAGTTAAAGACAAATCATTGACTGCAAATTATAAAACAGAAAAAGAGGCGGCAGATACAAAGTGAAACTGGATATCCAAACTCTAAGAAAAACTGAGTACGATGTAATAAAACCGAAACATGACAACAAACAAACAACAATTACAAAACACAACATCGTTAATTAAAGACTAAGCAACACCTATCCAGCCACAAGTCGACATGATCTTGGGTTCCCCAAGCGGGTAAGCATTTCGTGCACATTGTGTAGGAACTCATATTAGGATAAATCTCATTCGATGATGTGGGAATCGAAGAAATGAGGACAGGTTTAAGGTTTTGATTTTGATTTGTGAAGCATATATTCCAGAACGGTTTATCAACTGGCTATAGCATTCTTTAAATTTTCGAAGGGATGACTTTTATTAAACGTTACCCTCGGTTTTTGTTTTCGCCCGGATTTTGTTTTCGCTTAATCCATTTAAGACTGTTGAACAGCGGTATGCTTTTAATACCTTTAATTTTCAACCTAACCACTTGGAACTCTTGGTTTTATTCCTTCGTTGAAAGCAGCAACCATATATGAGAGCATAAGTAATGCATAGGAAATTATTATGTCAAGAGTAGAAAAGTCCTAAATGTTCATACTATTGCAATTCGAAAGATATTTAGCTTTTATGTTTTCTATCACATATCTTTGTGAATATTAGGTAATCACATCTAGGTCACATAAACACTAAAGAAGGTTTGTCTATAAAGCCCAACTTTGATTGCTGATAAAATTCATGTTTATAGTTTGGAAAGATGTTTCGAGTAACACTTTAGAGACCAAACCATATCATCCTGTTTGTGAAATATATATGTGAGGTAGGTATTCAATACATCGAAGAAAGACCCAGTTCTCCATCTTTGCTTAAAGTTCCAAAGGAACGTAGAACACACCTAATGTGACTATTCAGGATTTATTCCATGGTTAGTGATAGGAGATTTATTTTGAGTTTCGATGCAAATTCTAAATACCTTATTCCTCTATCAATCAATTCATGAAATTTAATTCACCAACCTTATACTGTATTGCCATGGGCCCAATCTGCGTGGCCAACATCAGCTAGGGCATATGCTTATTATATTTAGGATCTTTGGTGATCGATGTAGCAGAACTGTTCATACGCCTATTATTATTTTATTATTCTAACCATGTGTATTGGTGTATAGATAGATACATATGATATAATTTTATCATTGTCATCGTTATTTAGCTGGCCACTTAATATAATAACTCACAAAAAATACCAGAACCATGCTCGAATCATAAAATTTTTAACACCAAAAAAAGTACGAAGGAAGTATAAATATAATTTCTCCTTCCTTGATACAAAATTCTAAACATGCAGTCGTCATCATTTATGAAATTGATATTTGTAAAGCTGCCAAGTCATGAAAACGTCCGGTCATGGTGACATCATTTAGATCAGGAGTGTCTCTGCATTTAAACCATCCTTATAAGTAATAAGAATATGAATTAAGGAAATTCAAGACAAAATATCAAACACCCTGAAAAGACATTTCTGTTACTTCACAGTTATGGCTTAAATATACTAGTATTGTATTGTACCAAATTCAACTTATAAAAACCCGTTTAAAGTGCATGATACATTTCTGTGGAAATCTAATCGGAATCAAATTCCAATTATAATAGAGCAGAAAAAAACTTAATTAAATGTAATAAGGTTACCGTGGATTATTGTACTTCTTTTTGTTGTTTAAATTCTATTATTAACATACATTTAAATGTTCTAATTGCAATATTTTATAGACTTTAAAATTGTCAAACTGTTAACCAAGAAAAACTGTATTGAAAATCCATAAAATGACAAATCGTGAAAGGAAATAAGAAATCTGCCACTCAACTTTTAGTTTTCCCACAGTTCTCGTTTTTGTTTTGTTTCAGAATCGCAGTCAGACCGGATTGAAAATTGATAACCGAGGTCCAAAAATGAAAAGCCACGGAGACGGGATACTGACGCTGATGGCTGACAGGACAGTTAGAGAAAGCTTAATGTCACCGTCAGAAACTTGTCAAGAAAAACGACTAGGGTAATTCCAGCGTGTTAATAACTTGTAACCGCGGACAAATGGCTGTCAAAAGCATTGAAAACGTGATTGAAGATTAGAAAACAATATCCGTTGATATGGGTAGGATATTAAGTACGATGTCCTCGGACTGGCTAGGTCAAAGTTACCGTAGTTCCCTACTGTTATATTAGTTGAGGGTCTTTCTGATATTCAATGATGGTAAAATTCTCTGTATTGTTTTGTATCAGGGTATATTCTATCGACCATGTCCAAATAACCGATCACATTACTGTTATTAAGGAGATGGTCTATACGGAGATGTCAAAAATAGTTCGAAAAGTCTCCTTTAAAAGAATAGTTAATGATGTTTATAGCACAAGTATCAAGTCAATTAATCGGTATAGTGTAGATGTATTTTCTTATATCTAAAACGTCAATGATAGATGCAAAATTAGATATTTGAGTTTAGAATTGGGTTAACATCATTACTTTTTTGGTTTTGTTTTCATCTATATAAAAGTGTAATAGTGACATTTTTCTCTAGGCTCCAATGTTCTAAAAAAATGGCTCCTCTATTTAATGTATGGAGATATATTGCATTCCTGACCTATGACTTAAAAAAAAGCATTTTGAAAAATGTTGCGGTATAGATATAAAGTAAAACACGTCCTGTAGGGTATGTCACTGTTAAAGTTACAGAATAATGTCTAGGAAGACATTTTTGACACTTTAAACAGGTTAACACCTTTTCTTCACTTTTAGGGTTTTAAGATATACAATGTTGTTCCTCATCAAAAAATTATACTAAAGTATGCCTACAATAGCAATATTGCAACGAGTAAAAGTATGTTATAGCATTCAAATGAAACTATTATCGGATTTATCATTTTCATGGATCGGTCACTTCCAACTGGTAAAATTACTTTAAAATTCCATAAGTTGTGTTTATCAGAAATTGCGAACAATTTCTTACGGAATCATACTAATCTTGGTATTTCAACTCTCAAATGTGTTTCATCATTTTCACCAGACACCTACCTACCTATCCTCTTCGCTCCTGGTGGAGCATAAGGTCGCCACAAGATTTTGCCATCCATATCTGTCTTTAGCCTTTGTTTCGGCTTCTCTCCAGGTCATGTCAAGCTCCTTCAGTTCTGCCTCAATTGTTCGACGCCAGGTGGTTTATGGTCTTCATCTTGGTCTCTTCCGGTGGGGTGTCCATCTAAGAGCTGTCCTGGTCATATTGGATACAGACATTGCACCAGATATCAGTATACAATTTGAATAATATTTGCTACTCTTTTAGGAGGTAGGCGCTTGATAGGGTTAAGCATTTGACACCTCATATACCTATTTGTAACGCATTTCTAAAATTGGATTGAAACAACTTTTTATAACATAAAAGGAGAAAATGTCTTTGACAAATTTGCTACAATATTTTCCAGTCTATTCCCAATGGATGTATCCCATAAGGAGCCACTTTGATCATATCGATTTCAAATCCAATATGTTATCGCTATTAGCAATGCATTTGTAAGTTCATTCTGAAAAAGATGTAAATGAACAGGAAAGAACTAGTCATAACAGTGAGCACTAAATGAAAACGGCAAGACTCGATGTACAATCAATTAAAGTGCCAACTTTTGTTTCTAAACGCTGCAAAAATCATTATTAAAGTTTATGAGAAATTTGAACAGGATTGTTCATAAAGGTCAATTAAACGAATCTAAACATTTGAGATTTTCATTAAAACGATAAAAAAGTTAATAAAGCGTTTAGTAAGAGGAGTGAAATTAAAAGACAGACGGATAGAAACGCACTTGTAGCTAAATATATATGCACTAACATGATCTCGATGGGCCTTTTGATACTGGGATATTATTTTTTTTTATTCATTTGACTCTTTAATGTTTGCTTTTCAGGCCGTTAAACAATTGAAGCAGTTTCGCTTGACTTTATTTTATTTTTAGTCAGAAAAATAATAAACTGGATATTCATGCTTCATAGTTATGGGATTATTGACATGTACTAATGATATTCATTTTTAATTCACATGTACATGTGCATTATAGTAGCAGACAGAAAGTTGTGTTTGTTTATAACCTGGAATGTAAACATATTACTTAAGATATAATTAATATAATAAACTGGTTACTCTATATGTAAAAAATGTGTAAAAAGAAAAATAATTAATTTTACTTTATTGTATACAAACATAGTGTCGGAAATGTTTTAAAATGTTTTAATATGCTAAGCTTATACATCTAGAAAGTCGTATTGTTGGTTTTTTTTGTTTTTTTTTGTTTTGCATATGTTAATGTCATAGTTGCATAGTTGTGGACACACTTAAATTGGCTTTTACCTTTTTATCTTTAAGTTTCAAGCTTGTTGCAGTATGTGATATTTGGTTAAACACATGTAGTACAGTAAAATGACGTAAGAAGTATACAAACTATTTTGATTTTTGGAATCATGATAGTAATTTTTTTTTCTTCATTTATTAATGTTTAATTCTATTTTGTATTTTTTTTTTAATAGTTTGATGTAAAATTATTTCTAATATCGATCACTATTCTATAATATAACAATTGGCAAATAATATTAATTAATTTCCATGGAATTAGGATTCTCTGCATCCTAGAAGTGCATGTTGGAGCGTTGTGACTAGATGGAAGATGTTTAATATAAATAACTGCTATGTAAACTAACATTGAAATTTTGTTGAGATTTTTTTTTATATAGTTCTGTGAAATACTTCAAAATGCTGTTTGGTTTAGATACTATGGACAAACCTCAAATAATTTATTTTCTAAAACTAAATGAATAACAAAGTTTTTGTTTCACAAATACCTTTCTTGTCCTGCGTTTTAATGCTTAAGTTGCAACATCAGAAAAGATCGTATAACTGGCTATACAGCTGTACTGCAAAATATGCAACTATTTCCCCTTCACATGATTGGCGTAATATGCAAGTTTTCAAACTTAATTCTTACGTTTGGCTATAGATTTGGTTGAACAAAAAAGAACGCATTTGAATCATGAATATATTACATGCAAAGAGATAACAGACAACAACAGAAGTTTTCCTCTTATGGTTGACGTGTTTCCCCCAGTTTGTTTCTGACCCGGATGTGTTTCAGTTAAATCAAATTATGACTATTGAACAGCGGAATACTACTAATGCATTTATCTACCGAAACAAAATCATAGTACAGTGGTGGTTCTTTAAATACAGCGGTGTCGATCAATCATGGCGACGATATAGGCAACCGATATTCAAATCATAGAAGTTTCAAAATCAATATAACAGCCAAAAATATACTGACGGAATAGCAATAGCAGAAGTATAAAAGGAAAGAAAAGTGAGAGTTAAGAAACTTGAAATGATGAATTATTTTGTCAGTGTACGTCCTTGTAGCTTGTAAAAATGAGAAGGCTTTGCAATATCAATGACTTAACATTTAAAATATCAATATCTAAAACTTCAAAGTAGCCTCTGACCTTTTTCAATTGATAAGAGAAATCGCATGTCCTATCCGTATAAACCTTTCGGAATTGTCCTCAATGCTCTTCAAATGCGTACTGTTTTACCCTTTCATTTTTTTCTAGTGTTACTAGTGGGTCTTTGTCGACGAAGCGCATGTCAAGATTATAAGTCGATTTGTTATGAAGACATACGTATTAAACATGTTGAACATATATATCTAGAATTTGATAAATGAATATAACCCTTTCGTAAGAAGTGGTCATCAAACGAAAATCGATAACGATTGCTGACCAATATGACGTAGGGCACGTCATAATAAATATCTACAGACATTACAGATCAGCAGATGTAGCCCATGTAATTAAAGGTGTGCTTGATAACGATATTTATCAGCGTCTTCTGCTGGTACATTGTTAATCCAGTCGGACAGTTCCTGACATTAGTAAATCAACTATGTATGTGGAACTTCTTCTCTTCATTTATCAATGGTATATGCTTATTTGACAAAACATGTTATTTTTCATAATACTATCAGGACAAAACCATATATATATGTGAATTGAAAGACTAAACAGTTGAAACGCTCAGGGTCATGAAATGAAAAGCAATGTCCTAGTTTTATACTGATGGAAACAAATTTCCTGTTCAAAGATATTAAAAATACAGATTATGACATCAATCATCGTTAACAACACCGGTATACTACTGTTTCCTTTATTTGTATAGATAGGAATGAAGTGATTGGATTAGTTTTAGAAAAAAACTTTTGTATCTGTTATTATTTTCAAAACGCATTAAATTCTTCATGTAAGTGGGAAATATGAGGTAACCGATGTTTAATTTATAACATTTGATCATGCATAGAACTGGCAAAACATAATATTGAACAAAATCAGATCGTACATTGACTTCAATTAATTACCAAATTACATCCAGTTGAAAACATTTATCCAAACAAGAGCAAATGACAGATTGATAAAGAGGTGAAGTATGGTTCAGGAAAGAACAAGTCACAATAGGAAAACTTTAACCCACCATTTGTTCTTAAAATGCCCTGTACCAATTCAGATCAGGAATATGGCAGTTGGTATCAAATACTCTGTTTCTTTGTATATTGGCTTTTGTTTTTGCTGCACTTTAGTATTTCTGTTGTTCCGTTGTTTTCCTCATATAGTTGGTGTGTTTCACTTGTTTTTTGTTAGTTATCCGGATTAGTTTTCTCTTACTCGATTCATAACTTTTGAACAGCGGTATACTACACTGTTGTCTTTATTCATTTACCATTATGTTTTGCGTACATACAATCATAACAAAAATAAAAGAACAATTAATAAATACACATTAGTTAGTTGATAAATTATAACAAGCGAAACTAAGACACAATATATAATGAGGTGTATGGCACGTGAGTGTTAATATATGCACCATGTGGTAGATCTGTCATTCAAGAACTGGAATTTATCAATTGGAAAACAGAAATATTTGATTTGGTTAGTGACAAAACAAATTAAAAAATAAATTGGTTATAAATGAAAATGGATAAATGGTATGTACATAGATGAACAATGAAGTTAAACCAAAAGTCGTAATTGATAAATACAAATAAAAAAACGGTACCGTATTATTTTTTTGGCATCAGATACACTTTTAGAAATTTAAGTCTCTTCGCTGATACTCAATGCCAGTATATTTGAAAATTCAAAAATTTATTAAAAAGATGAAGTTACTATAGACTAAAAAGGACAAAAGGTATAGCCAAAGCTAGGAAAGGAATTTTAGCTTTGCATGCATGAGAGAGATATATTTAAGTATAATTTCCTTGTTCTATTTTACTTAAAAGCAAATTTTGATAACACAATATCCGTATTTGTGTGACAGTACAGAAGTACTGGATACTGGGCTGGTGATGCGATTTAATAGGGATATCACTTCTTTATAAAGTTTTTTTACAGTTGAAGTCTTCTTTTTGTATTATGGTTTAAGCTCTCAAATAAGTTGTGCATGAATGTAGGGTATATCAAAGCTTAAAAGTTAAACAGTACTTTTGTAGTATTAAGTATTGAAGATGTTCTATTCATTCAATGACTAAGTTATTTTTTTCTATTTCTTTCAAAGATATTAGACTTATTGTATCAAAACAAATGTAGTGTGAATGTCAGTGGAAAAAACTATTGTTATGTATTAAACCGAAATACAGTTTTTTCCACTGTATTTATTTACTGTAACATTTTTTTCGTATATTTCATTTGAAACATCACGTTTTTTCAGACTTCTGACTTTAAGCCTAGCTGAAGATTGCAGTTACAGAATGAAAGAAAACGTCTCGTATACACTAAACCATATACACGTGTACATTGATTATGCATCCACTGGTTGATATTGCTCGTGTTTATAACTCGCACTGTTGGTAGTGTCCGCTTTGCTGTTAATAGATCGACTGTGGGTGTGTCCGTCTAGATTCGTTGGTATTTTTATATGTATGACATTTGTTTTTGTTTTTTCGATTATTCAACAGGTACTTTCAAGTTGATTTGATTAAGATGTCCTATGTATATTTTGAAGTTTGTTTTTTTTTGTTTTTTTTTTCGATGTTTATGAGTTTTAATGCATTCTTATATATATCATTAGAACCAAAAAAACTCATTGATGTGATTTTACGTTGTCAGTTTCCATCATTATTTTCGACTGCAAAAACAGCTCATTTGCTAGGTTTTCAAATCCCGCTAAAGAAAAGAAATTTTGCAGATCTCGCTTAAAGAAAGAAATTTGCATATCTTAATATATGTTATATTGTCTGGCCATTTTTCGAACGAATATAACAGTAACGATAAACGGTATAATTGGCCATGAGACCAAATGCAGTGAATTTAAGAAATCATAAGTCACCATATGGCTTTCAGCAAGTGTATATATCCTTGCATGCATGTCTAGTTCCTTTAGGAGTTCTTGCGATCAACAGCCAATACATTATTTACAGGGTTTTTTTCAGGAAAAAAATATGCAAGAAAATTTTGCACCGAATTCGAAAGATTGTTTTCAGGGGTTTTTTCAAAATATCCAGTCTATTTGATATTTACCTGAAAATTTGGTAGGGGAAAAAAACTAGATTTGATCATTACCCGAAAAACTCAGTCCCTCTCTGTTATGAATCTCTCCTACTTGCAAGGGATCCTGGATTTAAAACTCCACTTTTTCTGTTTATAGGGAAATCGTTACTTGAGCCCGATATGAATATTTATTTATTTGGAAATACCTATAAATATGTGTATATACTCTCATATATACAGAGCATAAACAAGGTATCATGAGGACTCGAATACAGTCAATATGTGAATTAACCTAATGTTTAAGTTGGAAACTACATTAGATGAATTTAAAGCTGCAAATCTACTTATACGTAACGTCCAATGAACTCAATATTTGTTTAAGTATTCTCAAATAAGCTGCTTTTAAACAGTTTCCTTAATGTCATATATCGTATAATTTGTTACTCCAACTTATGGATACAAAGCCTGTCAAATAAAAAAAATATAGTCTTTCTGAAAATTAGAACAAATGCATGTTTCACACTTTATTTTCCTGTTCGGTACTTGTTGGGTTTTAATATAATTTCATTTGGGTTTTTACGGGATATTTGTTCTTATCGTGTCAATCTTGGTACTGCATGGTCTTATTGGAGGCCAATCATACCTTATCTCCATAATTTTATATTAATTTGATATTTTAATGAAAGATTTATAAGTCTTAAAATTCATATTTAATGTATATAAGAAATATATAATGTATTCATTATTACATTCAAACTTTTAAAAAGAAATTTAAACCATCATTCCTTGCTGAGAGAGGGGTGTATACTTTATTCATACCTCAAAGTGTAGTTTTCTGACCATTCAAAACCTACTCTACGGGTTATACTATTATAGTGTATCATTTCTATAGGTGAATGGACACAGGTCATGTATTAATTGCGTGTTAGCTTGTTTGCATGTTCAATTTAATAATTATTTGAGACCGTCTGACAATAAGAGCATCAAGTTTCTGTGAAGAACGTTGTACATTTCTTAAATAGCATTGTTGAATGTTAAATATCCCAATATTTAAATAAAACAATGTTACAACCATATTATTTTGATGTTTAATAATTATTCCGTGAAGTTTTATACATGTGCATATTGTGGAAAAGAAAATGTATTTATATGTTTGATAATAACATTAACGGTACCAATTTTTCTGCACCAGATGCGCATTTCGACAATACATGTCTCTTCAGTGATGCTCGTGGCCAAAATATGTAAAATCCAAAGCTTATATAAAAGATGAAGAGCTATAATCCAAAAGTTCCAAAAAGTATAGCCAAATCCGTGAAAGGAATCAGAGCTTTGCATGAGGGAGATACATTCCTTAATCTATAATAATTTTTAATATTTTGTAACAGCAAATTTAACAACACAAAAAAATCCGTATTTTCATGCCAGTAAGTACTGGCTACTGGGCTGGTGATACCTGAACATACATAAGTTGGTTGTGTGTGTGTCATTTTGAAACAGTCTGTCATAACTCCTTTAAGTGTGGTTTGTGTGTGTCATTTTGAAACAGTCTGTCATAACTCCTTTAAGTGTGGTTTGTGTGTGTCATTTTGAAATAGTCTGTCATAACTCCTTTAAGTGTGGTTTGTGTGTGTCATTTTGAAATGTATTTATATTATATGTATCATATGTTAGTTTGAACATATTTATTTATAGTGCATTGGGAAACAAGTTATTGCAACTTATATATAGTAATCCCTTCTCACATTGCGGTTTCGAGTGATGCCTTGTAGCGGGATTCGCCTGCTCTTTTTCGAAATCAACCAGGGTGTCTTTTACGTGCAAGAGATATGGCTCTCTCTTAACAAGGGCCAGCCATTTATCGTCCCCTCTCGACGGACTATCATCGTTTCTCAATACCAAACTCGCAAATGGTGTCAAGGGAGAGCCGAAAATTCAGTCTCTGATTTTTTTCCCAAAGCAGGGATCGAACCAGGAACCTTTGTGTTAAAAATATTGTTATGATCGTCATTTTCTAAGTGAAATGTAGATCTACTAAATTATCATTATTAACACATTTTCTTACTCAGAAATATATTCCTGTATGATTTTTAACCCGTATATTTTCGCTATCATTTTTCTGTCTTGAATTCCGTTTTCTCTTTTCGTGCTCCGTCTTTCCGTTCCAAAGCCTAATTTGTTATATCCTTCGCGATTTTCTATGCAGTCTTTATGAATGTATTTTTGTATTTTTACTACAGAAAGATCTGTTTATTTTAATTTATTTCCATGCTATTCATGCTACAATTATCAAGACTTATTAATATTTTGACTTTTACAAAAATACATGAAAAGAGGCTTAATCGTATCCTTTAAGGAGGTTCCATTTAAATTTATTTCAATGAAATTGATTTGATACTTAATTTACAGAGCATAATACAGGACATCTGTCTATTTGATAAATTCTTTTACCAAGACGAATTAATAAACTGTCCATTCTCATTAATCCTAACATTTGTAAAGCACGAGATTTTCACAATATTATTCTTTGTCAAATCCAGGTTTTAATGCTATTAAAGAATTTTGGTGTTTGTAAACACACAATTGACCATCTTCTTCTAGTATCCGACATATTAGAAATCATTGTCATTTATGCGCTTCAAAAAGCAGAAAACTAGCAGAATATTAAATAGCAATGAAATGATTAAGCCTTTGAAAATGGGGATCTTAATGAGAAGACATTTTGGAGTATAATAATTTAAACTATGTACGCTTACAGAGACGTCTACTTCTTATAAAAAACAAACTTTGACAATAATATCTATATATGGTATGAATTTATTGTTGAGAGAAAAGGAACCATACTAACTTGTATATATTTATTGTATTTTAAAGTTTACAAAAAAGATTATTTGAAAGGGAAAATCATATATCCTGCCTACAAAATGTTTCAATATCATAAAGCAATAAAAAATTTCGTAATAAATTTTGTTATTTTCTATTTATCTACATGACTTGTACATGGTGTGAAAAAGTTGAATAACTTGGATTTTTAATATTCAATTAATTTCATCAAATTTTATATAAGTTTGTTTTTATTAAGACTTTGGATTTTTTAATATTAGTATTTCAGAAAAGTAGTATAAAATTTAACTAAAAATTTACCTTCAAATGAAATGAGTTTATACTGAAAAAATATACCATCTCGTGATTGAACAAATATATAAAATATTGCGCTTTTGATAAAATTTCAAAGTTACAGAAATCCAAATATCCAGAGTAAAATAGTTAAAGGAAAAAAATTACATATATTTTAGATATAAAAACATTCTGCATTCGGTTCTCAGAGATGTAGAAAAGGACTTTCTGTAGAAAATATGGTAAAATTCTATATGCTAATATTATCTGACAACATATTTCTATACTTTCAGTGCTAAACAACAATTGTCCGTCTAAATTTGTAGCGAGTCTTTTTAACACTTTCTTAGCGTAACAACAAAAGTCTTACTGATGTTGTTAATAACAAACGGCAAGAAATTTAATATTTTGAATTTCTCAAGTGGGTAAGGCTGACCCCAGCTGCCCTCCTACTTAAACTGTATAAAAGTCAATTAATAAAGCATCTTCAAGCAATAAACGGGTCCAGGTGATACCGATACTCTTAGATTTCTTTTGAAGCTAGGGATTATACTTTACATTTGTCTAATTACCGCCAAATCACTCTGCCTTTATTAATATCAAGTTATACGCGAAAAAATAAATATGAGTTTTTCTAAGTATTGATTGAATTGATTGGGAAAAGCCCACCCCTTGTTTGAAGTTAAATCTTATATCAATGTGGATTATTTTTGGAAGAATTTAAATGAAATGGATTGTGGGAATAAACCATGAAATCGACAGCTTTTTATTCTATAAGTTGACTGACATCCATCCACTGATATTACATAATTTTGATTAAAATAACTAAATAAACAGGTGTACGGAACGCACATGCATTTGATATTTTTACAATTGATTGTTAATTTTATTCAGTATAACCTCATTTCAAAGGAAGTTCCTTTTGATTTTTTTTCTGAAATACTGAATTGAAAATCTGTTTTACTTAACAACTGTATGTTGCGTCCGCCTTAGGGAAACCTGCGGCAAATTTAATATTTGATATATGAATTGTCACTTTTTTCCTTTGGATATATACGACATCATATATATTTGATGTATTTTTATCATTGTTTTATTCCAAATGTATACTTTAATAAACTACACAATTAAAAGGCAATGGTGCGAATATTTCATCGTTGTATCCTGAGTAAATTGTTGAATCTCATGATCTGAGCTTAAGAATTTAATTCCTGCCAACCCTGAAAATGTAGACATTCTCATCTATATCATTATATTAATCAGTGTTTTTGGTAAATTTGTTAATTCCCATCTGGGACGTGATGGTTGTCTGGTATTTGTACAAACCCTCCGATCTGACATGTGCTTTTCAGTCCGTCAATATTGTGAAATTTGACCAATGAAATATAAAAGATTGTTTGTTTAATATCGATATGATCTGCTCCAATCAGTAATAATTGACAGAATTGATGCTGATTATGGATGATCAATTAACTAAGATGCTCTGCGAGAACATTCGCTATTGCTGAAAATGAAACCGCAGACTGGTTATCGGTCTCTTTTAAAGAGGATCAAAGAATATAGATACTGTTAACAATATTAATTGTGCTGAGGGTCTGAGACATGTAATAAGATGGACGTAGTAATGTTGGATTAACTAACTCTCTATTTTATTGTTATTTTTGTAAGGATGAATTAAAATTCCTGAATGAAAAATATTCAATTGGTAATTTTAGCTGAAGTTGGATCTTTGATAATGTACTTTTTACTTAGATCAATTAAGCTATCGTCAAACTGTTGATATCCTTTTTTAATGTAAGGAGCACTTAAACATGAAATATTTCACAGAGGCTGAGATGTTATATAGCGGTAATAAGATGTTGTATGTTGGTAATATAGTTCTATTAAAACTATGTTGGCGACAACGTTACGCTCGTAAATACGCGAGCGAACAACTGTTCAGATGCAAGTACAGGCAGAAAAACGTTTGTTGTCGCTCTCAAATAATGTAGAATTTATTTAAATCATGTTTTACTCAACCTGTAGTCTTGAAATAACTTAGAAGTTTTTTGTTTAGCCTCTCGACCACACGAGATACCGGTCTATGAAGAAACGATTTGTACTCGAATCATGAGCATTTCATTGAAAAATGGCGCCCGTGCAATTAAGACAATTATGAAATATACATTGGTATGTCAATGATTAGAAAAAATGCTAACAACTGTTGAAATTGATATTTTCTTGAAGTTTGAAGAGTTGGTAAATTTTAGTAATTTGTTTTATGTATTTAATAAAGACTTTCAAAAATATATGAACGCACAAAAGAAAGCTTGACTTCGCTTCTTCTACATGTCAACAACTCAGTAATGATAACACTTCTAATTTGACGGTCTTCCAATATTGATAAAAGCGACTTTTCACATTTATATTTTTTCAAATTGAAAGTTAATTAATGTGCATGTAGGTTTATAAAGTAATGTTTTCAAGACGGAAATTACTCTCATAAAAATAAAAAAATGTCTAGAAAACAAGCTTGTGTTCTTCTTTCGTGTTTTTGTGAAAAATGGCGATATTTAAAATGTTTCAAGAGATCCACTTTTAATTATGTTACTCATTAAGTGCATTAAATGGCGTTTTTCCATGTTAAACAAGATATTATCGTAGCCGGAAACCATTTCTATTGACTTTAAAGAAATAAATTGCAACTTGTATTTTTCTTGGCAAATTACATAGATTTTTTATTGAAAGTTTTTCTTATACCTTCATTTTTTTAAATGATGATTCTCATATTTCAATTGGATGTATTGACAGAAAAATTGATTTCTATAATAACTCATACACGGAAATATCAATTGACATATTTAACATAGTACAGACTTTTATCAAACAAATATTATTTATAACGTGTCAGATTATAATCTTTATCAATATTTTATGCATGTTCGCATAATTTACTTAAATTTCAATCGTTTGATTGACGTAAATCAGGGTCAACTTGGGGAGTAAATATGGCTAATGAGGTGCATTCTCCTGTCATTCGATTATCTCTGGCTTTATCGTTCGTCAATTAATCACTGTTTGGATAAGTGAACTTATCAATGCCGATGATAGAGAAAAGATAAACAGAAGCGACTTGAAGTCTCCATCATTTAACAGTAAATTAATTAGGATTATTAGAAGCTGTGGGTAGCCTGCTACGTTACAGATCTTTTTGAAGAAGTTCAGAATGTAAAAAACAGAAAATGTGCAGTTTCACCCCTGTTGCACATGTTATACAAGTTTAAGTTAAATTAAAAGGAAGTTATGTTATTGAATATTCGAAACTGATAACGATTTGTGTACAGTTAATATTGTGATTCCCATTACTTTGTGGGTTTTTGCCTGCTTCGCCTGGATATGAAAATCAAAATGTCCTTGAATTAAAGTATCTGATTTTCATACATGTATTTAAATGCCAATTATCATAAAAATAATGTAAAATCACAAAAATAAGCTTGCTTGTGTTAATCGTCGATAATAATATGTTTCATAAAGAATTTTGATAGCTCCAGCCGCTTTGCATCTTCTCTCTGCTTTTAAGAAAGCGTCCTCATTTTTATTATTTCAAGTTATTAAGTATACTACACTCTACCACTTATAAAAAGCAATCTGTAATAGATTTTCAAAACAAAGTATAAACTTTTTGAAGTTTTCTGGAATTTCAACAGGTTCGCAGCAAATGACTTGTTGATCTAAAAGATCATAACTGTTTAGTATACTGATTTTGTGGCCGAGGTTAAATATTTCATATTTATTTAGATAGCCATTGGTATAATATTAACACCTATATTGACCACTGACCGACAGATAAGTAGCAAAATAAATAAGGGATTTATGTGTAACGATAATATTTATACAAGGGAGATAATTACAGCACCTGTGTTGTGATATGTGTGTAGAAAGATTATAATAATTGTTTACAGTATTGTCAAAATAATGTTAATCACATGTAACTTATACCATTAACAAGTAAACAAGCGGTCAAAGAATATCATATACACGTGTACTACATAGATGGACAGTCCTTTAGGGACATGTATCTTCCTAAAGATCAAGATCAATATATATAATGATTTAAATTATGTGGGTTATCTCTCTTAGATATTGCTAATTGGGGTGTTAGATCACTCCCTGGAAGTTTATGAGAAACAGAGATTGGCACTGTGAATGTGGATGTCAATTTTTCATAAATATACCAAAATTATTGTGTAAATAAACTGGTTTTTTATTACAATGAAATATGTGTGTTTAGATAAAAGTATTTCATGCCACGCCGGTTTTTGTCAGTTTGGAATCGTAAATCCACAGCGAAGGGACGATGATGCATATTTGCTTAATAAAAATCAATAGCATAACATATATATTATACTAAAGTAACTAGTATTAACTACCCCGGCTTTAATAGAAAGAAAACTTGCCAAACCTTTCTTTTTTTAAATTTTTATAAACTTATCAAAATCATGTAGAAGTTGTGTGTCAGATAAGTTTTTAATTCTGATTAACATATCTGCTTTAGGGCCTTTTTAAGCATTAAAGAAAAACCCTGTTAATTTCTATCGGGAGATATTATGAGCAAAACTTTAACCCCTTAAGTTACTAAGTGCATTTTGCAAATTGATGTCTTATACCACCATTTCAATATATGTGAGCAAATTACTTCTTTGTCTGCGCTGTTCGCTTAAGTATTGGTTAACCTTAGATAAATTTTGCTGTTCTATGTCGTTTTTTGGTGATATAGACCTCACACTATTTCTATTCAAGTAGGATACTATATCATCGACTTTCAAACAATTGGTTTTGAGAGTCCTTGAATGATATTTCAGAAAAGCGCGTCGGAAGCATCACATTTATTAATTAATATGTGTTCTTTACATTTTTTTCTGTTGCTGAGACTTAACTTTACCAAAAACAATGTGTGAAGAATTTTTTTTTTACTCTGGATTTTAATTTCCACGTGTGTGTTAGGTTAAAGTGACACTTCATTTTAGCAATATATAGTAAAGATGGTCCGCTGAAACGGTTTGTATTTGCCAGTAGAGTAAACAAAACATCTGTTAAATTGAATCTGGAAATATATGGACACTCTCTTGTTTCAAGACGTTTTAAAGTTTAGCAGTTTAATTTTTTGTTCAATTAAATTTGTTTTAATCCTCAATGAATGAGCATAATAGTTTATAGAATCATTTTAACTTTAAAAACCTTCTCCACTTTCACGGGAGATTTATAATAATTTATCATAAGCGTTCATGTTTTTAATGTAAAATCTAAACATTGGGTCATTAAACAGTTTATGATTTATAACTAAAATCCTTAAGAAATATAATTTTTACATTATTGACTTTCTATCAGAAATCGTGCATGCTTGCTCTTGTGAAAATAACATATTTCGAGACTTATCATCATGTTTAATATTTTACTGAAAATTTATGTGTAATCGACTACTTTATTTTATTTCATCGACATTTGTACAAAATGAATTTGACTTGTGATCAGTTTCAGTTTTATCTCGCGAGATTTGACCGATCGTCTGCTCAGAATTATCTTATGGGCTTGCAAATGATTGCAGTTTATCTATCATAAACAAGATAACATGTTGTTAAACAGCTTAATTCCTGTAAAAATGGCTTGTTAAACGGGTATACACGATATAAATTTGTAACGCATGTTACAATGTATCAACAGTATTGAACATGAAAACTTGTTAAAGGGTGTGTGCATATTTGGTTAATGGATGAAACACAGCCGTTTAGCATGTGTAACATGTTATTGTAAAGAGTATAAATAAGTTGAAAATTGGACAGTATATAGAATGCTTTTTAAATTTCATTGAAACAAAACCGACTTTGCTTTCATTTCCAGCAACTAACTAGAAGAAGAAGAAAATTTTAATAGGTTCTCAAATCGGAAGTAGTATCTTTGCTTTTCTGTTGTGTTGTCGTTTTTTTACGCTCAGATCGTTTCAAAATATGTTTAAAATATATCCAACTACATTTACTAGTATTATGTTGTTTTTTTTTTAAACAGCATAACTTTCTAGTGTTTTTGACAGATCTTTGTTGGTTTTGTTGTTTGTTTTTTTTAAATATTAAACAACACGTTTAATAATTTATTGCGTCCGAAGCGCTTTTCTGGATTTACCTTCATCAGGAACGCTCAAAGCCAAACATTTGAAATCCGAAGATGTATAAGTACCGAAAATCGTTGAAGAGCTATATGTTAAAAATACCTAAAATAAATAGCCAAATTCATCTAAAGCCAACTTTGCCTGAATTGTGTTTACTGTATACATTGTTTATATAGAAATAATTCAGTTTCTACACAAAAAGTGTTAAAACCCACAAGTTTGGTACGATTTATCAAGCTTTAAGTTGGAATTTGTTTTTTATTTAAATTTTCTTTAACCCAATCTATATGCCAGTATAAAGATTTGGATACATCTCTTCGGAACACATGCCTTTCCCTACCCTGATTGGAATCAGTTTATCTTTGGTATGAAGCAAGCACGTCCAAATCCCACTTCGACGCCGATCTCTGATTACTAGATTAACATTGGTTCTGCAGGTCTGACACACAAGTAACATGTGTTTATTTTTATCTAAAATAATTTTCACGTAAATTGTCAGTCGATCTTTGGTCAGATAAAGTCTGTTTCCACAATCTTATTGAGGCTTTCGTCGCCCAGTTTACCTCCGTAGTAAAAGTTGCAAGTCAATGAAGCCTTAAACGACTATGACCGACAACAACTTAGCAGTATTATTATAATTTAGATTTTCGTCATACCAAAGTAATGTGCAATCTTCAAAATAAATAGAGGCACTCTATTGAAAGTGTGTGGTCTGATTAAAGATGCGTGCCCTTTACCTGCAACAAAATTTGTATCTATGCAATCATACCACATCTTCTCTTTTTATATAATACAAAGGAAAATAGCTGTTTTTAATGCATTTAATTCTGATTTATTTTATCTTGAAAAATCGGAAAACAATCTTGATATCCCATGACCTTTTCTGTTATAATTTTTTGTTTCCATTCATTTCAGTAATAAATTCATCAAAACGCGTTGAATCTAAAATAATACTTGGCATGTTTTGTATTCGTCATGAACACTTTCTTGTTCAATGTAAGAATTTATCTTGATCGTGTGTTATTCGTGCTAATTATTAAATAACATAAACCTACAACCTCCAAATAGGAACTCCCTTCATATTTTAATTGAATGAAAAAGAAAAACTTAATTGATGCAGTTTCGGAAATCCCTGCCATCGGAAATTGTTTTGATATTACAAACTTTATGGTTCATTGGAACGTTTTATTTGGAAACTATACAGTAAAAAATTCACACGGAATATTATTCTCTGTTAATGCATTTTTGTTCGAGAAATTAATTCAGAATCGCGGGAGATTCTGATCAACGGCGTGGTACAGAAAGAATTAATTGATGTTAAAGCATAGTTGTTCTTTTTGTTTAGAACCAATTACACCCATGCCAAATCATAATTTAAGAGAAAACATGACAAATATCATGTTTGACATTCCGAATTAATTTTTAAGAGTCTATATGACATCGAAACATTGTTTTTATTATGGTATTGTGCTATAGTTCCATTTAAAACGTTCGATTCCAATTTCCGATTTCCGTTTCTTTCATATTTCATGCGATGCTTAAATTAACGTTGTAATAAAATCCGTTAATATTTTTTCAATTACCAGATAAATGTTATAATTAAGAAACAAATTGTCATGTAGATTGAATATTTTGACAAAAAGCTTTCTGAAAACTTAATACATGACATCTTGGATTTTATGCTCTTGTAGTTATATATTTATAATTTATAATGTGGTTCTTTCTAACATGATGAAATATATCTGCCTCATAATAAAATAAAACATAAAAATCTAGTTAAATTCAGTTAAAAAGTCATAATTTTAACATGTTTTATGGTAAAAACAAGATATTATCCCAGATAATCACTTGCCGGTAGCAAATGTTAATCTAATTAGTAGGCGGAGAGAAGGGCGGATCGAGAAATTTATCGTCTGCTTCTCACGCGCAATGCAACTAACCAATAGAATTTGACAAATATACACCGACTATCCAATCATATTGCATATATTTATTCAACATCAGGTAGAATTTCTAAACACGGACCTGTCATGTCGATTGTCAATTCAATATTTAACAGAGGTGGAAACAAGAATCATTCTTATGTCGGCCCTATGATTACTGATAGTACGCTATATCTTCTTTTGTGTACTACGTAGATTTAACTAGAGTTTACCAACATATTTATCAATGAACATCATGTATAGTTATCAATAATTTATGTAAACTTTTAGTTTTATCACAAGTTTGACTGAAGTTTGTGAATTTATTACTTTTAAGAATTATTATAAGTGAAAACTTACAATTGTTTATAATTTTGATATTGTTTATCAAAACACGGAGAGATTTATTGATTCTGGATTTTCACAAAAATAACTTTACAAAACTGGATTGTTGAAAAGACGGAACTGTTTCGGTGATGTCCCTGTCTCAATTTGGATATTCGTATACCCCTACAACGATTTCAACTCCATCCCAGGTAAGCATTATAAGTTTATTATTAATATCGTATATATATATCAAATGAAATTAATTAATTAATTGTACAGAAAAGTTGTATTGTCTAGCTTCTTGGAGATAATTTACGAGTTACATTATTTGCAAAAACAATTAAAATAAAAACGACTAACAAATATGTCATCTTAAAATTCCGTAAATTATTTTGTTTACTTATACTTAAAGAAAAAAGACAATAAATTTACAGAGATATGTACATCTATAATAGACACCTAATAGTTTACTTAATTGGTTCAGGCAATAAAATATATTTGAATGGCAACACGGTGAACTCTTAACAGACATCTTAAAAAAGAGAAAAGTTACAGCTAATTGATAAAAGAAAACGAGAACTCATTCGTGTGAAATTAGTGCATGAGATACGTTAGAAAAGATTAATTTGGGAATTGCTGCAGAAAGTGACTGTCTATTTTTATCATTCTTTAAATAAGTGAATTCCAAAGTATACTTAAAAGATGTTTTTCGCTTTCACTGTTACACTTGGGTCTGATAAAATCAGACATTTTTAACCAGCATCCGTTTTATGTGCTAAGTAAATGCGTTAAAAGAATATTTATTACCATTATCGACAAGTAGAAGTGTATTGCCATTCTGAATTTTATAAAAGAGTTATTAAAAATTCTTTCCATATATAAGTGGAGATACTAGTATAATAAAAGTAATACACGTTTCCATAATTTCTTGATTTCCATGGTATATTTTTAGATAAAATTATAAACTAGTTTTTTTACCTTCATTCCATTCGTAATATTTCTTTTATCTTAAATTAATGTTTTTTAATATCATATAATCGTGAAATATCTATGGATTTTGAGATATAACCAAACACAATTAGTTTTGCCAAGGATTTGTATAGTACAAATCCTTGGTTTTGCGAAAATATATTTAGAATTTTTATTTTATATACAACAAATGAAATCACAAGAATAAGACAATCGTACTCTAAAGACACAAAATGGTGTTTTATTTATTTGTTTCATTAGGCTGTTTTCTCACTGACATTGAAATTATTCCCCTGGTTTCTTTATTATGTAAAACTTGAAAAAGATATATGCCACATTGTAAATGCATCAAAATAAGCCAATACTTTGTTGTTGCGTCTGAGTTATTTCGTTAGTAGTCTTCTAAAATAATTATTGCAAGTATTTCCCTAACCCAGAGGATTCTTATTTAGTATTAAATATTCATTTTAATTTTTTGATCCAACATTTAGTCTTTTCGAATTTGGTTAGTCTGTGTAATTTTCGATCCAACTTGATATCACTAACTCATTAAAATCAATGCAAAAAAAGGATAAAAGGAATTATATGAAAACATATTATATAAGACAATATTACAGCACAAACCAACAACAGCCGACTCATCAAAGAGAGAAAAAATCATACATACAAACACAAAACAATGCTAAACACAAGTTTCAGATAACCTGACTTAGAGAAATATGAAAAAGATAAATTTAATATAAATATTTAAATATTTATTTTATTTATTTTAAGAATTGAGTTTGTTTACTTAATAATTTATTGTTATCTTCACAGATCCTAATGTCTTCATCAACGACTTCTTCAATATCTTCTATATCAACCTCGTGCTGTGAGAATGGACGTCCTATCATGACAGACCCACACACGGGACAGACTGTCTGTTCTTGTCAGTATGGGTCTGGTCTACTGAGTGCATACTCCCGTGTCCCGGGATTAACTGACTCTATGTACAGTACGACACCATACCCCTCCCAAGGTTACGTCCCTCTAGGAACCGACCCGTCTGCATTCTACTCACCTTTGGTATGTATTAGTTCTTTTCGAGTGTATTACACGAACTTATTCATTAAATCTGTTTGCTTAACTCTGCAAACATATCTAAGCCCACTTCATTCAATAAAAGTAAATTTCCCTAGCTTCAACAGTGCTGAAGGGATGAAATATTTGTCAAATTTGTCAAAGTCAACGAGATACGGAAATAAGTCGGAGATAAAACCGTAATTGACTTCACTTAAAGCCACTTCTGATCATAAAAATAATGTAAATATACAAAATCCAGGTGATAGATTGCGAGTTCGGTGTACATTTCATAATCGATTTCTAATTGTTGATGTTTGGATGAAAAATGTATAATGTTTACAATGGAAAAATGTAATTTCCCTACAATAGCTTGAGGAATGTTTGGTAATTTACAAATCGATTTACAAGCTGCATTTTGTATCCCCTAAGCTTTGTGGCTAATACTAATCTTTTTAATTTCTGCAGCTGGAAGTCGATTCCAAAGAAAAAATATTGAGAAAATCTGAAACCTTAATATCCATCCCAATTTAGCTTGTTAAGGCAACAGAACTTGAGATATGACAACAACTTTATATAATCTGAATATCAAAATAATTATTCCGATCTTACTGTCTGGTGGTTTTTGAAAAGTACTCAAAGAAAATAATAACATGAAGATTTTCGAGTTAAAAATCCAAGTATAATTTTACTTAGATAAGGATTAATACAAATAATTTAGCCGTTCCTTTTATTCTAAAATCATTAACCTTTTTTTAAGGTAGACATGCATGTCCAAAAATGCATGTCATGAAACAGATATGACAAAAAGTCAGGAGTACATTACTAATGCAATGACTATTTAAGATAATAAAATACAACTTGTATAACTCAACATTTATTTCATTTATTGCTTGTCCTAAGATTCAATATACTTTTTTTTGTAAATTTTCAGTTATAAAAAAGACGTTATTGCTGAATCAAGGTTGGAAACGCTGACCTAAACAAGACATATCTTTTTTGGGTTTTGACTGTTAAATTTGGATTGATTCTTTCAAACGTTATATTCATACTTTGCCGCTCAAACTAATGGTCATGAGTTTTGATGAAAGTTATTCCAGAAATATGTGTCGTATTTACTACAATAATTGTCTTTCTTCTATATCAACATATAGACCGCATCTTATTTTGTTTATATAAAGTCGTAGACATTGTTTTTTTGTATAAGAAAAGGAAAACAACATCGTCCGAAACCCTTTTCAGGAACGCTCAAACCAAAACATTTTGAACGCAATGAATGTTTAAGGCCTATTAAAAGCTTTATTAAAAATAAGTCATGGAAAATATTTCAGATAGAATATGTATAAAAGAAATACATTGAAAGACTTCCAGTATTGAATTTAGAACATTTTAAGATGTCTTTTAATAATATTTTGCTGTTAGGGTATAGATACGGTTACATATTAGCACAAAAAAAAGTGTGCATTTGTCAAAAATAATACAAAATCCTTGAAAAAGTAAGATTATTGAACTAAATTAGTAAGTCTACTTATCCTGGCAAATGGAAATAGTATAAGTACGGTTATTTTTCAGATCATATCTTTATTACTAGTAAACAGAAACAATTTGAAAAATAACTGTATTTATACATTTGTATCCAACTTTTAGCTTTCTTGAAACCTGAAACAGGTATAATTTGAAAAATAACCGTATTTGTATATCCAATGTTCAGCTTTCTTGAAATCCAATATATATATTTCCTCAGTATGATTAGAATGATAATGTAAAATATTTTTAAGGTGATGTTTTTTATTCAATCATACCTTGTTTAAACGAACGTTATTTCTGTATTTGAAAAAAAAATCTCTTATATCAATCCAGGTTTAACATGTACGGTTTTTGTATCCTAAAATTGATCGTTCGTTGTTCTCTTGTTATTATGGATGTTTATTTATTTTTTAAATTTTATGAGAGAAAAAAAGAAAAACCATTTAAAAGCTAATGCACTGTATCAAATAAAGATAAAATGACATATCCTTTCTATATTAATCAATTACAAGGCTAACAACAAATAAAACATGGATTTATCGGAAAATAATTATTAATAATTATACCTCAACGAGTTTAGAAAATTTATGAATAATCATTGATTTTTCTGCCTTTTTAAGTGTCTTTATGAAATTGCAATTCTCACATTTTTATGTAATATTTAGATAAGCGGTATAATAGCATGTCATGTGTGTATTAAATGCTGATCTTCAAAAAGTCATTTATCTGATAAAACGGCCATTTAAATCTTTTTTAAGTAGTATGGAAATAAAGATTTCATACGTTTTTGAGTGTTTACAAAAGTTAAAATCTTTTCATTTTAAAAAGAGATGATTTTTTATAGATTCATATAAAGCGGATTGAATATATTTGTCAAACATATTGGCTTAGGCTGAGTAGCATTAAAATTTATTAAATTTCTTTTAAAACGCACAAATACTATTGATAAGATACGTATGCCTTCAAATTTTAAATATTATTGAGAAAATTAGTAATATTTTCAAACATCTGAAAATCAGCAATTTTTATTTTGTAAAATATTTTGTAATTTATATTACATATTAAGAAACCTCTCCAACCTCGCCACTTTTTTTAATTCTAGTTTTCCATTATAAAAGTTTTAGTTATATCGATCAAGAGTGTTTAAGTGCAAAAATATTAAATAAACATTCCTCAAACTTAGTTGTCTATTTTGACTTCTCCAAACTGACGCCCTATGTAAACGTCCGATAGTCAAATGCACCGATTTCAAATTTCAAGTGAAATAAAACTTAGCAGGAAAAATTTTCGATAAACTAACAGTTTGTTGAAAATCTGATAAAAAGACTACAAAGGCCGACTGGCTGTCTACGGAACCGTCGTGTGTTTTCCGTGCACGGTAGGGCAATTAGAAGCAATCTTGTTCACAAATTTTCTAAGTCTCTCAATCGCAGCATGAAGCTCCCCCACTTATTAGTATCTCCACAGATATTACTGAGATTTTATTACGAACGAGGCTTTTATATCAACGATTTTTTCTTTCGACTTCTTGCGACAAACTTCCGTTCTTTCTTGCATACTTAACACCCCGACCTCGCGCCAACTTTTATGAAGTGTTCCTCAAAAGTACGAAAACCGTGAGAATAAAGATATTTATGTCTAACTGTGAATAGCTTCCTCTCGAGAGGTTTCTTTTGAAAAAATAGCAATATTACAAAAATGAAATAGCACCGTGAGAATCTCGTGTATCCTAATGTTATAACGAGGTATAACGAGATCTATCTATCGTACTTAATATCAAGACAGAATCGTGTTACTGCAAATTAAGACGGATAAATAAAAACAAGATGATATGATGTCGCTAACGAAGTACGACATATCTTTATATTTGTAGATTTTTTGAAACAATTCTGTGATACATATAATTACTTGTGTATTTGTTTAGACTTTATTATCACGTCTATCTTGAAAGATATTCTACAAAGCTTCTCTCGCACCCAAACGTATAGCCTTGAACCACTATAGTATGCAATTCGGTGAGCATTGTCGAAAATACCGTCAAATACCCAATTTATGCCTGAGTTCAAAGAACGTACCTATTATACCCATATGTGTCTTTTTTAACGTTTTTTTTTTTTACTTATATGTAGCAAGAATAGAATCAGGTATATAAGTATGTTTCGGACAAAAATATCCACTTTACTATTCGTAAAATTTCATTATTATAGTATATTAAAAAAATGTACAACAAACCTACTGTTAAGAAAAAATAATAAAATTCAATGATAGGCATTTTAAAGTTATATTATTAAATCCATCAAACTTGGCTTGAAATTATACAAAAGTAAGATGTTTCTTCCTTCAAATATTTTTTATTTTGCAAAATGAAATATAACTATATATCTAGCCAGCTTAAGAATTTAATTCAAGGCAATTTAGAAGCGCACATGCAGATGAATACCAAAGTTAAAAAGACACGCGATGCATAAATTAAAGATGTGAATTTGATTTTTTTCATTACAGAATCCACATTATGATTTGAAGGAGAATGGCGAGTCACCATGGAGATCTTTGACACAGCCAACAGCCTGTTACCCATACGACCCAGCCATGGCCAGTTATCCGTATGGAAATACGTAAGTGTACTTTTACATTTATGTATAATATTTATCAACCAGCCTTTATAAGATCATTATGCAGTCAGAAAAACTAAGAAAAATTTAGTAAAATTTATTATACTAGTAAACAATTCAAGTTATTTTTCCTCCCAGATTTTCTAAAGTCAAATATTAGAGCCTGAACACCCAAGCAAGTCTGTTCAGTAGAATCATATACTCGACCACCAGAAAAGTTCAGTAACAGAAAATGTTAATCGTTCAGTCTAGAAACCTGTGGCCTAAGATAAAAAAAAAAAATAGACGCTAAAAATAAGTAGCAATTAGAATTGATGGAGACATTGTTTTGGGCCTAACAAATATATTTCCAGTTAAGTTACTAGCATTCAACAGCAAAGCTATTCATGACAACTTGAATATTGGTTTTGATATGTTTATTGGGAATTTTAGATATGGCGGAATGGACTTAAATGGTGCTGCAAGGCGTAAAAATGCCACAAGAGAAACTACCAACACCCTTAAAGCATGGCTGTATGAACACCGAAAGAACCCTTATCCTACAAAAGGAGAAAAAATCATGTTGGCAATAATTACTAAAATGACTCTGACCCAGGTCAGTACTTGGTTTGCTAATGCAAGAAGGAGGTTAAAGAAGGAAAACAAAATGACCTGGTCACCGAGAAACAGATGTGGTGATGACGGAGATGATGAAAACAGCAATGATAAATTAGACGAAGATGACGAGGAACAAAAGAAAGATAAAATAGACGAAAATAGCAATGACACAATTAAAGACTCCATGGACAAGTGCGAGAACAGTAAGTTTAATTTGTTTAATACTAAGTACTCGTTTTGTTTTAGATTAACATTGTTTTTACTTTACTGGTTTATATTCATATTTACATGCACATAATTGTTTGATTTTTTCGTGGGTTTTATACCTTACAATGGTTCCTTATTTTAACGTAACCATTACAATGTATAAGGCACTCAACGAAGTATACATTTGGTGTTATTGTTCACCTCTCTTTACCTTTTTCTGTTCATTCCAAATGAAAAATAGGTACCCTCAATTACAACAATTTATTGTAGTTTCTTCTATTTATATAAACCAAGAGTTCTTGTGAAATATGTAAAATGAATACCCAAATTGACTAAGAAAAAATGTCTCCCAAAAAATTTCCAAACCTTCAAAGTAAATTCAGAAAGTGAAAACATTACAAAATCAAACGATAGACTATATTATCTTATACATATGTTGTATTGGAATTCATAGAACAAGTACCTATATAAATTATACTCAATACTATATAAGATACTTTGAAATAATCCTAATCCTAAAAGAATATGTACCCAAACTATTTTATAAATTATTTGGATGTCTCATTGGCACTCATACCACAGCTTCCAAACTATACTTCTGAATGAATAACAATTGAAACACATTTTGTTTGTTTATTGTAAACATTTATAAATTTAACTGAGATTATATATTATTGGAATAATACGTTGGTACAAAATTTTAGATTAGAGTAATTTATTTTTATTTACATTTTGTACTAACATATTATTTAAAAAAGGAAATTTAATACTTTGTTGTGTAATTACAAAAAAAATCCAATCGTGCATCAATACATTAGAGCACGTACGTGCTATTTCCTTTTTTTAAAATATTAAAAAATTACCCGTGCATTTAATTTGCACCATGTGCATGCATGAGGTTGTGCAAGAATGCAATTCAAAAGGTATATTTGTCAATATATTCAATACACTTTTTTATTCTTCTTAAATCGGATGTATCAGTTTGAAATGCATAACAGCTAAGAGAAATTAACTGTTACTGAAAAGTTTAACGCATAAAATTGCAGTTTAAACGGCTCATCTTAAATCGATAATTATACAGATGTCACATTATAATAGTGATATCAACTGATTTTAGGGAAGATAATTATAGGGCTTCTTTCAGTTGTTAATAATGGTTCCACCCCTGTAATGTGGTCACAAACAAACAAATTGAAATTGAATCCTATCATTTTAGTCATATGCCGATGCGCATGGCACAGTCAGCTTTTGTAATTTAATGAAAAACATTCAATGATGTTTGTGGATTTAAATTCTATCCATTCACATCATTTATTGAATTTATTTTAGAAAACACGAGTCCGGTACGGCAACGATCAATCTCTGCACGTGTTAGTCTTACAACAGTCTATGTTGAGCGATGCCTACTTTTTAAAAACTGTTATCAGATTTAAGGAATTAAGAAAGACATTTGACATCTACCGATAATAATCGAAGTTTCATTTTAAATTGTCTTTTTGAGAATTAATACTATTTCGTGCGTGGCTAAGCATCTGTAATTGAAATCAATACAATGAAACCGAGACTCCATATGATGTCAATTGTCTTGTAGAATTGTCAATGGACGGTTTGTGCTTTTAAAATCATGCAGAGTTCTACACGATCATTCACGATGATTGCGATAAGTGCTCTAGAAATACTACTTAGCTTTATATTAACTGTTTTGTGACATTTTGTATAATATTAATTGATGTAAAGATATGAGAAAACTAAGTCACATGACTCTGAAATTGACAAGGTTTTATTTACCATGGGATAAATCTCATAAAACGATTTCTAGTTAAATTTAAATCAGTTAACATACATTCACTGAAAATCTAAATTAGTCAATTTGACTAATTTAATTAGTCATTTTGACTGTCCTCTAGATGACAATGCACTTTAATCATTTTGACTATGCTCTTAGTCGTTTGACTAGATGGTTAGTCACATTTGACTGAGTAGGGTGGTCATTATGACTATGTTAGGAAGTCAAAATGACTATATGTCATACTCGTTATGACGAATTAGATTGTTCAATTGACTATGCACATTTGTCAGTTTGACAATTGAATGCAGTCCATATGACTGATTGAAATAGTCGGAAGTGACCATGTTGGTTAGTCAACATGATTACTGTGAATAGTCACGACTGTTAGACTGTTATTTTTATTTGTGTTGTGTTTTTTGTTCTACCATTTAATTTGTGTGCGTTTTATTCCGTTTCTTTCTGTAATGGTTCATTTCTTCTGTTATTCTACTTTTTGTCGTTTCTCTTCCATAGGATTGACAAATACATCTGGAATATCATATCATTAAAAATACCACAGCAGCAATACTAACAATGACAATAGTATAGGACCACAAAATGCTCAATGTTCAAAACCTTCCTATATCTTAAGTTTCCATGTGTAACCATTACTCAGTGACATATATTTAAGTCTAAAAAGAAAATAAAGAAAATAAATTTATTATAAACTCATTGTTAATTTGAAGTGTTTATTTCAGATATTTTGTCGGTATCAACTCTGCATGTGTCCGTGTGGTATTCTCTATGGTAAAAAATCTCTCAGCTGTGTTCATACAAATAGCAATGTCTTCATTTGCTGAAAAATATAATTATATCATTTTAGAAGCTAAAATATAGCAATAAACAAGTATATCAGTCATGTTAAAAGATTAAAGAAAAAACTTATTTTAAAATCTTTGATCTAGTGATTTAATCACTCATCTTATACCATTAATTTGTAATGTAAGCACCGGGATCTTGACAGCCACCCATCCTATATCACAACATTGTAACATTGTAATGTAAGCACCAGGATCTCGACAGCCACCTATCTTTTACCA
Organism: Mytilus edulis; assembly: GCF_963676685.1. Taxonomy (NCBI): domain Eukaryota; kingdom Metazoa; phylum Mollusca; class Bivalvia; order Mytilida; family Mytilidae; genus Mytilus; species Mytilus edulis. The sequence goes on along the minus strand of NC_092348.1, from coordinate 23,757,912 downwards.
CAACATTTTAATGTAAGCACCAGAATATTGACAGCCACCCATCTTATACCACAACATTGTAATGTAAGCACCAGGATCTTGCCAGCCACCCATCTTATACTACAACATTGTAATGTAAGCACCGGGATCTTGCCATCCACCCATCTTATACCACAACATTGTGATATAAACACTGGGATCTTGACAGCCACCCATCTTATAACACAACATTGTAATATAAGCACCAGGATCTTGACAGCCACCCATCTTATAACACACCATTGTAATGTAAGTACCAGGATCTTGACAGCCACCCATCCTATATCACAGCATTGTAATGTAAGCACCAGGATCTTGACAGCCACCCTGAGTTTTTAATTCATTGTTGTGAACATCGATTGCAGTGTTTATTTTTAACAGTTTTTGCTCAGGTGAAAAAAAGATATCGCTAAATACTCTTTTCAATCCACAATACGTTGTATGTGTATCAAAATTGATATCCCGTATACGTATCCCCCTTTTTTTTTATTGTCGTTACGTCAACATGTGCCGATATAACTTTCATTTATACACTTCTTTTTCTTAAAATCAATTTTTGTAAGTAAGAATTAAAACAAATATACATCATACTTACTTTAAACAATTGGGTTATTTGACAAAATAACAGTTTCTGTGCCTTCTGGTTTGTTTGCATCTACACAATCTATTGAACAAAGGGAACGCGAAAGAGTGCGCGTGAAAACCGATACTCTACACCACGTGGTGCTGTGACCACTAACATAGTCAATTGACCACGAAGGTAGTCATAATGACTTGATGGGTAGTCATATATGCTTTTGACTACCTTTCGGCTGATATTTGACTAACTGAATAGTCATCGTGACTAATTTAGATTTTCAGTGTTGTAAACGGGAAGAAAGTGGTTTTGTAAACAATAAACAACAATGAAAATGGAAGCTAGGATGTATTTAAAGTGAAATACATGCATTGATATCCACGATGAAAATAAGTGAAATCTCAAAAATACTCTGAACTTCGAGGAAAATTCAAAACGGAAAGTCCCTAGTAAAATGGTAAAATCAAAAGCTCAAACACATCAACGAAACGAGGGGATAACAACTGTCATATTCCTGACTGGGTTCATGCATTTTACAGGAAAGTGAAAGCATTATATATGAGTTTCTGTTTATGTGTAGGACAATTAAGCTTTTATGCCAAATGTCAATAGATATAAACTAAATATAAAAAAAAATTAATAAGAAACAAAAGTGACGCCCACAGGAACCAAAACAGATTATGGCATCTTTAAAAGTTTCAAATAAAAAAGAATTAACAAAAATACCGAGCTCCTAGGTTAATTCAAAAAGAGGATATCTCAATTAACATGAAAAAATAAAACGCTCTACTATATCATAGATGTATAAACCTTCATCTATATATGATTGCATACACAATGCCATCCCTTGGTGTCTGTTGTCGACATCATATATTCTTTTGTCTGTTAATCTTTCCTTGTAATATCTCAAAAGTCACAATATGGTAAATTGAATCTATAAGCGTTCGCCTCTTTTGAGGAATTAAATATCGCATTACTGACTACCTAACAAAAAAAACATTTTGGCATATACTTATTCCAGATAGCTTCTTACATATAACTACACATGAAAAGCTATCTTTCTGTCGATTACATTTTTGGGACAGGATTTATAATATAATTGATAGAGAACATGGTTAAGTTTCGTTGTCTACACCTTTCTGCTTAAGTTCCCAATTCAGTTTCAAAAGATAAGAACTTAAAAATGTATGAGGTAAATTATTTTAAAAATATATTTAAAAAAAAGAAGAAAAACTGAAATCTTGCATCTTGACATTGGCGTAATAAAGTAAATGTGGACATTTTCTAAATTGGCATCCAACTGAACAATTCTGGTGGCAATTTTGAATATTTGTCTTTTTTATTATCCGGTATGATATGATTTTAGGAAATCAATATAATGGCCACTTTATGCTGCTGAAATAACTAAAACTGTTACATTTTTTTAATCTGTTTGGAATGATTTATTTTATTTGATGCATGTATAATATGGTATATACGTTTCCTCAATTATCCTTTGATGAAATAGTAAATGATTGATACAGTAATGTTTCGAGTCTCTCAGCCAAAGTTGACCGTAGCTGGATTCTATTTTTCTCTTTATTCCCCTTTTGGTCAAATACTTGAAGCTACGACAGTATATTTCAAGTACAACTGCATTTATACGTCGTGACATGTCTTTTAGTCCTATATTGTGGGTTTCAGCATTCCTGGCTGATTGGATGGTAAATTCAAAGAAAACGTTTCTGATTCAGAAAATTCAGGGAGTCTTATTTTCTTTGATTTCTTTTTTGCTTCAATGTAAAACCCTTAGACCTGTTTAAATTGGCATAGTATGTCTAAAATTGAAAATTTGCACGTGTTTTCATCATTATTAAAAGTTTAATATCGGTTTGGGGTTACGTAATCAATATTGCTTATATCCAAAATGTTGAGCACAAAATCTTAAAATGACAACTTTTGCAGTTTTTCTATAAATTTCTAAAGTCAAGACATTGTTATATGTCAGATTAATATCGTGAACAAGATAGATTATTAATAAAACTTTTCAATTTTCGAATTCAAGAGACATTTCTTTGCCATTACTTTTCCTTTTTAAACACAGACAAATGTCAAAATATATTACGTCTGTATGGAAATACAATTTCTTAAACATTTCTTATTCTTATATATCAATATAAAATATCGAGAACATAATAGACTTATAAATAAATAATCGAACATTGGTTTACTGGTCAAATCATATAACTAATTTAGGTGGTATTAAAGTTAGTATTATTGCAAAGCATACATTTTTTACAGTATTTTGTTAAGTATTTCCTGAAGTGAGATACCTAAACAAAATTTTGCGAAGAAAGATATCATATATTATTTAACAAAGCCATGTATACATTCCTTGAATACTTGACAATGAACGATATGTAATAATATTTAATTTGGTATAAGTGCAAATTTAAGACATTTTATAACAAAAAAGTTATATTTAACTCATTTTCTTTAAGGGTTTCAAAAACTTTAAAACATCGCTACTTTCCAATATCCAAAACCCTCTCACGCTTTATATTTCGCTATCAATATTCCATTTCAAGATCACAAAAAAAGCTTTTTTTCATCAAGATCGCTGCCTATCCATCGAAAAGTAACATTAATCGTAGAAGATCTACATTAGAAACATGAAAAACTGTAGTTTGTTTATTTCTACGAGGTAAGGTCTGTTTTATCTCTGTCGAATTGTTTTGATGCGTCGGCGTCATTATGGCTTTACATTAACCACCTCCTTTCCGTATGTATAAATTACATATCATACTTATGTTTTCTAACTTCTTTATCCAGGAAACTAATAATGACAACTCATTTTATAAAAGGATACATTAATCAACTTGTAAACTTCGGAGCCTTCTCGACTGTTTGACAATGGATAACACAAGATGGCGGACGTCATTTGCCGTGTCAATGTCACGGTTCAAATATTACGTTATGTTGTATATAGACCTCAAAGAAACAATGACAAGGCGACAGACATAAATTTAGTTTTTACAAATTTTGAAATACAGCCGTCTTCAGTAGAAGAAATGGACATGTTGGATCGGTGATTACTTTATGACAACAAATAATTATTACTATTTAGTGCGTGATTAATGGCGATGTTTTTAGTCATTGCCTTAAGGGACCTTCAAAGTCTCATGTCCCATGTGCTATACAGAATATCGCTAATTGAATAAAACGAGAAAATTTATTATATTATACAAAAAACATGATTTATTTATTAACTTTTATTATTGTTTTGTGCAATTGTCATTATTAGAGTTATACGAAATACATTAAATTATAAACAACTTACAATCGTCACAATCATAAGAAACAGGGGCTTTTTAACAAAAAATGTTTGACAATAATTGATCGTAAGTCAAAACTGAAATATTCATGACTTACGAGGATTTTTTGTCGCAGACTTAAGAAACTGTTTTTAATTGAGAATGTTAACGTCTGAAATTTAAAATCAAATTTACACAGCTACTTTTACATAGGTACTATTTCTGTACTAAAAATCTGTAGTACTGGAAATTTACTTTTAATATTCAGTACTATTTTGTTACTTTAACATTATTGTACTATTTAGGTACCTGTATTTTACAGTACTTAATTTGTACTTGAAATTTAGGTACTTCAGATTTTTGGTTACTACCGTTACATTTTCAGCATTTTGAAAGTTTTTCTATTTCAAATCTCTTAAAATTATGATTTTCAAACATGGAATATTGTATTATTTCTGTACCAAAATATTTAGTACAAATCAGGTACTGTAAAATACAAGTACCTAAATATTACAATAATTTTAAAGTACAGAAATAGTACTAAATATTAAAAGTAAATTTCCAGTACTACATATTTTTAGTACAGAAATAGTACCTATGCAAAAGTAGCTGTGTAAATGTTTGAGAAAATAATTAGTTTTCAAATCTCGTAAATTCATATATTATTAAATATACAAATCATATGCATGTAAATAAAAGTAGGGATCCCAGAAACTCGAAACGGAATGTGAGCGGAAACATCGGCGAGCGCCATCCATCATTAGAACCATAACAACCAAATTGTCAGACCTTAAAATTCTGGTATTGTAAGATCTCCAAGACCACGTAAAAATTTCCATCGATAGTTGAGACACAAACTATGATTGTAAAACTTTAATTCTGATATCTATGATGAGTTTATTAATGTAGTGTCAACTTCAGCCTTTCCTGTAAAATGCAATTTAATATAACAAGTCAGGAATATGACAGTTGTTATCCATTCGTTTGATGTGTTTAAGCTTTTTATATTGCCATTTGATAAGGGATTTTCCGTTTTGAATTTTCCTCGGTGTTCAGTATTTTTGTGATATTACTTTATATATATGCATATTAACAAAATACAGGTTATAAAATATTTATATATATATTTCTATAATTAATGACATATTCAGATAGGAACACGTATGGAATATCATAGTGATATTCAACACTGATTTTTTATCCCTTTATACATTAACAAAACCTTTTCATTGTTGATTTGTAAAAAATAATTTCATAATATGTGCAGTCTCCTTTTTTATTTAATCGTTTAACTTATTGGATAAACAGATTTGTTAAGTTTATCTAGAAATTAAGGAATGCATAGTCGAAGAACGTACTCGAAAATGCTTAAATGTAATATTTATTTATGAATTTTATGAAATGATACACTTACAAATTCTACAGTTGGTTACAAATTATAATATAATAATAATAATTCTAATGGTAACAAGTGTGTTTTAGGAGAGAAAGAAAAATATAGGTTTCGGATACTAATATATATTAGATAAAAGAAACGAGTGGTTAAAAAATAAAAATAAAATATCCGGACAAACACGAAATATATTTTCAATATTGTTTAGGCAATATTAAAATGAATTCGAAAAACAAATATTGTTTTAAGTAAATCAATAAATCTAAATGCATGTAAATATAAATGTATTGCATTCACATTTTCTAACGATCTGTTTTTATATTTATTTATTTTTTTTCCAAAGTTTCTTTATTTTCTGATATCTACATCTTTTTCATTTTGTTATATTTTTTTACTAAAATCTGTGGCTTCGATTAAATGGTTTAAAAGTGTGTATTACTCCAATAAAAGGAGATGCATTTATGAAGTACCCGGATCAGAAACCTCTTAGTTACTGCCTTCCTATAAAATTAGCTGCACGTTTTTCGAAGGTGGTGGTCCATTTTTACCTGAGTATAAATGTATTAAATTTGTCCTCTGATCTGCAGGTGTTAAGATTATTGATTTTGAAACCACTTCTATTAGTCTTATACTACTTAATCTTTTAAAGAATGACTTCAGACACTTTTATAAATCAATTTCCGTAATAACATATTAAACAGATTGAAATCTGTAGAATAATCAGTCATCATATGTTTTAAATGCTTAATTTACCTATACACAGAAAGCATACAACTTTCAAATTTAAAAGGCAGAACTTTCCAGCCTCTGTCATATCAAAGCTTTCCGTAAACGGTTGTTCCGGAGATCATTCAAAAATTAATATAACACCTGGGATATAAGGGTTCAACAAAGAAATTTGGAGACAATTAAAAGTATAAGAAGGCGTTCGATTTCAGGAAAAAATATTTTCTTAGTGCATTACTATATAATCTGCATTGCGTTTGTATCTAAGTTGTTTGAATAAAGTGCAACAATTGAAATTAAAATATCAATATGTCTGGAAACTAGAACAGCTTTCACATATATTGTTGAATTATTTATTATTACAATGGACAAACCAAGATTAAAATGTCAAAGTTTTTTTTTTAAATTGTCTCCATTTTTCCCATCATAAGCTTAATTTTAGGGTTTGAGTATTCAACAAACGTGATATGATACATGTTTAAAGTCTGAAAGGTTTTTAAATGAAACATTTTATTCTTTAAAATTAAACTGATGGATAATCACATCGCAGGGAAGATTACACGTTACGGTAGACATTTCAATAATATAATTTAAGTTAGAATAAATAATTATAGAAGTGTAATTTACGGTACTGGTATATGGTTTAACTGATATTTAAATCATGCATTGCACTTGTAAGATTTTAATGATAAATATTGACATTGGATTTTCAGTTTATAAATCGAGCATATATTTGAAAACAAGATTGCAATCCCTTCAAGTTGGCGTACGAGTGTCTGGTTGATATGCTAATGTCCTATTTAGTTTCGTTATGGTCTGCAAAGTTCCTTTTTAGTTTTTGGCTGGTCTGCTAATGACCATTTTGGTTTCTGGCTGGTCTGTTATTGTTATTTTCTATTTGGTTTTTCGATGGGCTTGTAATGTCCCACTTAAATTCTGGCTGGTATGTTAAGGTTCTTTTAGTTTGAAGCTTTCAAACATTTTAAGAATTTGGCATCAACATCGTTTGGTTTCTAGCGTACCAGATGACGATATGTTTTAGAAACATCTGCGTTACGCATTGAAATCATTGTTCCACATTTATCAACGAATGTATCGTAACTTTTGTCTTTTGTTCAGTGAATAGAAAGACAGCTGTACAGGAAACTAAGCTAAAAATATTGATAAGGGTCCAATATTAAACCAAATGATGTAATTAACATATAAACAGAAACGTTCTTCATAAGTTTATGCTCATATACTATAGATCGGTGTTGTGCATATACTGAATTTCATCTCAATAACTTGTCAGAAAAGTATTAATAATTTTATTTTTGTTGTTGTCGAATCTTTATTTTCCAAATGTTTAATCTTCCTATGCTCAATTTTTTATTCATTTATTGCAGGTTTACTTTCAAATGCTAAAACGGACCCAGATCAGATTGATGTTACTACCTTTGGAAGCAGTACTAAACAAGATATTCTTGGACTTGAACCTATTGGAATCATAAAAGATGAACCGAATGGTCTTCCCCAAGGATTTTGTGGCCCAGTAAATGACTTAAAGACACCGACGATGGGTGTTGTTAAACGTCTAGATTCTCCATGTTCAAACAGCAACGATTCAGGTCTTAGCGATGTTAATAACACTCTTGCATTAAATGGACCTGTTCTTGACAGTAGTGATGCTTTAAGACCTCGGATATGGTCATTGGCCCACGTAGCCACATCAACAGCTATTCCTACCTCTTTATCAGCAAGTATGAAGGATCAAAACACTGCTATGAATTATTCTAAACCTGGATCTTCTTTCACAACTAACACTTCCTCTATGCGATCCTGGATGGACAGTACTTTTCCAGTAGGATCATCAATGTTTTCACCTAGTCCTGCTGGATATACAAACATTTCGGGTTCTGCACAAAGTGACAAATCGCCATTCTCTATAAATGGTTCAGCTTTCAATGGTGTGTCATCCGGAAGCACGTCTTCTCTTCTCCGGCCATATCCTTCTCTAACCTCTTTGTATTCACCTTCTGGATCAAGAGGTTCCGAAAGGATACCAAATGGTACAATATGATAACAATAACTTTAATGCATTTGTTAAATATTAAAATAACAAAACATTACAACGAATACAGTGTGGACTATGTCCATATATTTGACGGAATGAATCTTTCCACAGAAGAACCATCTTGCCATGTTTTTGTTGTGATATATATCAAACTTGCCATATTAAGTGCTAAATTAGTCACATATCATTGGATTAAAACACTATCGATGTCAAGAAATGTTCTTTACAGAAAAATCAGTGTATGACACAAAGATCACCAATGATCGACTTCGAGTCAGAAACTAAATTAATCATTCCTTTCAGGCGGGAAATATAGAATGCAATATTTATAACATAGCCAGGCTTAGATCTAGGAGGTCAAAATATAGGTCATACTGAAACATGAAATGGACATCAAATGTCGGATGAGGAAAAGCATTAAACAAATGAATAACCTAATGTACTTAAATTATTAGGAGCGGCAAAATATTCGAAGTTTGTAGTTAAGAAACAGGGTATTTGTTGTAAAATGTTCATATCTAATTAATTTTCTTCTAAGATGACATATCGAATATATTTAGTATTAAAATGTCATTAATAATTATTTGTGGTTCTATTATATATGTTTTTAACAAACCATTACCTATCAAACTGCATGCTTTAAGTTACACAGGTTAATAAAACTAATAATATTTTCCATACAAATAATAAAAATAATATGTAGATATTAATTCTAGTCCTTTGTTTAATGTCTGATATTGCATAATAATTGTAAAGCTATCTTCTTTTTTTTTTTTATCTCAAAATCAAACTGTTACAGTTTTGGTTCTTTTATATGATAAATAGATTTGTCATTTGTTTTAATTAAAGTATTCTAACGTCGAAATAAAGTTCATGAAAAAGTGCTAATTAATTTTTTAAACAAAAATGGTGATATTATATAGAAAAAAATATAGTATTTGTTTTAACTTTTTGTAATTTGAATATATGTTCCTGATAACATTTACATGTATACAGATTTAAAATATTTGTTAGTGTTTTTTTATTTTTAACATTACCGACCATCTCATGGGTCAGGAGTGAACTTGAGGGCAGAATGTATTATATGTTATGTTATATCAGACACATCTACAAAACTTATTTATTTGTTTAATAAACAATAAAGTTAAAATCATTATCTCATTGGTTTCATTGTTTTCGAATTCATTTTCCACAATGCCATATTCCACAATGTCATATTCCAGAATGCCATATTTTCCACAATGCCACATTTCACAATGTCATATTCCACTTTTCCATAATGTCCTATTCCACAATTTCACAATTTCATATTCCACAATTTCATATTCCACAATTTCATATTCCACAATTTCATATTCCACATTTGTTTCTTCTGATTTAAGTGTTTTTATCAAATAACAATATCGATTCCAAAGTACTACCTACGCATTACGACTAATAATATGTCTACAATGATGCTTGAGGGCTTATATTTGGAATTTGGGAATTGATTAACTCATCATTGTGCAACATTCAGTTATATGTGAAATATAATTCAAAAACATTAACATACAAAATTTCGGAAAGTTAAAGCAAAAACAAACCTAAGATATTAATAATACCCATGAAAACATAAATGAGTATTATATTGATGCTCTAAAAATGCAAATATCTAGCTCAACATGCATCAAAAAGTAAAACAACAAAAATACCGAACTACAATCAAATTTCAAAACGTAAAGTCCTACATCAAATGTGAAATAAAGAACAACTGATACTAGTGTTTGTATAGACAGTAATGGTACTATCAATCGCAAATTGAATTACCAACGGTTACATACTATCAACCGTGTATGCATTTGTATTACCAGTAAATAATATACTTACAAATTTTATATTCTATCGTGTAATCAGAAGTATAATACAGATCGTATATTTGTATCATTGTCACACGGTAGATCTAGAATCCAGCAAAAAGCTGATTCAATATAAAAGACAAAAGTTGTTAATGTCTGTGTCATTTTGGTCTTTTGTGGATAGTTGTCTCATTGGCAATCATACCACATCTTCTTTTTTTATAAAATATCTTGTAAAATACAAAATCACAAAAATACCGAGGAAGCTTCACAACGGAAAGTCCCTAATCAAATGGCAAAACCAAAAGCTCAAACACATCAAACACATCAAACGAATGGATAAATTTCTCCAGTTCGTTTGTAAGATTTAATTTAACTCCTGCTGTATTTGGGTATATAACACTTACATGTTTGACCCCATGAAACACTAACTCTGTGAACATATACTTTGTTGAGACCATACATGGAAGGTATTACTATTGAATATGCCATTTAATATAAAGTTTATTTCTGTTAGATAGTTCATACAAAAAGTAAACAAAAATTTACCGAAATCTAAGGAAAATTCAAAATGTGGATTATACCTTATCAATCTGCAAAATCAAAAGCTCAAACATTTAAAATTAATGGAAACCATGCAACTGTCATTTTCACGACCATGGCAACCTTACACCATGTACATGATTGTATGTGTGCTTTGTACCGATATATTTAAACATTTATGCGGATTTTCAGAACCTATACGGATACATTTTGAATTTCGTGTGGAACACACACACATCTAAATTTTACATTTAAGACGTATATAATTTTCTTGTTTATTCCGTTCTTATTTGTTATATAAATGGCAAACACTTAATATTCCAGCATTTTAAAACACAAATATGTACAATGTTCAAGAATTTAAAAACACAAACGTACACAATATTCAAAAAGTATGAAAAAATTGGCATAAGATCAAAATCACAGTTAAAGGACATAGAATATCATGATCAGAGGAAAAAGATAAAAACACCATAGTCACCAAAAACACTTAGCTACTTAAAATATTTGATATCATTGAAAACAAGAATTCGACATAAGCCATGGGTAAATAGGGGTACCATAAAGTCAGACTTGGAAAAATATGAAGTGTTAGTTTGCTGTTTGTCAACTGAATTGACAATCTTAATATGCCTGCTGCACATTCATCATCAGTGGTGTCAAGATTACCAAGAATAACTTATAATATATAATTATAAAACAGGTACTATTATATCGGTTGTTTAAACACCATCAATTTCTTCGTAGTTCCCAACTTCCACAACCATGTACAAAATAAGGTATACAGATAAGATGATTTCAAAGAAGACACATATTCACCACAGACCTATGGGTTTGATTGGCAATACGGCAATTATCTGTATGAAATAAATGGACTTGGTTGTACAGAACTACGGGAAGAAACTCACGTAAAAGATACTATAAGTGTTGTTTTTAAAATCAGTCCGTGTTATTTGTAGATTTAAACGTACAGTTGTGTTTCGAAAGGCTGAAATGAATACTTTCCTAGAAACATGGAATTATGATAAAAACGTTTGCATATAACACAATCAGTTTCCCAAAAGTGTGTTAACGTAACAAGCAGCAATAAGGTGATCAGGAAAATGGCAGTTGTATAATATTTGATCCGTTGATTACTAACGATTGATTGATAAGTTGTTATTGACCTGTTTTTTTACGAATTTGCCTTGGAATTTTGTGTTGTTGTTATACTTTTTAGAAAGAAAATTACTTTTAGCTTGGGTTGATAAATTCCGAATATAACATTTTGAGTTGGTGTGTATTTGCATAGCGGGTAATGAATGCATAGAAGGTGACACGTCCCCTCTCGATTCACCCAGTCTCCCTTCTTGGAGAGTTCATGTGAATCACTCAGTTTATTATGTTTTCTTTATTTGTATCAACGTAATCGATTTGTAAGATTATAACATCGGTAAACTAGTATTGTCTTACACACTGTCTCGCTCCTTTCGTAGCTTACACGAGTCCCACAGTTTTTTCATGTTACCGTTTTTGTATATACTTAATCGATTTATTAGATTTGAACATCGATAAACTACTATTGCACCAATATGTAGGCTGATTTGTATCTGATAAAGTCGGTTAAAATATAATACTGTCGACTACAATTAAGGTTTGATAAGTACGATTTAACTTTGTGTACGTCGGGCTTTGAAGAAAACACACAAATAAAGGCAACAGTAGTATACCGCTGTAAATATTTGTTGCTGACACCATCATTTCATTTCATACTCTAAGATATTATTGCAGGCTCGCTTGAGCACCAGTTTCATATTCTGGAGAGAACATGATTTAACTATCCTCTGAATGATTTAGATGTTTCTGAGTGTTTTGTTGTCTAACTTTAAGCGATTTAAGTTCAGACATAACAAAACTTTCCAAAGAAGGATGCAATTAGGATTTGCAGCGATTATTTGAGTTGAACAGTTTGAAAGTATTCAAGTTTTACTATTATAAAGGAGTAAAATCCAGTCAATTTGCGTTGAAAAATAGTTGAATATATTATATCGCGTGTGGATTGAATAAACCCTATTGTATCTATCAAGTATACTATTTACTAGTTTAGAAATGCCTGTTTGATGTACATGTACCATGCCATACTTTCCCTGCAGAAAATAAAATTTGTTTCAAATTATACAAGAAACTTTCTAACATAATGTTATAAGTATTAATGCAATAAGTGAAGCTATTTCGCAGCAAATGTATTTCGTCACAAAAATAATTAAACTGTAGGATTTCTTTCGTTTAGATGACACAATATATAAAAGATATGGATTTTGTTTAATTTTCAATTTTTTTAATTCTGACGAAATGCAGTTAAGATTTAAATTTTAGTTCATCAATTGAGGTAAATTATATTTCTGTCAAATTTTGATACTTCGATAAATTATTCAATGTTAAATTTTTATCTTGTCTAATTAAACTGAGATCGGACATTGTATGGACTTTATGACCATTTATCAGAAGTAAATATTTATTAATCTTCTGTTTACAAGGTGACTGATAGTTAATTATAACTATCTTGTCCAACCTCAGCGTGATATGACAATAATACCTGATATGATCCCTTTAGTGACCAGTCTCTCATGCTGTCTATCCTTTACTGACCAGACCTAAAACAAGAATTGTCCATTTCAATGGCCATAAGACGTGTCTATTTCACGTTTAAGACAAAATCTTCATCTTGAACAGATGTCCAGTTTTAAATTAAAGCGATAAACGTTTAATATTACAGAGAGATGACCAGGTCTGATGTGGAATTTGGTAAAGATGGTCCGTAGCTTATTGGTCAACAAAAAACGTTGCAAACTAGTTACGTTAATGTGAGATTAAAATGACGTCGAATCTTCAGTGAGATTTTCCATAAAACTAGGGCGTACGTAACTTGAATTGTAAACTTAAATTCAAAACGAAACTTTTAATGTGTATCTCTTTCATTTTCTGATATATTAATGTACAAATCCCCTGTTCATATAATCATTTGTGATATATACTTATGATGTATGGGAATAAACTCATCATAGATACCAAGAATTATAATGTTTGCGATATTGTTACAATAGATTTTTCTAAAGAAAAAATACATTGATGCCGATATTGAAACCCTTTTTAATTGATATAATAATTATATCAGCTGGTCTACCATTTTGTGCATGTTGCGTTGATTTTCTTACTTTTTTTGTTTATCAATTCAACATTCGAGTTTTATGAAGATTAAACGAAAATTCATATATATAGCCAGAAGATATTTATTTGAAAGAAAAATTTACAAAGATGATAAGGTTACCATTTTTCATCAATTCAACGTGCATTCTTTGTAAAAAGGTATTTGCTGTTCCATAACTGATCAGTCACATACAGTTAACAGAAAATCAAATTAATCTTTTTTATTCTAAGTTTAGTTTTTCGTCAGCAAATTCAGGTTCAATATATAAAACCTACACAAAATATGTGACATTTTTCTTGACCAACATTACAACAGAGAAAACTACACTAAATAAAATTATATATTCTTTATTAGTTTTCCAGTCAATATTTAAAATTGTATCACCCACTATGATGCTTGATAAATATGTAAGTATTTTCAATAAATTCGAATTCCCTCCTATTCTCTTGTTTTATCATTCCCGGTCTAATGCAACTGCGAATATTACTTAAAAGCAATTTATTAAAAAAAATTATAACAATAATATTTAATAAAAAAAAAATACAAAGAAACTGTTATAAACTAAATATAAATTAAATAGTTTGTCAAATATGTATATTATGTATAACCGAAGTGTATCATGCGTCAGGACAAAAGTTGCACCGACTTGTATTTTTGTTAAATTTTTAAAACAATTTATCATGAAATAAAACCATAGGAATTGATAGATCCTGCATAAAATTTCTTTATATATTTCTGTTTGTTATTTGTCTTTTTTTTCAATGCAGGGGGCAAAAACAAAGGAGAAGGAGATACTTACCAATCAGTTTCCTATATTTCCCTATATTTCTACCACCCATATTTGTAAGCGAAATCTTTATTGGGCTAGTAGTCATTTCTCTTTTCTAATTTGGTGGTTATATTGCATAAATTGTACAGCCTATTTTGACTTGCAAATTCACTGATTGCCTATTCAATATATAAAAAGTTACTTTTCGTGATTATTTGGGTTTTTTACCGATAATTCCGGAACAAAAATGAACAATAAGATCAGTACAATTTTAACAGGCAATATGTCCCAAATATTGTGCGTGTGCTTTTTCTGACGATGATATATTCGTGTAGTTTTGTTAAGCAAAAACAGCGTTTTATCTTTTTATGACTAATTTTGCATAAATGAAATATTTCTAATATAATTGTTTTTAACCATTGTTTAATGTGAGAAAAAATGAATTGGTTCATATATTCTTCCATGTATTATACGGTTTTAAATTATACTGTGTTCATGAGTATATAATATATATGATATATATAGAGTTTATAGAAAATCAACTTCAAAATGTTAGAGTAGATCTAACTTTTTTCCCCTTTTCGAGTGGGACAGGAATATAATTTGGCATATAATTTGTAGCCAGTTTTCATCGTCATTGCTGACTAGTAATACAAGGATACCATTCTACTAAAAAAATGGAATCACTTAGTATAAGAAAATACATCAGTCAAAACAGTGAACATCATATAACTATTCAGTACCTTTAAATACTTATAAGACTTAACAGAATTCTTTTTAGGCATCATCGAAGAAAAGGTTTTGAAAATAAAAAATAAAAAAACTGCATTTGCAACGTAAAAAAAATACTTAATGAGCTAAATTATTGCAAAAATGTAGGCACGCAACAAAAGTACATTTATGAGCATACATATTGAATAAACAAGTTTATTGAAGAAATATTACATGTTTTTTTTGCTTCTGATACATGTGCGGTGAAATACAAGCAGCAGCAACACAGCAAATACAAGTTAACATAATTACGACATAATATAGTAGGAATTTTTCTACTTTCTCGAATGTTAGTTGTAGCTATAGTATGTAATTGTCTTGTTGCACATAAAAAAAGGTTTAGTACACCTCGTGTTAATGATCAAATAACCATTGGTTGTGGTGTTAAGGGTTTTATCGGCTGTTAAGACAAAACTTTCATAGTCAATTTTTTTTTAATTTCTTTATCGTTTTCAATTTAATGGCTTTACTTTAACTTATATAGCTTGACTATAGTGATGGATATCACACAGAAAAATGTACACTGTTTGATAATGATTGTTGTTTGCTTAACGTCCAGTGTACTACAATTGTAAAATGAATATGCAAAACACCATGTAACCATAAAATAAAACTATTTCATAAACTAGAGCTTGTTATTTGGAATAACCAGCGTCCGTTTAGATCGACACCAAAATTTCTGCTTGCAAAAATCTAAATATTTTTATATTTGATACATTGTAGTTGAAACATTAAAAACACTTTTCACACTTATATTCATTTTTGTACTAAGTTGACGCACAAACTTTAAAATCACAAAATATTAAGACTGTGAATGTGTGACCTTGTTCTCTAAAATAAAGCTAGACGAAATATCAAATTAGGGTATCAAAAACCTATAAGACAGTATATATTAGTATAGATACTTAAGTTTGTCTAATCTTCATCTACATGTGGTCATGTAAATATTTATTTGTGGTCGTCTGCTCTTCACATTAGAGGTGTACCGAACGTCTTAAACCCGAAGGGTATATCCTGTAAAGTATTGAGAAACAAGCTATTACCGTCTTAAATATGGGGGTATATTTTGTTTAATTATTATGAGAACATTTATGTATCACTTTGCAACACCTGAGTTTGTTATTATTTCATATTAAAGTAAGTGTTCATCATATTCAGGATAAAGTGTTGATCTAATGTTGTCAGACTATACTAAGGTCATGTTTGCTAACTGTACAAATAATTTTAGAAGAATTAAATCCCGGACTGTCAATATGTTATTTAAGTATATACAGTTGTAATTCTCTTTGATTATTATAAAAATCAACATTTATTTTAAAGCTAATATTGTTATTATTCTCTTTTCTACACTTGTAACAGGCCTTAATAATACTGCCTTAATAAGATTTATTCTTTATGAACATGTTATGACATATTATGCTGAGATATTAGGATAGTTTTGTTTAAGAAATAGGGTAATTTATCCCTTATATTTATTGCCAACTTCGTTTATGATATATTAATGTTAAATCTGTAAATAATTGAATATAAAAGATTTTACCATTGAATTTGATGCTGCAAAATAAAGGCAACAGTAGTATACCGATGTTCAAAACTCATAAATCAATAGAAAAAAACAAATCCGGGTCACAAACCAAAACCGAGGGAAACGCATTAAATATAAGAGGAGAATGACGACACACCATTTAAATGTAACACACACAGAAACGAACTAATCATTAGACAAAATCCGATGAGAATAACAAATATGACAATAAAACTCAATACATGCATTTGGGATAGAAAAGTACCATGACACGTCTTATAATAATGTAAATTCACACTCAAATATAAAAGGAAACAAACGACACAAAAGAAACACAACGTTAAAATGTAACACACACAGAAACAAACTATAATATAACAATGACCATATTCCTGATTTGGTACAGGACATTTATTTTAAAAAGAAAAAAATTGTGGGTTGAATCTGGTTTTGTGGCATGCCAAACCTCCCTCTTTTATGGCCATGTTAAATATTACGTTAAAATGACAACACAACATTACAGGACTACAATACAAATAAATAGGAGAACACAATTGACAAAGAAACAAACGAATAATAGCTATCAAAAGGCACCAGGTTTAAATTTCAATACCCCAGAAGTGCATTTCGTCCACACAAGACTTACTTGTGACGCTCAGATACAAAACTTTTAAAGCCAAAACAAGTACAAAGTTGAACAGCATCGAGGACCAAAAGTTGTGCCAAAAACGGCCAGGGTTTTCTGTTAGGTACCAGAACATCTCTTTTATTTAGAATTATTTATACTTTTGCAAACAGTAAATTTTATAAAATGACTATATAAAAGATATACATGATAAAACTGAAGTATTAACTAATTACAGAAAACAACCGGATACATTACATAACCCGACAAAATCCAACACAATCCAACACAAATAATAGACACACCCGAATAAGTTCAGGCCTCAACGCAAAGTGACGTCACCAAAAATGAAAAATGACGTCACATTTAAATGAATAAATCTATCTATCTATCAAAAATGAGATATAATTAGGATTGATTTAAGATATATTTGTACTAAATACTGACATTACATTTAATAACAATGAAAATTGCAATACTTATTAGTATCAAACTGAGGTAGCAATTAGGCAATTAACTATATTCTATGTTCGCGTAATTCAGAATCAAACTGCAAACGTAATACATCGTACACATTACGTTGAACCAAATTAAATCTAATATATGAAGGCGGTGATTAATTTTCTTTACCAGATAACACATGAATATAACCGAAAAGACGTCAAGACATTTGACAAAATTCGATGAGAATTACAAATATAACATCAAAACTAAATACATGAATTTGGGATAGATAAGTACCGTAACACGTCTTATAGCAATGCGAATTCACACTCAGCAAAACAGTCACAATCGGGAACAAGTCACGTTTGGTAATTAAAAGATTAGACGACGTAATGACAAGCCACAATCTAACATGTGGTAAAAATGTCCTTAGCTAGTTTGGTCAAAGGCACATCGTATGGATCAACCAATTCGTGATGGTGTCCGTTTTAATCTGTCCTCTTCATAAATTTGTTGGAGCAGTTTCTGCGTAAGGAGCACATTCCTGTATATGAAGTCCGTATAGTGTGAACAAGCACGAGAATAACGTATCAATTGAGTTATGTAAACACCATACGAAGGGGCCGAGGGTATGTTACTGCTGAGAAATGGGAAATTGATAATTGGGAAGTTGAAATCGCCCCGTTTATCATAGATTTTCGTGTGAAGTCGTCCCTCTGCGTCAATATTTAGGAAAAGATCAAGGTATGAAGCAGTCCTTCTAGTATCAGTAGTATCCTTAATTTCAAGTTCACTGGGATATATGAGATGTAAGTATTGGTTGAAATATGGGTTATTTAATGATAGAACATCATCAATATATCGGAAAGTAAAATTAAAGAATTTCGCAATGTGCTTTTTCTTTTTGTCTTTTAGAAGGTTTTGAATGAATTCTGCTTCAAATCTGTTGCAACAGCAAACAAGTAATTTACAAAATATGTATAAAAATGCTAACATATGAGCTAAACACACAAATATCAGCGCATTTGATAACAACCATGACTAAAAGATACAGTGTTAATTATCCTAAGGTCTAAATATTATTGTGGATGTCGGTTGCACTTCAGGCGGTAGAACCAAAATGCAGCATTTCCTTCTGTGTGTGTGCCAGAGTTTGAAGGTCACAACATTGCCTTATCACGTATTTTCCAAACATTTGCTGCATATTCTTATTCGGAACTTTTTTTATCGGAACTATTTTTTTAAGGTTTTGTTTGTGACCCGGATTTACTTTTTCTCAATCGATTTATGACTTTTGAACACCGGTATACTACTGTTGCCTTAATGTGTTTGCCGAATTTCTTTGTCACTCATAAATGGCTGCTTCTGTCCGTTCGGGTTTTGAGAAAGTATTCATTTGGGTCTTAACTTTGAGTAATCAAGAAACATGCACATCAGATATGCAATTTTGATACTCACAGACAAATATACATATTAGTATGTGTTTGAAATAAAGCAAAGTGACCTCAAAAAGTAGTTGATAGACTTTGCTTACTACTCATCATAGATTATCTTTGTCGATTTACCAGAATTAGCTCTTTAATAGGAAAAACAGTTTTCCTTTATTTGGGTATTCAACATATATAAAATTATAATGCCCGCGTCACACTGTCCCGATTTTTATATACGATGGACACCCGAATGCGAAAATTGTAAGTTCGTACGAAGTTGGTCCCGATCTCGTTAAAATACCAAAAAGTGACCGAAGCAAGCACGATGAATAACGAAGTCTATACGATGGTGCCGAAATTATATACGATAGCAAAAGATGGACATACGAAGGTTAACCGAAGACGGGTATTTAAGCTTCATATCTCAGCCGAAACCTACACGATGGATCACGAAGGCTACACGATGGATTACGAAGGTTACACGATGGATTACGATGATGGCGCGATGGCCATACGATGTCTAAACGATACGAACAGAATTTCGACAACATATCGTTTCTGTACAAGTCTGACATGCATGGCAGGAAATCGATCTTTTTGTCTAATTCTTATAAAACTTAGTTTTTTATATCCTCTCGCCTACTACATGTAAGTTGCGAGTAGATAAAATTGTTATGGACACTCTAGAACCAAAATGCTCAAAACTTGGTATGGTGTTACTCGTTAGGAATATCAAGTTCAAAGGTCAAGGTCACAGTGGCAGTTGTAATACAAGGCAATATCACCCTTGTGGACACTCTAAAACCAATATGCTTCAAAAGATTTTAACCACATTTGGTATATTGTTCCTCCTTGTAATGATCGTTCAAGGCCAAAGGTCAAGGTCATGCAGATGGACTTGTTTTTTCTCCTTGAAATAGCATAATACACAGGAAATTGGTTGCTCATTTGTTTACCTGCTGGTTCTAAAGACAATATTAAAGGTATTTCCAGTTACTGAATGTTTTGATTGATTTCTAAATAGTTTATGTATCAAATATGCATATTCAATTTACCATTTTCTGCATGTGTCATATACAAATATAGGGTCCATATTTGTCCCCAATATGTTACAAACGAGGGGATGCCACGCTCGGCATTGTCTTGTTTGAACTGTAAAATGTATGCACTAGTCTGAATAATCACCCATAATTAGGCCCATGTTTACTGATCTATCTTAAAGGTAAGGTAATGGGTTCGTTGATCCCTTTTATTCAAAAAGAGCTCTTTCCAGGAGAATATCATAATAATATAGACAAAAGAAAGGATGTGGGGAAAGCAACAAATGCGGCAAAATATGTCATATACAAAACAAAATGGTTATGGAGTAAACATTCGTGTGGCAACAACTCAGACGATACATAAAAAATCAGAATAATGAAGAAAAAGTTGGTTTCCCTATATACGTGTACCTGCAGTGTTGGTGTACGAGGCGCGTTTATGATTTTCATTATGTTACTTGATATGAAAAATTGACAAAAAATAATATTTTCCTTGTAAAAGTAAATCCCGAGCCTGAAATAGCTGCTCTTTTTGTTCAGGCGCGTAGCTACGTTTACGTCAAAACGCCCGGGCGTACACTTGAATTTTGTTAAAAAAACAAGAATGTGTCCATAGTACACGGATGCCCCACTCGCACTATCATTTTACATGTTCACTGGACCGTGAAATTGGGGTCAATACTTTAATTTGGCATTAAAATTAGAAAGATCATATCATAGTAAACATGTGTACTAATTTTCAAGTTGATTGGACTTCAACTTCATCAAAAACTACCTTGACCAAAAACTTTAACCTGAGCTTCACACTATCTTTTTCTTTGTTCAGTGGACCATGAAATTGGGGTCAATACTTTAATTTGACATTAAAATTAGAAACATCATATCATAGGGAACATGTGTACTAAGTTTCAAATTGATTGGACTTCAACTTCATCAAAAACTACCTCGACCAAAAACTTTAACCTGAAGCGGGACGAACGAACGAACGGACGAACGAACTGACGAACGAACGGAGGCACAGACCAGAAAACATAATGCCCCCTCTACTATCGTAGGTGGGGCATAAAAAGTTAATCTCAATAAATTAAAAAGATCTGGTTTAAAGCACACCAGTCTTTTAAATCTTTCCTCAATTGCTTGTAATTGCGAATAAAAGTGACATTTTTTTCTTTCGATCAAATGGTACCATATATATCATATATTTGTTCATTTTTCTGTCAGTCGAAGTCTGAATCTTCTGGGAATTCTTCTTACTTTCCTTTCGTTTAAAGCATTTCATAATCAGCTGAGATTCGATCCATATGCTTTGAATTTCAGTCGAGCCTACATTTATGACGCGAAAACAAGAAATATAAGAGAACCTAGATTTCATTGGAGGCGACAACATTTAGGTTCAATATGTTGTAAAAGTTTTTGTCTTTTTAATATCAATGATTTTGTCAAACCTTAATGGTCTGGATATTCTTTTGAGAATAAAAAGCTTCTGTCCAACTTTCGTAAAATTTCATTAAGGTTTGTCGACAATACATGATGATTTTGAAAACCTTCAGATTTTGTCATGAGACTAGGGTAGAAGTTAATATACCAGATCAAGAATTTTTTTTTAAAGAAAATGTTTGATTATTTAAAATCCTATAATAGACTGATAAAAAGATTCAATTTTCGCGGGAAGCGGCAATCTAGCGAGAACCACGGTTTCACGGAACCCTTTACGAATTTTCATAATGCATCTATAAACATGTCTAAAACATCTTTGCAAATTAATCATTTCATATCCATTAACGACATTTGCACAACAATGGGCCTTTTCCTACGGTTCCTTTAAACATATTTTAAAGTAATTGGTTTGGATATTTACTCTAACACCAATGATCATTAGATTTCAAATCAACACAATGAATACATACACATAAAATATATATAAAAAAAAGTAGTCTATTAGGTATGTTCAACTTGCTATTAATTAGTTTTTTATAAAAGAAATGCCCCCTTTTCGAAACCCACTGCTAGAAGGTGTTATAACCTGGGTCCGATTGGGCTCTCAAATCCCTCGCCGGGGTTGGGGCGTACACTTAAAAATAGCCTAGCTACGCCACTGTTGTTCCATTTGAATTAATAGAAACAACGCTGTCGCCTTTCTTGTTCTCATAGAATCATATGATATGAGCTCCATGTTTTGTGAACGTCTTTCTTAACTGTCGTATTAGACTGACCAGTGCATATCGCGCATGGCACTTTAAAGATCTTTAAATGTATTTTAGCGCGAAAATTAACTTACATTTAGCTGGATTTATTGCCGTCGTAGTTCCATCTTGTCGCCTTCGTACTTTTATTCGATGGCAACACGACGGGATTACGAGGTCTTCACGAAGTCGTGTTGCCATCGTAAGACCTTCGGGTATCTTCGTGATTCATTCATGTAGACATCGTAATGTCAAAACTGCCCGATGGAAACGATGGAAACACGAATGCAATACGATGTGAAAAGATGCATGCCCGGTGACATTACGATGGTGAAGATGGTGATACGAACTCAATACGAACCCTCAACATCGGACGCACCTTCGGTGATTTTTTAACATGTTAAAAAATTTAGAACCCTTCCCGAAGTTGTCCCCGAAGCCTAGAAAAAGTGGCCGATGGTTCTACGATGGTTAAAGATGGCACCACGAATAGCCCGATCTAGATACGATCAGTCCCGATTTTGAAAATTTCCATTATCTTGTTGCCATCGGCGTAAAAATCGGGACAGTGTGACGCGGGCATAAGCATTAACAACTTTACGTTGTATTAAGGAATATTACTTCACGAAGATCACGATTGCTTCTCCTTTAATTGTCATAACTAAATGATTTTGGTAAATGGGTGTCTTGTGTTCCTGTTGAATATACTCACAATTTTGATAGGCACAGTGCGATCTAGAGCTCGATATTTTCTGTATGTACAATTCTGTGTGCGGCTTAAGTTGTTTCTGTTTCTGATCAATTATCAGTTTAGATGTTGTTAACTTGTTGTTACAATACAATACTGAATGGATTTTAACTTTGATATTGACGACTTTTTACCTTTACCTTTCAAGAGTTTTGGTACTTTTGAAATGGAAAAGTGTATGTTTGTCGTTTAAGTGTAATAATTAATTAACCGTTCAAGCAAGCGTTTCAAATTTTCAAAGATTCTTACTGATGAAAAATTTGAGATCCAGTTTGATATAAACAAATTTGCAGTACAGAGTTATGGACTATTATTAATCAGGACATGTAGCTTAATGTCAATTTAATGCTAACACTTGTGAACTGTTCAACCATTATTTTTTTTTCAATTCTGATATGGTGTTATTGATGACAATATAAAGATCAGTTACAATATTGACGGTTTTCACTATAACTGTTTCCGACTTAAAGATGTAGTTATAGTTATATTCATTGTTATAGTTATAGCATAGTCATTAAAACTTGGTTTGAACTACTAGTAACAGAATGTCTGTCGCACAGATAACTTTATTTTTCAAAGTTGCACAACTTTCCGTTGCTATGTCATTTTAATTGACGTTATAAACCCGATAGCTGCTATAACAGAAAACGGTACTGGTACCGTACATGAACTTGGTACTGTTACTGAGATAACCTACAACATCTATAACAATTTAATGTTTTTTCAACACTTTTAATGGAGATTTAACAGTAATGTATCTCCCTCATGCAAAGCTCTGATTCCTTTCACGGATTTGGCTATACTTTTTGGACCTTTTGGATTATAGCTCTTCATCTTTTATATAAGCTTTGGATTTCAAATATTTTGGTCACGAGCATCACTGAAGAGACATGTATTGTCGAAATGCGCATCTGGTGCAAGAAAATTGGTACCGTTAATTTTATTAACAGTAAATTGATAATACCATTGAAAACGTTGGCAGCATAAAATAAGCTTAATATGACGATAGATGATAGTGAAAATGTTCCAATTGTCGTAACTACAATTCTGTCCCCTTTCCATCAATGTGGCCTACCGAATGATACTTATTATTATGTACTAACATGAGCAAAATGAAGGGTGCCACATGGGGATTACCCGAGATCACGCCCTTTTTGGTGGGGTTCGAGTTGCTCAGTATCTAGTAACTATATGTTGTGTTTTTGTACTTTTGTTTGTCTGTTTGTCTTTTTGTCTTTTTCTTTTTTTTTGGTCATTGCGTTATCAGTTTCTTATCGAATTTCGAGTTTGAATGTCCCTTTGTTATCTTTTGCCTTTCTTTTTTAATATAGAAAAACTGGTGTTGCCTTAATTCACTTACACTTGTTTCAATAAACAAAGACATGATTTAGACAATCACTTATTTGCTGATACTTTCAGGTTTCAACTAATGAGTTCCAATGACGAAATCTAGATATTCAAAATACGAACAGAATGCATCTCAATAGATTCGAATTCTTGTAATTTCATCTTTCAAGAGTTCAACTTGCAAAAACATATTGACTTTTAACTGTAACAGCAGCAACGTGTACTTCAAACACAAAAAAACACTATAAGGACATGTGAAAAACATATAATCTGTGTTTGCACATGAATGTTATGTTTTATTCATTTATTCTATCAGACCGATGTTGAATATTGGGAGATGTAATCAATCCAGAATATTTTCATGGTGTATTAGGTCCTTAATTTTCCCAATCGTGTTGGATAAATTGGCAATATTTACAATTAAAATTAGTGTTAAATAAACGCACTTCTACAATAAATATAGTATGCTTACAAAACCGTAGAATCTCTTTTGATCTGTAAATCTTCAATATGGCTTGTATTATAGACCTGTCGGCGGTGTAAATCATCTGTAAAATTCCCCCGTACTCTGTTTTCAAACACTAACAATAGATTGTGACAAGATGGTTGACAATTCCAATGTAAACCCATTACAAACCCAGCAACGTGATTATTATCAATTACCATTAGTTCAAAACCCAGTAATTACAATGATAGGACGGATTCACTTTTTACCAGACTCTATAAATTGATCCGTGTCATTGTCAGGTAACAATGATTGAAATGAGGACGATATTTATCTGATCCATGGGGTGGTGTATTGTTGTCGAGAATTATATCCATGGTCTGCACTTCAATACTAACCTGAACAATTCAGATATCAAAATTGAACATTTCGTCAAATAACAATGCATTTGGAGTTTCAATTGATTGTTGCTTCCGACATCTTTGCAACACAATTCTAATTTCTCTATTTTATTGGACAAGCAAATATGGTTAAATTTAAGGTAATTTTATTAACATCCTGCAAGACTGGAAATTGAAATTCAGTAATTATTTACGTTATGCATTTTATCCTGATTCATTGATTTCATTATGGTATTAATATGAACGTTCAATAACAAATTACATGTGAAGATTTACAGTGTAATTATATTGTATCATCCTGATTATTATGAACTGTTGAATGTCATACATTGTTAAAATTGTATAAATTGGCATATCTAAAAGAGTTATTACAATGTAATAAAGTATCACTGTGATAATATTCACAAGGATGCTGCGTTCTTGAGTATCTTATTTTAAAACGCAAAAATAATTAAACAAGTTAGTTTAATCGATATATCACAGGTTTAGTTAATGTAAATATTCATGTTTCAATGATTTTATTCAATAATAGCTGTATTATCATGTATGTATATATTTTTCTACTTTGGGGGGGACATGTGGAGAGGGGCGGATATGACCGAATAGTGTGACTATAGCAGATAACTTATATTATTTCAACATAAAAAATAACATGTGTGGTATGACTGCTAATGAATGAACTCTTCACAAGAGACCAAATGATACGGAAATTCACAACTATGGGTCACCGTACGTCCTTCAACAACGAGCAAAGTCAGCTATAATATCTATTTAGATTTGATGTGTTTTTAAGTAGCATTTTGTTTTAAAATAATGGTGGAAGTAATAAAGTGGAAAGAGGAAGAAACAAATTGATCGTTTTATGTCGTCCTGTTCGCTATCTAATTAACACCAACATGTCAATAACTTTATGTAATAACATATCCTGCAAACTTTTTTTTTACTGAAGTCAAGGTTAAATTGCGTGAAAAAACAATTATCCAAAATTATTGTAGAAATTTATAACTTTGCATAAACCATAATATCTTTGTGTTAATAAGATACACCAAGCTAGGTAGCACTGTAATGGATGGATATATAATACTTATACATATAATCGTTATACACCATGTAATTTTCAAGAATGATTCTGTAATATCTTATTATCTGTGTTTATAAAAAAAGAAGATTTGGTATGATTTGCACTTTTTATATAGGTAAGTATACATGATAGCATTACTGACCCATCTTCATGGACAGAGGTTGTATCTGTATTTAACTTTTTTTTCGTTTGATATGACGGAAGCCTTATCGATTGTTCATATTGACAAAGATACTTTATCCTCATCGTAAATGTTGAGTGCACATATTTTAGTTATTTAATAATTCTGCTGTATTTGACAAGTTAAGTGTCCCTACATTTTGATAAGTGCCCCAGTAACATATGGTCCACTATAGTGAAGAGACTTTTACATTGAAATCATATCTTTCTCCGGATATTGTCTGTATCAGTGAAACTTGTATCACTAATGTTCAAAGAAATTGACATGATATTCAACAAGTTTTTGATAAAACGATTTTTATTAATCGTTATGTAGTTACATGACATGTCACGGGTGCAGAGTGTATATCCAACACAGAAACATTGGATAAATATGTTTAACCCATGATCAAAACGGCAGATCATCATCCCCAATTTTTTTTTTCAAACAAATACCAGAATATATGCCTTCATCGTGTTCAATCCATGATAAAATCGACAGATCATTATCGCAAATTTAAAAACAAAATAGACACCAGAATATATGCTTTCATCGTATAAGTATTTTTAATTGCCCCCTTATGTCATCTACTTTTGTCTCGATTTTGCATTTCGAATTTAGTCTTAAAATATGACTTTTCTACGACCTCTTTAAGAGTAGGTCTGCTACATTCCATATCCGAACACACATGCTTAAATAAATTCACAAGAAGCCTATTGAACTAGTTTACTTTTGTATCGTTATACTTTACTAATTGGTTATCAGATAATCTGATAAAAAGGAATTAGACAATTGTGTACACTATTGAAATGATTCTTAAAGAGATTGAACAATTGTTCACTTATTTGCATCAGTTCCGAGACGGACTGTTTTTTATAATGTTCCATCTTTACATTGAAGTTCTTTGTGAACCGTCAGTATGAATATGTTTATCAAATAAATATACTTGAACTCCGTGATATTGTATTCTTAGTGCTGCCATATTTATATTGTTTACAGGAAATTGAACGTAATCTATTTTTAATCATCATTATAAACAACATCAAACGGGTCATGTGACTAAAATGAAAATCATGTTACATGGAGACTGAGCAAGAAAATTCATAATCAAATAACATTGCGTCTATGTAATACTACTAATTTTACTTATGTATAATACCATGCATAAACGAATAACTATGAAGATTTCTGCAGCTGGTTGATTCATAGCAAAAGAACAAAAAAAACGCTCAATTTTGTAAGTGTTCTTGATCTGCATAAATATATTCCAATTTTCCACTTTGTTTACATAATGAGTCCAATTGAATAATTTACCATGCTGGACATTGAGTGTCCCCTGATAGAAGATTGCATGACAAAGTATGTTACACGACAGTCACACAGAATGAGGACAAACGTGCATACGATAACCAAAGAGTGAAGAAACGGATCACAACGAACGATTGAATATGAATTAACGTATTACTAACAAAATATATAGACGATGAATGAACGTGTCATTTACAACAGGTGGACGATGGATGAACGTATCACTAACGAACGGTGGACGATGGATGAACGTATCACTAATGAACGGTGGACGATGGATGAACGTATCACTAACGAACGGTGGACGATGAATTTATCACTTACAACAGGTAGACGATGAATGCAAGTATCAATTACAGCAGGTAGACGATGAATGAAAAAATCAATACAAAATGTAGACGATGAATGAACGTGTCAATTACAAAATGCAAACGATGAATGAACGTATGAATTACAAAAAGGTAAACGATAAATAAACGTATCCTTAACAAAAGTTAGTTAGATGAATGAACATATCACTAAATAAGGTAGACGACCATTGCACATATCACTTTCTACAGGGAGACGAGGAAGAGACATATCCTTAACAAGATGTAGACGATGAATGATCGTATTAAAGACTCACAAACGATAGACGATGAACAACGATGAATGAACATAGAATTTACAAAAAAGTAAAAACACAAAAATACCGAACTCAAAAAAAACGGAAAGTCTCTTATCAAATGGCAAAATCAAAACCTCAAACACATCAAACGAATGAATAATAATTGTCATATAGCTGACTTGGTACAGGCATTTTCGCATGGAGAAAATGGTGGATTGAACCTGGTTTTAGGTACCAGTCTTGTGTTACAACTCCAGTTTCCGGTGCATGTCATAACATGGAGGGAAACAAAATAGTCCATTTTTTTCAGAATTTTTTTCTGTACTCAATTTTTTCTGTTTGATTTTAGGTTTATACTGAATTGGAACATATATATAGATTGAAAAAAAATCTTGCATCTTTTTAGAGATATCAATCCAGGAAAGGGGAAGGATATCATGTTTACTGGAAGTGGTGCGACCTAGTAAAAAAAGCAAACAGAAAGTAGAAAAAAAATGTTTTGACTTCAGGGTTACGTTACTTTTTATTCTTCGTGGCAAGACCCACTTTTTTTCCGATTAAATCACAATTTCACATTAGTTCATACATGATATGAACATGAATTTTTTGTTCTATGTAGCATTTTTTATTTTTTCATTTTCAAAGGTGAGCTGTTTTGCATGTAGGCCTATGGAGCAGTCAATTACAAGACTGCAACCTTTATAGCTAACTAAACCTCTCAGATAGACGATGAATGAACGTATCACTTACAACAGTTAGAAGATGACTGATCGTATCGCTTACAACAGGTAGACGACGAAAGAACGTATCACTAAAAATAGATCAACGGTTAACGATAAATGAACGTATCAATTACAAACGATAGACGATGAATGAACGTATCACTTACCGTGAAACAAAAGTTGATGAATGAATGTACCACTAACAACAGATAGACGAATATTCGTATCACTAACAAACAATAACCGATGATAACATGTTATAATGGAAATATGAGTTTAAGAGGTTTTGAACATTTACAGACTTATTTCTGCAATGTAGAAGCTTATTTGCATCATACTTTGTAATATCATATGTATCTTTTTATTTCATGTATTCTTTAAGTTACTTTGAATCCGTGACCCATTGTTTTATTCAACTTTCCTCTTGAAATAGATTTGATTCAATCAATTTAAAATAAAGATATTTTTTATTGTCTTTATGTGGAAAAAAGATTTTATCAAAGTCAAGAATCTGTTCAGCAGTTTATGTCTCAGTATATGTTTTGTCCTGGAATGACTATGATGATATCCTGTTGACGGCAGAACTTGGTCATACATATAAAATATACTGGTTTTGAAAAATGTCCCTCTATTATTTTCCCTCGTTGTGTTAAAGTCTGTGATTTTTATTGCACCTAGTAATTACAAAATATACAAACAGTCTAAATGACTTAATTCAAAGATACTTCAACAATTTTACATACAACCATTAATTATATGTGTTGTGTATCGCTATATGCATGGTCGATAAAGATTATTTCCGTACATAATAATATTTGTTTCATTGTGTAATCTCTTGACCGGAAGGTCACAAACGAATGGTCATACATAATTTCAACTCTTATCTAATTTGTGTTTTTGGTTCAGAATACCCTTTTGTATTATCTTTTTGGATTACTAATCAAATTTCCCAAAATCTTTCCAAATAAAACAGGATAGAGCCATTTTTTAGCATTCGCATTGATAACATGTATTAGAATACCTTCCAAAAAATATTAAAAACAATTATTTTGGAACATAGAAGTTTACGCCTAATGTTGATATCCTGCGAGTTTAAAAGATCGAAAGGCCCTCCCTTCTACTTAAAAATTCTTGTCTATAGACACGGTCCGCCATATGGTATTAACACCTGCATTTTAAATGTTGAACTCTTAGAAGTCTTTTCTTGTTTTATTGGGTTGTAAAATGTATATCCAATTAACGAAAACCCAGCATCTCTAATTTATAAATGAATGATAAAACACTAAAAATATCAGGCTAAACACATCATACATGTTTCTTCATCGTGTGACCATAAATAGCATTTTATTTTAAACTTTTCCATTTGGAATGGCCTTATCTAGTATCTGCCTACAATATCCCTACCTTGACCGAACAATTACAAAGTATCATTGTTCAGAATCAGTTTGTTTCTAATGCTTAAGAGACAATACCTGCATTCGTCTAAACTACTTAATCTTCTCATAATTAAGCCTTTTGGTCCACTTGAATAACGCAATATTTTCATTAAGCTGATCACCCATCGAGATATTTTTAAAAAAATAGATGTTTTCCAATTTGTGAAAACGTGTTTCAACATTGTTTTTGGTTATACAAACGATGTTCATTTCCTTTCTGGGTAGAATCGTTCATGCATGACTTTTAGCTAGATGGTACCTAGACTGGTGATTCATGTTAAGTTAAAAGATCTTTTAGAAAGATCAATTATCAGACAAAAAGGTAATTCAAAACACATTTTGTTTTTAATTAGTGTTCAATACTCATGTCAAATATAGAGAATGTCTCAGATTTAGTTGTATTTTTATCCATGGTTTTGTCTTCCATATTCTAAAAAAGGCTTTAAACTATATTTGAATGGTTTAGCAAAGATGACAGTAAAACAATGCTAAATCATAATTAACTTTTTGATACGTGAATTAATGCAGATTTCATAGTAGTGATATGTTTTGAAAAATCGTTTTAATAATCGTTTTTATTAATGTTGAATTCGTTGTATATGTGTCTGTTATAAAAAGTATAAATGGTCGCCAAAACGGAAGAACCAGGAGGCATTTGGAAAGGTATTGAATAAAAGAATACCTTGAGGCAATTTGAAGAAATTTGGTTGAGACAATGAAATATGATTTGATGAAACATCAACTTTTACAACACATGTTTATATTTGCAAGCTTGGGATGGGCTGAATAAAAATTAGCATCAAAATGTAAGCAAACTATACAATTAAGATACATTAGAAAAGTATAAAGTAAATATACATCTAATATCAACCGAATACCACACTGACAAAATGATTTTATCATATGTTTGGAAAAATCAACATTGTGCTGAGTGTAACAGGAACTGTCTATGTTTCTGGAACAGCTTATATTAAGAATTTATATATATATATATGCATCAACTATACAATTTAATGTTATTCCAATACATTTCTATATAGTATATTACCCTAATTATAGTATAGTATCAATGGTATTATATACTATGACTTGTTGTGTATTGTACTAGCGTTGCATAAAAATAGATTTCAGCATTATGTGTTGACAATTTAAAGCAGCGGACAGAATTGTTCAGATGCATCGTTTGGGACTTAAAATATGGTGTGTGCACATTTGATTTGACTTGACCGAACAATATATTTGTTTTATGTATATGGTTCTAACAGGGTGCCGTATGGATATTTAAAAGCAGGTATATTTTCAATGTATAAAATTATTGTTATTTATTCAAATTACATTAACGAACATGTTTATTGTCAAATGTATATATAGTTAAACTGAATACGTTAATGCTACTCTAGTCCATTGTCCCTTTGCTCTCTGTGATATCGTTCATCATGTAGACCTTATGTCTTTAGTTCAAACAAAGAGATAGTCATTGATGTCATAAAGATACTTTTACATGGCTTTTGCTTAATTTTAATTGCATTATAAAGCGTGCACTGACTGCCGGAGGCACACATCAGAAACTTCCGATGTGAGTAACAGGCGAAACATGCCTTTTTGTTTCAATTAAACACATTCTTTTTATTATTCAAGATGACAATACGTATTATCAAGGTTTCAGTGGTTCCCAAAATTCTTAAGCTTTCATTTAATAGTAACATTCCCAAGAAAAAGGGCAATAAAACACTTTGTCAGTTTTTTTCCATTTGTAGAGGAGAACGTGTTTTAAGTATTTCTGATGTTATGTAGACTTTCTTTGGTGTTTTTGGACGTTCTGAGACATTCTTTTGAATTTTCTTTGGTGTTTTGTGATGTATTTCATCTATTTATCATTTATTTTCTTTTTCGGAGAAAGATTTGTCAATAAGTTTTATTAAGTAAGTAAGTATAACTTAAAATTTATTTTTAATCGGCATATTGACAAACTTATTATTCGTTAACTCTACGATGAGCTATTTACCAAATATATAAAAAAAAACATATGTAAAATGATAAATAAAGATGTATGCAGCATGCAAATAAATGATAATAAAACAGAAGCAATTATACATAAACTCTAACATGTATGAGGGTGATAATGCCCTTTACCGTCAGGCGTCAAACGGTCATTTTCGACTACCGTTAGCGTCAAATTGGTTAAAATTTTACCGTGATTCGTCAAAATATCCTTATCGTAATTCGTCAGATGCCTCAAATAATTATCGTTACCATTATTTTTGGAAAATAAATAGTTTGATTCGTCAAATCAGCTGATTTTTTAATCGTCTAAAAGAAAGTGTACATTTTATCGTCATTTGGCAAAAAAAATTACCGTTATACGTCATGAAGGTACCCCGATTACTACCCTCATGTATGTGTATCTTGCTAACACTATATAAAGCATATATGTGAAGTACTAAGACACAATCTAGAAAAAAAATAATTTATACAAAAAATTGCAGAAAAACATTTCAGTAACTAATTGAAAGTAAAGCTATAATTATTGTTATTAATCAAAAATAAAGTATTTATCTTTTTTTTTTTAGATTTTTTTTTTCTGTACAAAACAGTATGGAAAATTGTAAGTTTATCCAATCTTGTGATATAGGATCCTATTCTCTTCAGAACATTCGGCTTTTTGTCTTTCTCTACAATTTACTTACATGTGCATCAAACTTTAGTTGGTAATCAATTTCAATTCCAAGTAATTAAACGTTTTCTTCACATGATAAAATATATTGCTAAATTTGGATATATGCATTTTTGAAAGTTTTTTCCTCTACAGCAATAACCTGAAAATCCAGATTTGCTTATTTTCTTTGAACATTTCAATCAGCACTTGAGACTCAGATATAAAATGGTCATAATTGGGACTACAATAATACTTTACATTCCATGACCCTACTGTATTTATGATGTTGTATTGCCTTTTGTTATATTTTTATTTTCAGAAATGTTTACTATTTCTTTGAACGTACTGCACTGAGCGTTAAAGTAAGGCAAGATGAATTGATCTGTATGATGTTTTTCATGTTGTTTCAACACAAATAAAAAATCACATTTATATGGCAAATGTTTGCAATCAAAATATTTTTTTGCCTTTATATCTATATTTAATTACATATGTAAATTTTTTGTTTATTTATTTGGTTAATTTATGATACAGCTTGCCACGGATTGATTGACAGTAAACATGGGAAACATCTCATAGTGGACTTTTTCTATCTACAATTGGACAGTGCAAAAACTTATAGATTTCCTGAAATTGTTTAATGGCGGTCAACAGTGTCACGACTCCACCCGTTGTAATAGTTTCACACATGCTATTAACAAAAGAACATCTTTTATCGCAATTGTTCCATGTTAAAAATTACTTGTCATTTGCTTTTATAAATAATAATTATCTATGTTCATATGTTTGTCAGATCTATGATCATGTCAATCGGAAATAAGCCTCGAGGCAAGAATGCGCGCCGTTTGGAAAACACACGACTCTCTTGCTAAGTGAATATGTCTCCTGAAAACTGACCAAGATACTAATCATTACACCTGATCATTGTATTTGTAATGTTAAATCATTTAATATGTCACAGTTTTTTTTTAGAAATGATAAGTTGCAGTTTTTGCTCGTTTGTAATAACATGATTTATAACCTATTAGGACCATTGACAATTTTTCTAGACTTAAGGAAATAAACGTTTTTTGTGTTTGAAATGTGACTAATACCTCAGGATATAAACATTAATTACATATGTTCTATTCTTATTTATTTTTTTCATGACTTCATTTTCTAAATAAATCTAGGACTATTTTTTATTTTTTTTCATTATTAACGATATTTTTGGCGGGAAATGTTCACACATCATTTTCTTTTCTTTTTGAACGATATAATCAGTTTAAAAATATATAACTAAAAATGAAATTTTTAATAAAGGATTATTACATATAATATTTCGTTCTCATGAATCATTTGATAAAACTGGGTTTCCTGAAGGGAGAGTTTTCATAAGAAACTATATTTTTTCTTTCTTCAATCAATCCACCTTGTAAATACCGTCCCTCTTATTCTTTCACATTGAATGTCTGTATCGGCTATATGATCGCTGTTGATTTATTCTTATTTCTACGTTTTTGTTTGTCGGTTCGTTGGTTAGTGTTTTGTATCGTACAATAATTTTGATGATTCAAGTTTCCGTATAATAATTTATCCATTAACTTTAACAAAAGTCTTTTCTCTATGTAGCATCTATTTTTCGGTCTCTTTGAGGGAAATGTCGTTTCCACAAAAATGCATACATACTATGTACAGCCTATGAATAAATAAATGTTTCATGTTTATTAGATATGAGAAGGTGCGATATGAGTGTCAATGAAACAACTCTACATCCAAGTCATAATTTGTGAAGTAAACCATTACGTAAAGGTCAAAGTACGGTCTTCAACACGGAGTCTTGGCTCATACCGAACAGCAAGCTATAAAGTACCTCAAAAATGACTAGTTTAAAACCAGCAATCCTGCTTTTGAGATGAATATATAAACATATATAATGTATAAAAGTTATATACCTGCATCCACATAATATTATATAAGGGAGTTTGTTTTTTTTTTGGGGGGGGGGGGGGGGGTTAAGAGTTTGATTATTTTTTTTATTTTATTTTTTTTTCTCAGAACAAAATATAGTTTAGTCCAAGTTTGAATGATATACCTGTTGAACAAGATGATTGACAAAGTTGTCATTTTACCCATAAAAGTAATAATAAAGTGTCATTGATTTCATTCCATGCTTTAAAACAAAAACTGACAATGATAATGTTCACTTTATCTTGACTTCGACTTCCGCTGTCGTTTTATAAATAAAAGAGAATCTGTCAAGCGGAAAGACTTGACAATTTTTAGAATTATTCTAATGGGCTGATTTTGTCAATTTTGTGAAAATGACATCACTCAAAGATCTTGTTCAATAAAACGCTTAACGCAGTGTAATCACCTCTGTGAAACAATGTTTATGTGTGTTTATTTCTCTGAATAATTGCTGTATCTTTTGTCACTGTACAATTATGATATCTTGTATCTGTTTTCAGTGGAAAGAAGCCAAAGATGTGCAAACTGAAGATAACACATGCTAAAAAGGCAATCAATTCTATTAAAGAGAAAAATGATCATTTCCAAAACTGATTCAATTAAGATAATGAAACAAAAAAATACTATAAATTGCCAAATCAGAAATGTTTAGCTAATAGATTTATTCTTTTGAATTCTAAACTGAAACGTCGAATTAGTAATGAAATAGTCTATTTTGACAATAATTTGTTGAAGCAATTTAAATAATGCGTTGGTCAACAACAAAAAGGAGACCACTTGATGGACTGAATTGTTTATTGCTTGCTATTACGAAAAACACTCATTTCTGAAATGTTTCAATCTTTATGGTTTTGGCTTTTTGGCTTTTTATTGGTTTGTTCCAAAAAAAAGTAGACCAGTTTTATAGATTTAAATAAAGCTTAATTTGTGGTACGGAAAAAAATATTTTTTCTGGCATGTTGACAATAAGCGATTAACCGAAAATGCTATATTTTAATAAATAAAATCAGCTATTATTTTTTTTTTTTATTAAGTTTAGTTTAACATGTTTTATTTGCTAAATTGAAATGTATGAAGGAGGGACAAAATCCGAGTGTTAAAATACCTACGACTAAGTTATTATAAACCAAGCTATATTTGACTATTCGTTTTAAATCTACATTGGTCATTCAATTCTACTGTACTATGCATTTTGGGTTTTGAACATTCCTGCTCTAGAAAAGAAACTAAATTCAAGGCAAATTCGATTTTTCTTTAATCAAATTATTACCACCTGATCAACACATTTGCTGAAATAACCAGTTCAGAAGGGTTGTAGCTGCCGATCATTTGATATATGTCGGTACTGAGCATGGTTTATTCCCGACAGTTTAATAAACAAATGTTACATTCCAATATTCCAAGCCGCAATTCATCTTGAACGGTTCGAACTTATTCGTTGGCCAGTTCCAAAGGTTTAATACTTATTTGTTTTTTGCAAACATTTTTGTTTTTAGTTCTCCTGGTGAAGTAATGCCAGGCTGATATATAATTAACTACGGCACACGAGCGTATTTTTTTTAAAATAAAACTCAACTGTGGCGCTCAATTAAAAACACAGGGAAGGTAAAACCAACAACGAAGTTGGTGACCATTGATAACTCAAAATGTCTAACTTTTGGGTCTTGGTTTATAAAACCTTTGAATAACCTTACTTATAAGGTTTCAAAAGTATTGACATTGCATTAACCAATAGATGTACTTTCTACAATTTACTACAGTTAACTTATATGTATAAATGTAAGCGCATGCGACGAAGTCTTAAAACAAGCGAGTATACCATTCAAAAAAATCACAGTATATTTACTAGTCTCCTTTCACATTAACATTCTTACGAGAAAAAAATACACGTACGGCTTGAACAAGTCAGTATAACTTTTGATCAATTTTAATTGTCTTTTCTTTCTTGTTAATTTATACATAGAAATTCATTGACAGGTTTATATTCTACCTTTGAGTGAAATTTCCTTATGTTTTTTTTAATTTTCGACTGTAATTTTTTCCAAACATTCTTTTTTATATACTATATGTCTATGTAGCATTTCTGTGAGATGAATATAAATTGACAAAAACTAACATTCATTTGTTTTTTAAAAACAATGGACGAAAAGCATTAAGAGTACATGTAGGGTCAAGAGTAAATTCACTAAGGTCTTCATGATTTGGGATATTTTACTCTGTAAATTTATTGTATCAGCCACTCAATTTAAGGACGCTTAGACTAAAGCTATTTTTCTGTATTGTAAATTCCTGACGCAGGATATTAACTTCCAACGTCGTTCTTGATGGAACTTGATTAATTTCTAGACTGCAGAATACACTTCCGGTTTACGAAACTATCAAAGAAGACCGTTTTCTAATTTCATACAGGTTTTTTAAATCCCTTCATGAATAAATTGGCTAAATGAGTTTTTAATAAAAATGAGTTAATTTACTACATTATCTACGGCATAATAAATGATTTATGAAATAAACCTTTTATTCGTTATTCTTTAATGACAATATGGCTTTTTAACGAGCAAAAAAATCGAAATCCTATTTTGTGTAACACCACAAAAAGACTACACAGTCGCACAAGCCTTCAAACTGATGAAAAATTGGATCCATCAGCGTATTCCCTGACACTTATTAACACAAATGATAAAATCTTATGTCTGATAGTTTATACATACAAATATTTAGTGTAAAAATAATAAAGGAGGAAATTTGCTATCATATTTCGAGAAATCTAGAAGTTTGCTGATGCCATTCATAACGCTATAGAGCGATATCAAACTGGTTATAACAGGTGATTTTTTTCTCCATCTTAATTAAAGTTATTTACTGTTATTCTATACTAAAAGATAAATTGATGAAGGACAGATCGTCATATGTTTTGGGTGTTTTTATATTTTGAATTTGGCAGTGATTGACAGCCGGATGACAAACAATAAATTAAGAGTTTAACCAGAAAATTTATTGATGTGGCTGTCATTTCTACCTCAATGGTTTTTAATCACGTGAATAATCATTTAAACATTACGTTAAATAAACTTGTTTTTACTTCTTGTAACGAAATATCAAATATTTATATTATTTTAAGAAATTCCATAGTCTTTATCTTTCAAAAACTTTTTGCGTATAATACTTATGTTTAGAAAAGTAAGAAATGTTGAATAATTCTGCCAAAGACAACACTTTTTAACTGAGGTTACAATCCCGAAAGGACTGGTGAGAGCGAGAAAAAGGCGTACTATGTATAATGTGGGCTACATGTTTATATATAGACGAAAATAAATAAAAATAGTTCGTAAGTTAAATATTCAATTCAATAAACAAAAAATATTTTTTAATTGTTTATGAGTAATAGACGTAATAAAAGTCCTTCCTCAAATCCTAATATGTTTTAATAATAGTGCGATAGTGCTACGATTGTCCTAATGTATAGTCAGAGAAACTTTGAAGGCAATATCTAGCAATAAAATGGCTCCATTGAAGTTTGACAAAAAGTATGCTGGGAATTACATTGGGATAATCTCCATATAAATATGTCACCTCCCTGTCTGCTCACATTACCAGTAGCTGGTATTTCCCACCTACCAATATTGTCAAAGACAGAATATTTTATTTTTACCGAAAGATAATAAAACAAAGAAGACTGCTTTTAAAATGGCAAAAAGTAAAGTGTTAAAATATCGACAGAAATGTTCAAACAGAAAAATGTTATCAGGAATGACTGCAGAAAGCCCACACAATGTTCGAGCATGTAGAAACATATGTCGAATCTGTAATCTCGCACATTATCTTTGTAAGATCTCGTTGTAAAAAGCTCTTCATATCACCACTGTGTTTAATAACGTATTGCACAACTTGTTTATTTCCAAGATAATAAGTGACTACATTCAATTAGCATTTGTTTTATGACAATGGCAGATATTGCTCTGTGAGTTAGAAGTTTGACGTTTTTCCATTGTTTATAAAATAGATTAATTGAAAACAAATCAACCATCAAAGTAATAGAAAATTAATATACTTCGAAAACTTCCTACAATAGTACACATTAACCCTTTCTTTATAAATAATACGCCTCGTATCTTTGGTTGATGAATTTTTACGCAGCGTTTGAGAAGCGTTTTCTATTGAATGACATTCCAGAAAATCTTTCTGCCATTTTTGTTTTTACGAATTTAGGAGATTGTAAAATAGCATATGTACTCCAAAATTAAATGGAAATTTGGTATTTTATACTGCTAAAATTTGCATTGAATTTATTAAAGAGAAAATGTATTTTAATATACTCATGATATTTGACTTGTATTTGTATTCATAGTCTCTCATAACCCTTTATTAAGTGGCTCTTGTTTTTAAATGCGTTTCACTATGCTATATATATTATGGTTTTTTTTAAGAAATTGTGCGACTTTTACGAAATTTTCTTCTTGTCTTGTCTAGGAAAAACGTTGCTCATTTGAATTCATGGTGAGCAATGCCTAATTACTGTCAACAGGAACTATCAATCAAAAGGAGCGTAATGTTACAGAATAAAGAAGCAGATGTGGAATGATTGCAAATGACACTACTATCTTCCAGAGACCAAATATCAAAGCTCAACAACTATTATAACACATCACCGTATGACCTTCAACAATGAGAATTAAGTTAGTATATAAAAGATC
This sequence comes from Mytilus edulis, assembly GCF_963676685.1. Lineage (NCBI taxonomy): Eukaryota > Metazoa > Mollusca > Bivalvia > Mytilida > Mytilidae > Mytilus > Mytilus edulis. The sequence continues at coordinate 23,717,945 of NC_092348.1, read as the reverse complement.
CAAGATGCTAGATTTGAAACATTTCAAAATATAAATCAATCGATAAATGATTCCTTGCTTGAAACTACTACATACAAACAGCCTATATATCATTTTTGCATATCGTTTACTGGGCCTTGTGTTTGACGGTCATACGGAGAGTAAGAATGTCCTCAATTCAACCTCGTGGATAGTTGTTTTATTATTATTATGGTAAAAACCCAAAATTGTTTTATTGTATATACAACTATACCCCTTTATATATAGCGTGTCTTCCTTAGGTAAGTCTATCTTGATTATGTACACTGTTCGTCGTTGTATGTACATTTGTGTCCATTTTTCTTCCGGAGGTTATATTTGTTGGTTGTTGGGTTTTTTTTTTTGTGGTCTGTTATACGGTTTTACCCTTGATAATTCCTACATTGTCCTTTATGTATTATAAAGTATACAATGAAGAAGTTGAAGCAATGATTCCTTAAATGAAAGGTAATAATAATTACCTAATAAATGTTTAGGCCAAAGCTACCCGATATGTGGAATATGAGCTAATTGCCCTTCCGGAGAAAGTTATTTTAGTGGCCCATATTACTCATCCCTATATATACGTCTACGGTGTATCTTTTTTCTCTTCCTCTTGTATGTATTAGACTTTTGATTTGACTGAGACTGACCTTCAAATTGCTCAATTTTGTTGAGAAAAAAAAATAAGATTTTGTAATATTTAGTGCTGATTTACCGAAACTACTAAGAGAGGGACGAAAGATACCAGAGGAACAGTCACACTCTTAGATTGAAAATGAACTAAATTAATGAAACTTCAAAACGTAAAGTCCTTTTACAAATGACAAAATCAAAAGCTCAAACATATATTTTCTGAAATAACTAGCAGCACTGAACATGAAAGCGATCGATATTAAACTTTTTGACGTCTAAGTACTGATAATTTATTGCACCATTAAAACCACACGCTTTTTAAAACAGTAATGTCAACACTGAGATAAATACGATACGTCATTCATTGCAATCATTCATATTGTTAAGGACTGCAAATAATTGAAAGTTGTCTCATCGTTGATTTCTTAGTATTGATATTCATATATCCCTTTGTGTTGTCGAAAAGTTTAACATTATAAAAAAAAACTGCTATGCTACAAAACATTCGCGCAGTGTTGATCACGGCTCTATTACACTTCGTAGGTGGCGGCTAATAAAGACGTCAAAACACTAACAATGAAAATAACAAGAATCTTATCTCTAAACTAACTGTCATCACTAAATACTACGCTATGTTAATGCAGGGAGAAGGCAAGAGTTGGGATGGCGCCGTTCGCCTTCACTTAGGAAATGTGTGGTATTTTTGATGATGGGTCATTTAATGGGTCAACTGATCTTAGTTGTGCATTTAATTGCATTAGCTATTATATCAATGTGGTAAATGCCAAAAATTATCCCAACAAAAGAAAACGTAATGGTATGATTAGCAGCATTGCTGTGAATTTGTAACAATTCCACGGCAAATATGAAAAATTGGTTTGACAAGGGAGATTTTCCATTCAGATTCAGATGTTAGAAATATTCTTAAATATTCTTTCATGTGAATGGTTGATCCGAGATAACATTTAGTATGGGTACAAATTAATTGTATATGTGCAGGTTAGTCGGAGAATTTAGTACAAAATCTCAGATAATTAGTAATATACATGACTTACACTGTATTGTGAAAGTATAAGTACTGGTAATCATTTACTCTGTGTGATTTTCTTTAGTTTTTTTTTTTTATTTCTTTCATGTTTTTGTTTTTATGAACATGAGATGTAGTATGGTTGCTAATGAGACAACTCTCCACAAGAAACAAAATAACATAGCAGAACTTTTTAAATACGTCATTATCAGTGATTCTTAAATTTCCATGTGCATTTAGTTTATTTGGAAGATTGGGTATTTAAGGGTGTCTTTAACGTTACAGTTTGTTTTTCAAACTTATTTATAAATTGATAAAACTTTTATACGATAAATTATTTTAAATTTTTAAAATCGAAATGCATTCACCGAGTGACCAAACCGAACAACACTTTTACTTATATCAACTCATCAATGACCGTTTGCGGAAATTTTTACAGAAGCTGTTTGGTAATTATTTTAATATTTTCTAAGATAATTTTTGTATTCAAATAATTTTGTTTTCAATGAAAAAAAGAAATGAAAATACAAAGAATTTTATCTGTGTCTATGCATTCTCTGTTTGATTTGGTGCAAATTTGTTGAGAATTGGCATTTGCTGTATGGTATCAGTAGAGTGAAAATATAGTCTTTCTTCGTTCGTGACATCTTCGATTACTACGCGATTTTTTACGTGCCATGACGAGTGGCTCCATTAGAGAAACTACGGCTTGCCTGTCTGGATGGCCTTAGTTTTCATATGATTTTGTGGTATCAATGTTGCTTAATTTAAAGACTTCTGTGTAATATTATTGTGAAATTGTCTGTTCGCTTTTTAGGGGTTTTTTTTATTTTGCCTTGATAGTGTTTGTTTTTTTACGTTTATTGTTTGTGGTTGTAAATATGAATCTCTTTTTCGTTTATTGTTTGTGGTTGTAAATATGAATCTTTTTTTCGTTTATTGTTTGTGGTTGTAAATATGAATCTTTTTTTTCATTTATTCTTGTGGTTGTAAATATGAATCTTTTTTTCGTTTATTGTTTGTGGTTGTAAATATGAATCTTTTTTACGTTTATTGTTTGTGGTTGTAAATATGAATCTTTTTTTCGTTTATTGTTTGTGGTTGTAAATATGAATCTTTTTTACGTTTATTGTTTGTGGTTGTAAATATGAATCTTTTTTTCGTTTATTCTTGTGGTTGTAAATTTGCATTGTTCCCACTTTTTAGATGCATTAATTTTAAAAATCATGTCATTTCTAGAATATCCATTGGCACAGTATTTGATGCAGTATTTTTACAGAGCTTGTTGATGATACTACAACTAACAAGAGTCGTTTATTCGGTAGTTAAAATTCGGTTCGCGAGAGCATATTATCATTGTGCAATAGTATTTATAACAGTTTTTGAATAGCATCGGTATTCGAACTAATACTTCGACAGGAACTTAAACAGCTGGTGCATGCCCAGCAAGAGATGTTTACCCTTTCGACCAACTTGGTTGCAATCCATTTCATTTTTGTCGAGATAAGACGTCACTTCGTTGTGTAACTTAACTTAATGATTAATGACCGTTAAAAAAATACAAGGAAGTTTTATGGAAATGATATTAATATACCTGACTTTACTGAATATGTATTTGATAGATTTTGGTATGATTAAACAGATCCAGTCTGTTTGTACATTTCCATGTCTTAAAGTTATGTTATTGTATTAAAAGCAAGTGTGCAGCTCCCTTAGTATAGGCAATTTGATCGGATTCTAATTTGGTTGTTCTTTCTATTTCGTATTTTTGTGTTTGCCCTCAAAAGTCTTATGTTTTATCTGATCATTGTATGGCCACTTTCGATTATGATTATCGTACTCGGCCTCGATCAGAAATCAACCAATCAAATACTTGATTCGATGTTTCAAGCACTACTACCAAGTAAAGTTTCATGACCAAAAAGCCACATGAGGATTATTCCAGAAACATTTGATCCACGCACGAAAATGATATGATTGTGCTTTACTAACAAAGTGGATGGTAACCTTGCTGGTAGACTAAGTCGTCGAGGGTAAATTAATCAGTACCTGCTGTATTTTTAGATGATTCGAAAAGGAACACAAATACACACAGAAAAATCCGGCTAGTGTATTTATAAATGACATCAAGCTCCTCTTATAATAAAACGAATAATTTGGGACATATCTTTATAAATCCAAAAGAATGGTACACAGGTGATTGCTGTCATCAGTAATAGGTTTCTATATAGAAAGTACCAGTAATCCTTTTGGAAACATGCAAATCAAACATTTTGACAAATGTGGAAAGGAACAGATAACAAAATAAATGTGTTCACATCTATTTTAATTTTCAGTGCATACGTGAGGTCTTGGGTTTATTTGGTCACAGTGTTCCAATGTCGCCTTTATAAAACCACACACTTATTAATGAAAGTAGGTTAAGTATAATCGGTAAACAAAAGCACAGAGCCATGAAACGTTTTATAGTATATTCTCGTCGGCCTTGGTGTCTTTACTCAAACCACATATTAATAACAACAATCTGATATGTGATTGAGATAACCAATAGAAAGTGACATACAATGGGAAGCTAGTCATTTTGGTTTTGTGGTAACACACAGATAGATAACACCACTCAAGGAAATACACCCATCTTTACTACTGTATGAAATCATATTGTCATCTCCGTTTTTATGTTGGACTGTAATGACATTTTTTTTTATTTAGAATTTTTGAGAAAATAATTGTACATGATTCTTATAAAACTTAATCTAAAGCAACACTTACGGGAAAAAGATTGACGTTGTCGGAAATGTCATTCGTTCAAGTTAATTTATATTATAAAATTTAGATCTTATAAAACTGTGAGTTCCTGCTGTAAGTTTGACCACAACAAATATAGTGAAATACGTTGGCTATGAGTTGACATATTCATACTCATTTGAATATTGTCTTCTTAATTCCAAGAGTAACTTGACATAGATTGATAATGTCCTGTCACATTTAACAACATTTCATCGAGTATTTGCATCTGTTTTATCCGAATTAACTCAAAATTAAGGTAACTACTTATATTTCTTGTAATTGACATAATTGACGACTTTTAATTAGAATTTTGATCAAACTAGACTATTTTGGTTTTCCTATTGTCAACTTTCCATTTCTAAGTTATCGCAAACCCTTTGGCAAATTGTATAAGGTTAACTTAGTCGGTTGACACATAACGCAAGTGCATGTTCTCATCATACAGATTTCAGGTTTTACAAACGACAAAAAAAAAAGTTTCAGAAGTGTTATGCGAGAGAACGAATGAAATCGGTACTACACATACTTTACAGTAGCAATCGACCATTAGTTGACTGATACGATGTATCGGAATTCCACTCATGAGACACATGTTTTCGTGGTCTTTGATTTTCATACCGGTGTCATATGGTATTTTGAACCCCCTAAAAAGTGAACCCGGGGTCAAAATACCATGCGGTAAAATGACCCCGGGGTCATTATACCGCATGGTATTTTGACCCCGGGGTCATTTTTCACATATGGTATTTTGAACCCCCCTGCGGTATATTGAACCCCCCTGTTTTTGATAAAATGTATTGCAGTTAATCTAATTTACAATTTATTGGCTATCATTTTTTTTAATTTGTGGTTTAAGTAGGGGGTTCAATATACCGCAGGGGGGTCAAAATACCATGGCTAAACAAAATTTTCAAAATATCTTTTCCAGCATTTTTAACACATACAAACCACTTATTGGAGTATTATAACTATGTTAAGGAGTTAGAATAGCTTGAATTTTTGAAATTGAAGGTCTATAGTAGGGGGTTCAATATACCGCAGGGGGGTCAAAATACCATGGCTAAGTAAAATTTTCAAAATATCTTTTCCAGTTTATTTAATACATACAAACTACTTATTGGAGTAATACAACTATGTTAAGGATTTAGAATAGCTTGAATTTTTAAAATTCAAGGTCTATAGTAGGGGGTTCAATATACCGCAGGGGGGTCAAAATACCATGGCTAAGCAAAATTTTACAAATATCTTTTCCAGTATATTAAATACATACAAACTACTTATTGGAGTAATATAACTATGTTAAGGAGTTGGAATAGCTTCAATTTTTAAAATTCAAGGTCTATAGTAGGGGGTTCAATATCCCGCAGGGGGGTCAAAATACCATGGCTAAGTAAAATTTTCAAAATATCTTTTCCAGTTTATTTAATACATACAAACTACTTATTGAAGTATTATAACTATGTTAAGGAGTTAGAATAGCTTGAATTTTTGAAATTCAAGGTCTATAGTAGGGGGTTCAATATACCGCAGGGGGGTCAAAATACCATGGCTAAGTAAAATTTTCAAAATATCTTTTCCAGTTTATTTAATACATACAAACTACTTATTGAAGTATTATAACTATGTTAAGGAGTTAGAATGGCTTGAATTTTAGAAATTCAAGGTCTATAGTAGGGGGTTCAATATACCGCAGGGGGGTCAAAATACCATGGCTAAGTAAAATTTTCAAAATATCTTTTCCAGTTTATTTAATACATACAAACTACTTATTGAAGTATTATAACTATGTTAAGGAGTTAGAATAGCTTGAATTTTTGAAATTGAAGGTCTATAGTAGGGGGTTCAATATACCGCAGGGGGGTCAAAATACCATGGCTAAGTAAAATTTTCAAAATATCTTTTCCAGAATATTAAATACATACAAACTACTTATTGGAGTATTACAACTATGTTAAGGAGTTAGAATAGCTTGAATTTTTTTAATTCAAGGTCTATAGTAGGGGGTTCAATATACCGCAGGGGGGTCAAAATACCATGGCTAAGTAACATTTTCAAAATATCTTTTCCAGTATATTAAATACATACAAACTACTTATTGGAGTATTATAACTTTGTTAAGGATTTAGAATAGCTTGAATGTTTGAAATTCAAGGTCTATAGGGGGTTCAATATACCGCAGGGGGGTCAAAATACCATGGCTAAGTAAAATTTTCAAAATATCTTTTCCAGTATATTAAATACATACAAACTACTTACTGGAGTAATATAACTATGTTAAGGAGTTAGAATAGCTTGAATTTTTGAAATTCAAGGTCTTTAGTAGGGGGTTCAATATACCGCAGGGGGGTCAAAATACCATGGCTAAGTAAAATTTTCAAAATATCTTTTCCAGTATATTAAATACATACAAACTACTTATTGGAGTATTATAACTATGTTAAGGAGTTAGAATAGCTTGAATTTTTGAAATTGAAGGTCTATAGTAGGGGGTTCAATATACCGCAGGGGGGTCAAAATACCATGGTTAAGTAAAATTTTCAAAATATCTTTTCCAGAATATTAAATACATACAAACTACTTATTGGAGTATTACAACTATGTTAAGGAGTTAGAATAGCTTGAATTTTTGAAATTCAAGGTCTATAGTAGGGGGTTCAATATACCGCAGGGGGGTCAAAATACCATGGCTAAGTAAAATTTTCAAAATATCTTTTCCAGTATATTAAATACATACCAACTACTTATTGGAGTATTATAACTATGTTAAGGAGTTAGAATAGCTTGAATTTTTGAAATTGAAGGTCTATAGTAGGGGGTTCAATATACCGCAGGGGGGTCAAAATACCATGGCTAAGTAAAATTTTCAAAATATCTTTTCCAGTATATTAAATACATACAAACTACTTATTGGAGTAATACAACTATGTTAAGGAGTTAGAATAGCTTGAATTTTTGAAATTCAAGGTCTATAGTAGGGGGTCCAATATACCGCAGGGGGGTCAAAATACCATGGCTAAGTAAAATTTTCAAAATATCTTTTCCAGTTTACTTAATACATACAAACTACTTATTGGAGTAATATAACTATGTTAAGGATTTAGAATAGCTTGAATTTTTAAAATTCAAGGTCTATAGTAGGGGGTTCAATATACCGCAGGGGGATCAAAATACCATGGCTAAGTAAAATTTTACAAATATCTTTTCCAGTATATTAAATACATACAAACTACTTCTTAGAGTAATATAACTATGTTAAGGAGTTGGAATAGCTACAATTTTTGAAATTCAAGGTCTATAGTAGGGGGTTCAATATACCGCAGGGGGGTCAAAATACCATGGCTAAGTAAAATTTTCAAAATATCTTTTCCAGTTTATTTAATACATACAAACTACTTATTGAAGTATTATAACTATGTTAAGGAGTTAGAATAGCTTGAATTTTTGAAATTCAAGGTCTATAGTAGGGGGTTCAATATACCGCAGGGGGGTCAAAATACCATGGCTAAGTAAAATTTTCAAAATATCTTTTCCAGTATATTAAATACATACAAACTACTTATTGGAGTATTATAACTATGTTAAGGAGTTAGAATAGCTTGAATTTTAGAAATTGAAGGTCTATAGTAGGGGGTTCAATATACCGCAGGGGGTTCAAAATACCATGGCTAAGTAAAATTTTCAAAATATCTTTTCCAGTTTACTTAATACATACAAACTACTTATTGGAGTAATATAACTATGTTAAGGATTTAGAATAGCTTGAATTTTTAAAATTCAAGGTCTATAGTAGGGGGTTCAATATACCGCAGGGGGGTCAAAATACCATGGCTAAGTAAAATTTTACAAATATCTTTTCCAGTATATTAAATACATACAAACTACTTATTGGAGTAATATAACTATGTTAAGGAGTTGGAATAGCTACAATTTTTGAAATTCAAGGTCTATAGTAGGGGGTTCAATATACCGTAGGGGGGTCAAAATACCATGGCTAAGTAAAATTTTCAAAATATCTTTTCCAGTATATTAAATACATACAAACTACTTATTGGAGTAATATAACTATGTTAAGGATTTAGAATAGCTTGAATTTTTGAAATTCTAGGTCTATAGTAGGGGGTTCAATATACCGCAGGGGGGTCAAAATACCATGGCTAAGTAAAATTTTCAAAATATCTTTTCCAGTATATTAAATACATACAAACTATTTATTGGAGTAATACAACTATGTTAAGGAGTTAGAATAGCTTGAATTTTTGAAATTCAAGGTCTATAGTAGGGGGTTCAATATACCGCAGGGGGGTCAAAATACCATGGCTAAGTAAAATTTTCAAAATATCTTTTCCAGTTTACTTAATACATACAAACTACTTATTGGAGTAATATAACTGTGTTAAGGATTTAGAATAGCTTGAATTTTTAAAATTCAAGGTCTATAGTAGGGGGTTCAATATACCGCAGGGGGGTCAAAATACCATGGCTAAGTAAAATTTTACAAATATCTTTTCCAGTATATTAAATACATACAAACTACTTCTTAGAGTAATATAACTATGTTAAGGAGTTGGAATAGCTACAATTTTTGAAATTCAAGGTCTATAGTAGGGGGTTCAATATACCGCAGGGGGGTCAAAATACCATGGCTAAGTAAAATTTTCAAAATATCTTTTCCAGTTTATTTAATACATACAAACTACTTATTGAAGTATTATAACTATGTTAAGGAGTTAGAATAGCTTGAATTTTTGAAATTCAAGGTCTATAGTAGGGGGTTCAATATACCGCAGGGGGGTTAAAATACCATGGCTAAGTAAAATTTTCAAAATATCTTTTCCAGTATATTAAATACATACAAACTACTTATTGGAGTATTATAACTATGTTAAGGAGTTAGAATAGCTTGAATTTTAGAAATTGAAGGTCTATAGTAGGGGGTTCAATATACCGCAGGGGGTTCAAAATACCATGGCTAAGTAAAATTTTCAAAATATCTTTTCCAGTTTACTTAATACATACAAACTACTTATTGGAGTAATATAACTATGTTAAGGATTTAGAATAGCTTGAATTTTTAAAATTCAAGGTCTATAGTAGGGGGTTCAATATACCGCAGGGGGGTCAAAATACCATGGCTAAGTAAAATTTTACAAATATCTTTTCCAGTATATTAAATACATACAAACTACTTATTGGAGTAATATAACTATGTTAAGGAGTTGGAATAGCTACAATTTTTGAAATTCAAGGTCTATAGTAGGGGGTTCAATATACCGTAGGGGGGTCAAAATACCATGGCTAAGTAAAATTTTCAAAATATCTTTTCCAGTATATTAAATACATACAAACTACTTATTGGAGTAATATAACTATGTTAAGGATTTAGAATAGCTTGAATTTTTGAAATTCTAGGTCTATAGTAGGGGGTTCAATATACCGCAGGGGGGTCAAAATACCATGGCTAAGTAAAATTTTCAAAATATCTTTTCCAGTATATTAAATACATACAAACTATTTATTGGAGTAATATAACTATGTTAAGGATTTAGAATAGCTTGAATTTTTGAAATTCTAGGTCTATAGTAGGGGGTTCAATATACCGCAGGGGGTTCAAAATACCATGGCTAAGTAAAATTTTCAAAATATCTTTTCCAGTTTACTTAATACATACAAACTACTTATTGGAGTAATATAACTATGTTAAGGATTTAGAATAGCTTGAATTTTTTGAAATTCTAGGTCTATAGTAGGGGGTTCAATATACCGCAGGGGGTTCAAAATACCATGGCTAAGTAAAATTTTCAAAATATCTTTTCCAGTTTAATTAATACATACAAACTACTTATTGGAGTAATATAACTATGTTAAGGATTTAGAATAGCTTCAATTTTTGAAATTCAAGGTCTATAGTAGGGGGTTCAATATACCGCAGGGGGGTCAAAATACCATGGCTAAGTAAAATTTTCAAAATATCTTTTCCAGTATATTAAATACATACAAACTACTTATTGGAGTATTATAACTATGTTAAGGAGTTAGAATAGCTTGAATTTTTGAAATTGAAGGTCTATAGTAGGGGGTTCAATATACCGCAGGGGGGTCAAAATACCATGGCTAAGTAAAATTTTCAAAATATCTTTTCCAGTATATTAAATACATACAAACTACTTATTGGAGTAATATAACTATGTTAAGGATTTAGAATAGCTTGAATTTTCGAAATTCTAGGTCTATAGTAGGGGGTTCAATATACCGCAGGGGGTTCAAAATACCATGGCTAAGTAAAATTTTCAAAATATCTTTTCCAGTTTACTTAATACATACAAACTACTTATTGGAGTAATATAACTATGTTAAGGATTTAGAATAGCTTGAATTTTTAAAATTCAAGGTCTATAGTAGGGGGTTCAATATACCGCAGGGGGGTCAAAATACCATGGCTAAGTAAAATTTTACAAATATCTTTTCCAGTATATTAAATACATACAAACTACTTATTGGAGTAATATAACTATGTTAAGGAGTTGGAATAGCTACAATTTTTGAAATTCAAGGTCTATAGTAGGGGGTTCAATATACCGTAGGGGGGTCAAAATACCATGGCTAAGTAAAATTTTCAAAATATCTTTTCCAGTATATTAAATACATACAAACTACTTATTGGAGTAATATAACTATGTTAAGGATTTAGAATAGCTTGAATTTTTGAAATTCTAGGTCTATAGTAGGGGGTTCAATATACCGCAGGGGGGTCAAAATACCATGGCTAAGTAAAATTTTCAAAATATCTTTTCCAGTATATTAAATACATACAAACTATTTATTGGAGTAATACAACTATGTTAAGGAGTTAGAATAGCTTGAATTTTTGAAATTCAAGGTCTATAGTAGGGGGTTCAATATACCGCAGGGGGGTCAAAATACCATGGCTAAGTAAAATTTTCAAAATATCTTTTCCAGTTTACTTAATACATACAAACTACTTATTGGAGTAATATAACTGTGTTAAGGATTTAGAATAGCTTGAATTTTTAAAATTCAAGGTCTATAGTAGGGGGTTCAATATACCGCAGGGGGGTCAAAATACCATGGCTAAGTAAAATTTTACAAATATCTTTTCCAGTATATTAAATACATACAAACTACTTCTTAGAGTAATATAACTATGTTAAGGAGTTGGAATAGCTACAATTTTTGAAATTCAAGGTCTATAGTAGGGGGTTCAATATACCGCAGGGGGGTCAAAATACCATGGCTAAGTAAAATTTTCAAAATATCTTTTCCAGTTTATTTAATACATACAAACTACTTATTGAAGTATTATAACTATGTTAAGGAGTTAGAATAGCTTGAATTTTTGAAATTCAAGGTCTATAGTAGGGGGTTCAATATACCGCAGGGGGGTTAAAATACCATGGCTAAGTAAAATTTTCAAAATATCTTTTCCAGTATATTAAATACATACAAACTACTTATTGGAGTATTATAACTATGTTAAGGAGTTAGAATAGCTTGAATTTTAGAAATTGAAGGTCTATAGTAGGGGGTTCAATATACCGCAGGGGGTTCAAAATACCATGGCTAAGTAAAATTTTCAAAATATCTTTTCCAGTTTACTTAATACATACAAACTACTTATTGGAGTAATATAACTATGTTAAGGATTTAGAATAGCTTGAATTTTTAAAATTCAAGGTCTATAGTAGGGGGTTCAATATACCGCAGGGGGGTCAAAATACCATGGCTAAGTAAAATTTTACAAATATCTTTTCCAGTATATTAAATACATACAAACTACTTATTGGAGTAATATAACTATGTTAAGGAGTTGGAATAGCTACAATTTTTGAAATTCAAGGTCTATAGTAGGGGGTTCAATATACCGTAGGGGGGTCAAAATACCATGGCTAAGTAAAATTTTCAAAATATCTTTTCCAGTATATTAAATACATACAAACTACTTATTGGAGTAATATAACTATGTTAAGGATTTAGAATAGCTTGAATTTTTGAAATTCTAGGTCTATAGTAGGGGGTTCAATATACCGCAGGGGGGTCAAAATACCATGGCTAAGTAAAATTTTCAAAATATCTTTTCCAGTATATTAAATACATACAAACTATTTATTGGAGTAATATAACTATGTTAAGGATTTAGAATAGCTTGAATTTTTGAAATTCTAGGTCTATAGTAGGGGGTTCAATATACCGCAGGGGGTTCAAAATACCATGGCTAAGTAAAATTTTCAAAATATCTTTTCCAGTTTACTTAATACATACAAACTACTTATTGGAGTAATATAACTATGTTAAGGATTTAGAATAGCTTGAATTTTTTGAAATTCTAGGTCTATAGTAGGGGGTTCAATATACCGCAGGGGGTTCAAAATACCATGGCTAAGTAAAATTTTCAAAATATCTTTTCCAGTTTAATTAATACATACAAACTACTTATTGGAGTAATTTAACTATGTTAAGGATTTAGAATAGCTTCAATTTTTGAAATTCAAGGTCTATAGTAGGGGGTTCAATATACCGCAGGGGGGTCAAAATACCATGGCTAAGTAAAATTTTCAAAATATCTTTTCCAGTATATTAAATACATACAAACTACTTATTGGAGTATTATAACTATGTTAAGGAGTTAGAATAGCTTGAATTTTTGAAATTGAAGGTCTATAGTAGGGGGTTCAATATACCGCAGGGGGGTCAAAATACCATGGCTAAGTAAAATTTTCAAAATATCTTTTCCAGTATATTAAATACATACAAACTACTTATTGGAGTAATATAACTATGTTAAGGATTTAGAATAGCTTGAATTTTCGAAATTCTAGGTCTATAGTAGGGGGTTCAATATACCGCAGGGGGTTCAAAATACCATGGCTAAGTAAAATTTTCAAAATATCTTTTCCAGTTTATTTAATACATACAAACTACTTATTGGAGTAATACAACTATGTTAAGGATTTAGAATAGCTTGAATTTTTAAAATTCAAGGTCTATAGTAGGGGGTTCAATACACCGCAGGGGGGTCAAAATACCATGGCTAAGTAAAATTTTACAAATATCTTTTCCAGTATATTAAATACATACAAACTACTTATTGGAGTATTATAACTATGTTAAGGAGTTAGAATAGCTTGAATTTTTGAAATTGAAGGTCTATAGTAGGGGGTTCAATATACCGCAGGGGGGTCAAAATACCATGGCTAAGTAAAATTTTCAAAATATCTTTTCCAGTATATTAAATACATACAAACTACTTATTGGAGTAATAAAACTATGTTAAGGATTTAGAATAGCTTGAATTTTTGAAATTCTAGGTCTATAGTAGGGGGTTCAATATACCGCAGGGGGTTCAAAATACCATGGCTAAGTAAAATTTTCAAAATATCTTTTCCAGTTTATTTAATACATACAAACTACTTATTGGAGTAATACAACTATGTTAAGGATTTAGAATAGCTTGAATTTTTAAAATTCAAGGTCTATAGTAGGGGGTTCAATATACCGCAGGGGGGTCAAAATACCATGGCTAAGTAAAATTTTACAAATATCTTTTCCAGTATATTAAATACATACAAACTACTTATTGGAGTAATATAACTATGTTAAGGAGTTGGAATAGCTTCAATTTTTAAAATGCAAGGTCTATAGTAGGGGGTTCAATATACTGCAGGTGGGTCAAAATACCATGGCTAAGTAAAATTTTCAAAATATCTTTTCCAGTTTATTTAATACATACAAACTACTTATTGGAGTAATATAACTATGTTAAGGATTTAGAATAGCTTGAATTTCTAAAATTCAAGGTCTATAGTAGGGGGTTCAATATACCGCAGGGGGGTCAAAATACCATGGCTAAGTAAAATTTTCAAAATATCTTTTCCAGTTTACTTAATACATACAAACTACTTATTGGAGTAATATAACTATGTTAAGGATTTAGAATAGCTTGAATTTTTTGAAATTCTAGGTCTATAGTAGGGGGTTCAATATACCGCAGGGGGTTCAAAATACCATGGCTAAGTAAAATTTTCAAATATCTTTTCCAGTTTAATTAATACATACAAACTACTTATTGGAGTAATATAACTATGTTAAGGATTTAGAATAGCTTCAATTTTTGAAATTCAAGGTCTATAGTAGGGGGTTCAATATACCGCAGGGGGGTCAAAATACCATTGCTAAGTAAAATTTTCAAAATATCTTTTCCAGTATATTAAATACATACAAACTACTTATTGGAGTATTATAACTATGTTAAGGAGTTAGAATAGCTTGAATTTTTGAAATTGAAGGTCTATAGTAGGGGGTTCAATATACCGCAGGGGGGTCAAAATACCATGGCTAAGTAAAATTTTCAAAATATCTTTTCCAGTATATTAAATACATACAAACTACTTATTGGAGTAATATAACTATGTTAAGGATTTAGAATAGCTTGAATTTTCGAAATTCTAGGTCTATAGTAGGGGGTTCAATATACCGCAGGGGGTTCAAAATACCATGGCTAAGTAAAATTTTCAAAATATCTTTTCCAGTTTATTTAATACATACAAACTACTTATTGGAGTAATACAACTATGTTAAGGATTTAGAATAGCTTGAATTTTTAAAATTCAAGGTCTATAGTAGGGGGTTCAATACACCGCAGGGGGGTCAAAATACCATGGCTAAGTAAAATTTTACAAATATCTTTTCCAGTATATTAAATACATACAAACTACTTATTGGAGTATTATAACTATGTTAAGGAGTTAGAATAGCTTGAATTTTTGAAATTGAAGGTCTATAGTAGGGGGTTCAATATACCGCAGGGGGGTCAAAATACCATGGCTAAGTAAAATTTTCAAAATATCTTTTCCAGTATATTAAATACATACAAACTACTTATTGGAGTAATATAACTATGTTAAGGAGTTGGAATAGCTTCAATTTTTAAAATGCAAGGTCTATAGTAGGGGGTTCAATATACTGCAGGTGGGTCAAAATACCATGGCTAAGTAAAATTTTCAAAATATCTTTTCCAGTTTATTTAATACATACAAACTACTTATTGGAGTAATATAACTATGTTAAGGATTTAGAATAGCTTGAATTTCTAAAATTCAAGGTCTATAGTAGGGGGTTCAATATACCGCAGGGGGGTCAAAATACCATGGCTAAGTAAAATTTTCAAATATCTTTTCCAGTTTACTTAATACATACAAACTACTTATTGGAGTAATATAACTATGTTAAGGATTTAGAATAGCTTGAATTTTTTGAAATTCTAGGTCTATAGTAGGGGGTTCAATATACCGCAGGGGGTTCAAAATACCATGGCTAAGTAAAATTTTCAAAATATCTTTTCCAGTTTAATTAATACATACAAACTACTTATTGGAGTAATATAACTATGTTAAGGATTTAGAATAGCTTCAATTTTTGAAATTCAAGGTCTATAGTAGAGGGTTCAATATACCGCAGGGGGGTCAAAATACCATTGCTAAGTAAAATTTTCAAAATATCTTTTCCAGTATATTAAATACATACAAACTACTTATTGGAGTATTATAACTATGTTAAGGAGTTAGAATAGCTTGAATTTTTGAAATTGAAGGTCTATAGTAGGGGGTTCAATATACCGCAGGGGGGTCAAAATACCATGGCTAAGTAAAATTTTCAAAAT